>NC_140199.1:1667472-2141361 GCF_965226575.1 Pagrus pagrus | reverse complement strand
AACTTTCTGCTGCCAATAGTTCTCCAGAAATGTTTCTAAATGAGGTCTTTGTGCCAAGGGATGCTCAGCCAGTTGAAGATGTATACATTATAAAGTTGTTCTGACCAGAGAGGCCACAATAAAACCACAGTGTAGTTTCTGTTTCAGAGCATTTAATCACCTTTTTCTAAAGCAGTTGTACCAAAGGGGATGTTCTTTTTCCTGGGATTAAACTGTGCGTACAACATTGATCCTGCAGGACTTTGTACTTTCAGCAGCTGCATCAAAGTACACAGAAAAAACGAGCAGTCCTCGGGGGACTAATATTACTTTAATATACTGTAAACCAACATGTGTACATATATTATGAAGGAACAGGAGGGAGAACAGAGAGGTGACTCCAACGCTCCCTGGTGACCCATTAAACTCGTCTTGCTATACTTTATGGCTTTTATCTGTACTGTGGCAACGCGTCTTTGGCCAGTCACGTTGCCAGATTCCCTGTGTAATTACATTTTTAAAAAATCCTGTAGACAAGAATGTAAAATGTGTTTCTGCTGCTGTCATGGTAAAGCCTTGACGTTCCTTTCTATAACTACCCTGTAGTAACAGAAAATTTCACTTTTCTTTTGTCTTTAAGAAGTTTTAAGCCTTTAAATGAAAGCTTTTAAGCTTTTTCATGTTTTAATGTTCTACCATCAACACTGCAGTGAACAGACAACATGGACCACGCAATGATGGAAATCTTCTTATGAAAAGTTTTTAGGCCTGTTTAAAATGTAAATATAAAATGTTAGTGTGAATAGTTTTATCGAAGCAGTAGATGACAAGCAAATGTGGTGGTGTGACATCATTTGCTCCAATTAGTCGTTAAATACACTTAAAAACATATAATACAAGTTTGATTTCTGTCAGTGTGAACACCGTCTTTCCTGTGAGGACTTCCTGTTCTGATCCGAGCTCAAATACACGGAAAATAAACTACAACTGATGAGTGAGCTCTCACGACGCTGTCACACGATCTTTACTTACAGTATGTATTTGTACAGAAATGAATCACCAAGCTAAGTTGTTACTCTCTGACTGAGCTGCAAAAACCATATTTTGTAATAAAATGATTGTAAACATAAATTGAACTCTTGTCCTTTATATTGACCTTGCCTATACTGTACGTCCCACAGCTTAAATAGAGAAGACAAAACCTTTATTGACTTTTAAATGTAGAATAATGACTTTTTGGCCTCTGCAGAAAATGTGAACCTTGATGAAAGACACCACTGTTTTTATAAGAATGATTTAACTTCTGTTTCATGAATCTGTACGAATACAAGTGTCTGTTACAACATTTATCTGTGACGCATTAAAGATGGTATTGATTCAGGACGTTGCTAGGATGATGGAGAAATTAACCCCAGATAGCACCCAGTACAGAAGCCATCAGTGTAACTGATGAGAGCAAGTGGTGTATTTAGCAGCTCTTTCTGCTTCCTCTCATGCAGAGGATGTGTGGACAGCCTGGAACCATGTGAGCATTTTTCAAAACACATTTATAGATACACATTCAGCCAGCTGCAAAACTGAGACTATTGGGGAATATAGATGAAAATATGTTTGTTTAGATGGAGCTCTAAAGAGTTTTAGTTAAACATTTATGTGAAGCAAATCCACACTCTGGGTAAAAACAATCAACAAACATGGGGTAAAAAAACCTACAAATAATTAATTAACTGAAGAACACATAAATGAGTGAGCAGCAGAGGAATTTTCTGGAAAACTGGGCAAAACTGGAAGCAAGGCTGGGCGCCGTCGTTCGCTTCAAACTTCAGCGTACCTCATGGACACTCTACGCTGATGACGTACTGTTTTTCCTCTGTGGTTTTCCAACAGGCCGGGTGCGTTGCTGCCGTGTTACAGCATGTTTTCCTTTAAAGCAACAAAATGTAACTTCCTGGAGAAAGATATTTGAGTCTCATCCCCAGATTGTCAAATACTGCATCGGCGTATGACAATTCAACATTTCTCAACAAACAACAACAACAAAAAACACCTTGACAAATCGTGTCATTGCTTATTCAACAATACGAAAGGGTGTTTTGTTTTTTTTGTCAGTTATGGAAAGGTTAAATTCCCCTTTTAACTTATGTCCAACTGATTGAGTTTGTGTATGAAACTAATTGCAAATGATTCTGTTTCTGTGGCCATCGTACAAGATATAACGCAGGTTGGGTTAATTAAGGAAACAGTGTGTTGTGGGTGGAGTCATTCAACTCGTCTCAGGTTTTTTTTGCCATGGGTCGGTCTTGTACGTAACTGTTGCTGATCATTTAAGTTGCACTGTAAAAAAAAACCAAGTAGTTCTCTCTATGCACCAGGGTTTAAGAAAGTATTACTGCCATAAATATTTCTGCTTCTAGTCTGAAATTCAGATATGGCCTAAAGAGAGGAATCTGTTTTTATATTGATTTATTTATGCCGTGTTGAAACACAGACCAGTGGTCCTGAGAGTGGTGGTGAACTTGTAAATTGACAGATTTCTGTTATGCAACATTGTGAGTGCTTGTGAGTGTTCACTTGTGGGTACAACAACAAAATAGCAGGCAGGCGTTCTCCCCTCAGTGAGTGTTTAGATCGATGTATTCTTTGCAAACACGTCAATATTATTCATTTGCATTTCCCTGTCAATACTGACGGTAACCTGACGGATTAATCGTTTTCCACTCATGTTACAACACACATGAAGGCGGTGCGGGTGAGGGGCAGCTGAGCATTTCAAAGAGAAGAATTGTGTAGCTGCAATTTTGGTAAGTTCAGTATCAGGTAATAAATATAATAATAATAATTCTAAATGATTTAGTTTACACCATGAAAACTACAGGCATATTTACAAATGTAATGGAAAAAATATCACCATAATTCAAATAGTTTGTTTGAATCCTTTCTTTACAAACACTACTGATGTACACATGCCTTTAAAAACACAAGAAAACATGTAATTTAGCCCTTTTTTATACTTTATAAGCTGACATTAAAACCCATCAGTCGGTTTTAAGAGTGATGTGCTATGTATATGTGTGCAAAGCAAAAATTGGCTTCACTGGCGATTAACACTCCACAATTGCTGATAAAAAAATCTATCCGATGTGATCCAGGTACAAATGTTCACAGACGAGGTAATGTTTCAGTTTTATTCACAGTTTTATTATTCTCTCCGAGTCGCTCCTGGAAGTTATAGTGACAGGCAACCAAATGAAACGCACCGTTACCTTGAGTAAACCTGTGGATTTCTCTGGTTTAAAAAATGTTGGAAACATCTGGGACAATGTAAGTGCACAGCTCAGCGAAATATAGAACAAAGCTCTAGTTGTTTTTAGGTGTTTAAATGAGGGAATAGTTACAAACAAAAAATAACAACTTGTTAATTATCATCTTCCAAATATGAGTTTCCTTCAAATCTCTCCCAAAACAAAAGAGAACGATAAGACTCACTGCAGTGATTTGATTCTGTCACAGGTCAGAAAAGAAGATAACAAAACATTTCCCTCCGACAGCAATGATCTGAATGAATCCCAGACACTATTCAAGACTCTCTGAAAAGACAGATGAGTCACCTCTTTGATGCAGAAATAAATAATTAAATCTGTGTTATTATTAAATCAAATGAGATTAATGAGATTTAAAATGTCTGAGTGTAATTTTGGAGAAAGAATGCCAAAATATATTAGTGGAAGATAAAATGGCAAGAAAACGAGGAGAGAAAAAAGAAAGAGACAGACGGGTGATTCACTGCTCTGTATTCAAGCCATTATATCTTCTATCTTTTGTAATCAACTGCCTTTTCTCATCTGAATCAGAGCGCACAGTGTCACATCATGTCCAAAAAAATAAACTAGGACATCATTTTGTCACCAAAACTTTTATTTTCATGCTGGTCTCACAAAAAAAAGCTGCTGTTATGGACAGAGATTCACCCAAGATCTAGGTCACAGGTCGTGAGGAGATATGAGGTGCACCGGTGATGAACTGCAATCGGTCAGCTGGGAGGTTGTAAAAGACGGCTGCTGCTGAACCCTGCTCAGTTGGTTGTGTGTCTTCTGGGAGCCAACACCATCAGTTTGCTCTCTGTTTGAGATTTTTCACTTTCCATACGTATTTTTCTCCCCTGTCGAGCAACTTCCACGTCATCTTTGGTTTCAGGGTCCAATCCCTTTTGTTCGTCATCATTATTTTGATAGAATCAGCGAGTGGCTGTGTGTTTTATTCCAACCGACACCTTTTAGACACCATCGGACCAATTTTCTTTGACCCCTTTTAGTGATTTGTACAGTGTTTTGTTAGTTTCCCCATCCGCGACCCGTCATTCAGGTTTTGCTCTCTGGGGAAACGTAACGCTGCTGCACGGTGGCGCTGTTAAAGATGCATTATAACCTTTTAGCAGGACAGCGGTTGCATTAATTCTAATTGCAACTCATAATGAGGGTCTTAAAACATGATATAATAGAACTCACACAAAACACATCAACACATTGCTATAATTGACTGTAATAACATTAAATCAATATAATGCTGATTAAGAACATTATCACTTAATTTACTATGCATCAGTCAAATTGCCTTTAAATCAACCTTTTATACCAGGTATGGCAACAACAATAATTAATGGCATATGATTACAGTTTTTTATCCATTTTTAATGAGAAAAATTTGCTCAGACCTGATTGTAAACTGAACTATGGCTTCAACAGAAGTAGGCTGGTTTTACTTGAACTGTCCGAAATATCCGGAATAACCAGGACATTGTCATATTGTTGGTCAGAGCTGCTGTAAATCGCCTCTGTATTGTATCCTGTGTCTTCAACTTGACCTCACTTTGTCTCGGAGGCTGTGTTCAGTCCCAGTCTGGTGTCCATCCATGTTCGATGTGAGGAGGCCGAGCACAGTTGAGCTAAAACCCTGCTGACAGTGGTAATTGCCCCCTGTGATCAGAGGTCAGGATCTGAGCAAACTACTGTCAGCTAATAGGACCACTTAGCTCCACGGCTAACAGAGCTGCTTGCTAACAGCAGCTAGTCGCTACAGCTGAAAATAGCCACAGCAGAGAGTATAATGAGCAGCAGTTAATGGTGATGCTGGATATTTCTTATATATTACACCTTTAAAGCTACTACAAGAGACTTAGATATTTTGTTGACTTTGGAGGGGCTGACCTACACTTCAGATGTCCCATTCATTAATTCATGCAGAAAGAGCACGACTCAGCTTCTTTGAACAGGCACTGTCTCGTTTCAGTGTGGAGCATCAGATTGGATTTAAAAGTACAGAACAGCATCATCTCTTTGTGTTTAGTCTGAACACACCAAGATGCAGTCAGCAATTCTAGTCAACTACACTAAGTCAGCAAATACTTCCTCCCCAGCTGCTCGTGGTCTGCTCTGTGTGTGCGCTGAAAAACAAAATCTGTTTGTGTACAACCCTGTCTTTGTAAACAGGAAACACAAAAAGTGGATCAGATCATGGCGGGGTGTAACTTCAGCAGCAGTGCTGAGAGGAGGAGGGAAAGCCAATTTGTTTGACTGTTCAAACATCAACAATCTCTCTGCAGAACTGCGAACTTCACCTTTAAAACACCACCGACCACAGAGGGAGCTGCAGGACCACAACAACAAACGCAAAGAGGAAACGGTCCTTTTTTGACTCAGCTGCAGGGTTATTGAGAAGAATATTTTACCTACTGCAGAGTTCAAACCGGCAACCCTCAGCATAATGGGCTGCCGCTCACACCACCTGGTGTCTTGCTCAAGGACATTTGGTCATGCGAGGACGCGGCCACCCACACGAACTGTGGAAAATGCAATCGATGAAAATAAAAAGCTGCATCATAACCGCCAGCAGTCGCACTAAAAGTACAGTTCAGCTTTGTTGGCAACTGTGACAGATACTGTAGTTGCATTGATTCTGTGTGATTATTGATCAAAGTGCACTTATGATTGATGTGACGCACTTTGTTGTTCATTTACTTCGCCGCCCAGGGCAGCGTTTACATGAGCGGCTGCTATTGATTCAGCCTGCCCACATTCATGCTCAGAAATATCATAAAGAGTGAATTCTGCTTTCTTCAAAAGATGGCGGACAGCAGGGGAGCAGCTGAAACTCCAGGAGAACTTCACACCTACTGCAATGTACTTTAACACAAAAGAAGAAGAAGAAGACGTGGATTTTTTTGCACTTTATTTCCTTGGCAGAGCTTGGCTTTGTGAGCTCCGATATGAGAAGATTGTTTTCCCCACAAGTCAAAAAGTGAGTAGTGTTGCATGCCTGGTGAGATGGAGAGAGGAGGAGGAAGTGGTGGAAAGAACGAGGTGAAGAAACAAAAGAGAAAGAAAAGAGTGGGATGTAGAGAAAGGAGGAAGGGCAGAGTGAAAATGGAGAGGAGGTGATACGATGTGAAAGAAAAGGAGAGAAAGTGGTGATGGGAGGGGAGGAGACACGAGGGAGAGTGGCTTCAAATGAATGAACGACGGAAAGATGACGAGGGGGCTGTGGCGGTTGGTGGATGGGCTGTCAAAGTCACTCAGCGCTGAATCATTGGCTTTTAGTGTTATTGCTATGACGTGAGCCAACTAGCCATGTTAATGTGATGAGTCAAAGACATGTTGATTATGATGAGTCACTGCGTGAGGAGGCAGCAGTGACTTCATCTGGACGGCCATCACACTGATTATGTGATTTAAGCCCGTGGCTGCGAGGAGGAACGGGCTGATTTTATTTTCATTTATCAACAGTGGAGGCGAAGATCGACCCCGTCTGCCCTCCGTCAGCATCACCCTGCCAATCAGTCACTCAGAGCCACGTGTTCACACCTGACAGGGCTGCACCAGAGGGAGACATGAGTTAAACGCAACGTTAGATAATGGGAACTTTAATAATGGGAGCTGAATCCCTCCAGCTTTCATTATATTTTTATTGTTTTGAAATCTACAAATCCTAGTGTTTTTATGATCCATGGTTTAGTTTGAGGAAACTGTTGTTAGGAGACAATTCTCAACATTTCTTTATGTTGCAACTTTACGTTTGCAGCCCAGATCTGGCCGGATACGTTCATCTGGCCCACAAACTGCGTAGAATGATGGCACCTGGGCAGATGTCAGCCAAGACTGAACCAAATAATCCAGATCGGACCCAAATCTGAGCACCACTCATTCTACTCTGGTGGGCTGGATCCGTCCCAGACCTGGTCCAGTCTTAGTTTGTTTGGTTCGCTCTGCTTGTAGCTCAGGAGCAGACCGCCAGAGCGCCATCATTCCACGTGGCCAGATGAGGGTGTCTGTTAAATTTTGCCATCTGCATAAAGTTCAATTGTGAATTTTACTGGGTTTTTTTAAGGCAGGGTTACGAAAACATCGTGTTCTGGCTAACTTGTTGCTGTGGCTACAAACACGACTGGAAATTGTCTCGACGTCTTGTCAAAAACATCCAGTGGTTTCATGCTTAGAAATGTCACAACGCACCCTCCCCTCCACCTCCCGACATGGAAGCCGGCTCACACACATGCAACGTGTATGTGATACGACACATATAGTAGAAATGTTGATATTATATATGATCATATGTGACACGTGCAAATTTGAATGTGTGATTTGCAGAAACGTAAAATGTCAAGAATCAGATCGTGAACCCAAACACGACTTCAAATGTATGTTTATGTCGTTCTGTGTCTGTAACTGTTTATTAAACACAACAATTTTTATCGTACATGTTTGTTTATTACAGAACACAATTAAACATATAAAAACGATAATTATCACACGTCTGTCAGTGCTGTGAGGTAACAATGTGTCGCAGGTGTTTGGTAAACTGTTCTTCTGTCCTCTAATGCCCTCAGAAAGAAAAATCACTTCATGCAATTTATGAAAAGGGTGATGTGAGGAGCCCATTTTAAGATACAATAAAGACATTTGAAACCACTTTAAGGTCTCAAGAGTCATTTATTCAATCATTACACTCTCTCTCACACACACACACACACACACATGCACACGTAGAGTACTAAAGTGCACGTAGGTAAACATGCCCTATTGAATAAGACTGAATAATGACAGATTATGAATTTTCATACTGGTCCACTTTACATACAGTATGAATCACAACATGCCCACACTCCATTACATCCCTGCTCCATGCTGAGACTTAATGCGCGAGTTTAACTTTTGATGAATTGAAAGGTTTTTTTTTTTAAATCGCCATCTGAGCTTTTAAGGTGGTTAAAAAATTACAGCTAATGTCAGTCTTCGCTTTCGAGGATCAGCCAGATCCTCATTTAGAAATGATACATACACACACACACACACACACACACACACACTCTAACAGTTGCTCTATTCACAAATTTTCCCTCCCAGGGAAACATTTTCACATGAACAGATGTTTGTATGACACTCTGTAGCACCCACTCTCAAAGTCTGTGTGAATAAAGCCCCCGAAATAAACCATGTCAGCAGCCGTCGCAGGCTGCCGCTCGCATTGTTTTGTGCAACTGTGACCTAAAAACGTTTGTGATGTTCAGTTCAAAACAGTTTCTCATCATCTTTCTTCACATTTTGCTCCGTTTTAAAAAAAAAATACACGACCATGTTCCTCCTCTGACATCTTCTCTGTTCCCATCATTCATCCAAATATCTTCTTTCATCTGATTTAAAATTTCATCTGTCGTGCAGCTTTCACACGTTTTAATGATTTGATCTCTTGTTCTCTTGTCTTCTTCACAAACTCTCGTCTCAGCCACTCGTTTCTATTTTTAATCCACCCTCATCTGTCTGGCTGCCGCTCTCATTGTTTGCCTCTTTCTATTTCATTCTTTCTCTATTTTTCCTTCCTTTTCATTCACGGGTTGCTCTCTCCCTGTACGGCTTTCTTTACCTTGCACAAACCAGACGTCTGACTCTGCTCTCTTCCTCTTTTCTCATTCACAAAATTGGATTTCTCGTTGCCGTTATTGTGCTGCTCCGCCTCTGTCTCATTCTCTCTTTCACACAATCTATCTGTTTTTCTTCTCGGCAGCCTCGATGCTCTCCGACAGTCTCTTTTGCTTGAAATCTGTCCTTCTGTTTCTCCATTCTCAGCTTTCATACACTACTTCTCTATCTTACATATTCTTGTCTCTTTCCACACATTCAGAAGAAGCCACTGTAAAATTGGTGTTTTAATTTCTCTCCACTTTTGTGTATATTCTTTTCATCCGTGACTCATTTCCACATCCTGTTCACCTCTTCCTCATCACATGCGGCAGCCATGGCAGGAGTTGGTGTTACGCTGAGCACAGAGGACTCTGTTAAAGGAATGATACGGTGGATTCAGCCGGGCTAATCCCATTAACTCTGGCATAAAAAAAGGAGCCTCGTCGCTCTGATAAATTGTACTGTACCACAATGTAGGCGGGACTTGAAAGCTTATGCTGTCCCGAGTGCTCTCACTGTCAATTTCAAAAAGTAATTCAGAAGTCCAAAATATATGTAAAAAAATAATCTTAAGTCCAGAAGAAGCAGCGGCTGGCCTCTCTGCCTCTTCAGGGGTTTTTAAAGCAGCGAGGGTGAGTATGAAGAGTTTGACATGTAGACGATCCCCAAATAAATACGCCTTTGGTCAGAGTCGGGAATATTACACCCCAAAAACTCTTCAAAGTACTTTGTAACCCGAAATTTCCAATTAAAAGGCAAAATCCTTTCATGTTTCTCCGGTTCCCTCTTCATGCAACGCATTGCAGAATGATGTGAAGTTGAAAGAGCTCTCTGCTCTCTGTTGGTGAGTTTAGGTTGATAATGAATGATGAGGCAAATTAGAAGCTTTACTGACTTCGTTCGGTAGAAATTCAAATGCGTTTGGTGCGAAACACACAAAGACGGACACATTTTAAAATGCTGATCAGGTGCTTCAGAAGCTTCAGACGCTAAGAATGTGTCGTGTCTGCTGAGAGGAGACAGCAGACGTGACGCAGCACAAAGAAACATTAATGAAAGCCTAATGGTAAAGTTAGTGTCTCAACATGTCCTCACTGCCAAAGTAATGGCTCACTCTGTTAGGAGAAACAATGAAACCTCCTGAAGGCAAACTTTGAAAGGAGAAGAAGAAATTCTGTGGTTAACGCAAAGGTGAAAAGGTGTTTTTAGCTTTCAATTTAAAGGGTAACTCTTGCCTTTTGTGGCTCCAGAGGAAGCTGCATTGTGGGTAATGTAGTTGCCAGGTGAGGATACATTTTGATCATTTGTTTTTAAACTGCCCTCAATGAGTGTTACAGTGTCATCGGTGTGCAACCCTGATGCCTACATTACCCATGGTGCAACTCAGTCACTAAGCGACATCACTGGAGCCAATTTATCAGATTTCATGCAGCTTCCTCTGGAGCCACAAAAGGCTTTATACTACTGTTTTCTCATGTGCAGTAGTAATGAATTAGTTCAGTTACCTTCTGAAATCTTTGAACATGTTTGATCATTTTATTTGGGGAAAAACTGGAATAATCTGACACATGCACCTTCTTCTTTATGCTGCAGGGACCAATTATAAAAAAGATTTCAGGTAAATTCGAGTTACTGACTTTCCCCTGGGACAAAACTATTTAGAGGATATAACCAAGGTACTAAAATCCAGGTAAATCCAGTGGAATTCATAATTAACCTCTGTCTTTATGTCTCCTCTGACTATTTGCACAATGATCCCTGAAATGCAATTAGGAGAGAGGAACAAACCACATCTCTAATGTGGTGTTTGGGGCAGAAACACCAGGCACAAAGTGGCAGTAAATCTGGCTCTGAGTGAACACAGACTACAACCAGCGTCAGCAGCTGTCTGTGAACACCAGACCGAAGCTTGTCACAGGTCATCGGCCTGGAGTCTGTGGGCGGCTGCTGAAAGATCAGGCACATCACTCACATCTGAAGACCGTCAGGATCCTCTTCCAACAAAGAAAGAGCACAAGTTATCTCATGTCCGGACCTGGTCGAGGTTCAATGTGTGAGTTTTGTGCGTGGAGTCTCTTCATCGTGCACACAAATGGTGAGTTTTGGGACGACATAAAACCAGTAATGATGCATTTTACGAATTATCTTGATTTATCGGATCGTAAGTCGTCTTCGCCGACCCTGCTGGCTGAGAACCTCACCTCAGCTCTACTCTACATTTTTAACATGGCCATAAACGATATTCTGAGCCCCGCTGCAGTTCACCTTCTTTTTCTAAAATCCTCATTTACATATGAACAGACCCTCAAATACCTCCAAACAAATCATGTGTTATTACCTGCCGCTGTGATGGATGAAAGCGTCGGCGAAGAGACTCATGAGGAGGAGACGGCGCTGTTAATGACCATCTTTTTTCTTTTTTGTGCTGCTCGGTTGCTCATTAGTGGCAGTATTCAAAAATTTGAGTCTGACTCAAAGTGAGTTTCATGAGGAGACGTGAACACATCAGACCAAAACACCACACGGCTGATAAGACGCAGATTCTGGGCTCTTTGACCAAATATAGACTTTATGGTCAAAGTGCTTGAACACGCTGGTTTACTTTAGTTGCAATGAAGGGACGCCTAAAGGTTTCAGTACGCATGAAATGAACTTGGTCAGCAGCTCTGAAGCGAAAACTGTTCGTACCTGCCCTGAATGACATGTGGTGTTAAAAGCCTGCTGTCACTGCCCCCCCTGCCCTGATCTCCCGCCAACAACTTTTTTTTATTCTCGATGCAAATTAACTGTACAAATGAGGATCACGGTGCACACTTTCCGCCAGTCTCTCCTTGAAGATATTCTTGCCTCCAGAATAAAAAAATAAAGCCTGAGAGAGAAGAACAAACCCCACGTTCAGCTCACACCTCAGCTCACCTGCCTCGCTGTATAAAGTTGTCTGTTTCAGGAAGAAGTAAAACAGATTGTCGCACACAGCCGCCTGTATGGTGCAGTGGTTCGTTAGTTCTGTTTCAAGGCAAGTTATACTGCATCTGACATGTGCCCTCCTCCGAAGATGTAACTACAGAGATACAACATGGAAAATGTAAAAGTCTCTCATTAGTCAGTTCGAGCCGCTTGTGTTATTTCCACCAAGTTTCCATTTTACAAACATCATTCTGCACAGTAAAGGTCAAACATCAGAGTGAGGCGGCAACAACAGTTCACAGCCACGAAAACATGGAGTCAGTTCAGGAGAAAGGAGGCTCTGATCAGCTCGGTTTCACAAACCGTTACCACTGATTACCTCCTGCTGACTGCGATCAAGAAAAAACATACAAGTGGAAGTTGCTGGGCAGTAGTCTCATATTCAGATATGAGATGAGGGGGAAAATAAGTTACTTGGATGTAATTACACTTCTATATGTACATGTGAAGTCCTTTCTTGTTTTATGTTGCAATGAAGATGAAAGAATGTGGACATAATAACTATGAAGAAAAGTGTCGGGGATAGGTCGTAACAAAGAAATGTGTGAGAGCAATATATTATCTTCAGCAGTACCAGAGTAAAATAACCCGCTTGTTTGTGTTTGTTGATGTTTTTTAAAAAAAATGTATCCGCACCAGGCCACTTAAACCAGCACGCCAACAGAAATGATATCCCCTGAAGAAGAATTGTGTTGGTGAAATGGCTGCAGAGTCGGACGCTACGTGGAAATAGGTATACTCCAATTACCTTGAGTTTATCAGCGAATAGGACCTTGCATGGAGTATAAACCCAGCCTGAGGCTTGAGGATACAATAGTACTTTATAAAGTAGTGTGTTTTTGGGGGAACATCCTTTCCTGTTTCAACATGAAAACACCTGCACAGAGCCGTGACCTCCACCCCATCCAAACACCTTTTGGATTAACTGGAACGCTGACTGTGAGCCGGACCTTATCAGCCAACATCACCTCTCGTGTGCTCATGTGTCTGAACGAGAGCAAATCCCTGCAGCCGGGTCCTCAGATATGACGGAGAGCCTGGAACCAGAAAAGAGAGTTTTTTTAGAATGACATGTTCAACGATGAAATACGCGTCCACATACTTTTGGCCAGCTAATAAACTGAGGTATTCGCTTGGATGTATGATTTTGGGCTCTGGATTCTTTGCCCAAATATATCTCACTGAACTTGTCTCGCCCTTGAGGCAGATCCTATTTTCAGAATTTAAAAGCTCAACTAAAAAGTCTTTTTTTTGGACGGGGACCAAAAGAACGGCTGCATCTGTCTTCCTTCTCTTTCTATCTTTGTCCATCTCTCTTTCTCCCCCCACTTCTTTATCTCACCTCTCCACTCTCTTCCAACAAGCTCTTTCCATCTATATATACATCACTCTCTTCTTCAGCGAGCACTTCTTCACTCTCTGTGGGAAACTGGATCTTAGGCTTTTCATTCTTTTATGAAATGCATTATGAGCCCTGTGCTTATCTGTCTCTGCATCGCTTATCCATGATTAATGTGTCACAGCTTGAGTTTGTTTGCAATTCATCCGATCAAATCAAACAACACAAAACAGAAAATATACAAAACCACAGGAGGTTAAAGACGTTTTTTCTGCCTGCGTCTGGGTTGTGTTTATTTGTTCTCAATGCACACAAAAGACTCCCCTGGATGCCATTAGCATTACTTACCATTACATTAGTAGGCTCAGACGTAACATATCCGCATTGCATTAATGTTGATTTGATGTTGTTAGTGCACATTAGTGACTTCATTTAAAGACGTAATTTAAAACTTGAAAATCAAATAAACAAAACACAATCGATGAGCCACAAAGAAGTGGAAGTCTTTGAAAATGAAATTAAAAGTTATGTCCACTTCAATAAAGTCAGTAGATTTGCAAAACATCCTCAAACCTAAACAACTGAATAGGTTGGCTCATCGTCGGACCGGACCTTCGCTGTATGCTTGCAGTTTTTTAATCTACTCAGATTAATGAAAACATCCTCCATTATGTATGCACTGTTGACTTTTGTCTTCACACTGGACGCCCAAACACCCAGCCTGTGCTCTTCCCTGTAGACCCTTGTCGCTCTTTATACTACTTCATCTGACTTCCTCCTATGCTGCTGTAATTATCACTACGGCCACTCGATGTCACCGCCGACAAAAGAAACATAAACATGGGTCATAAAATTCTGCCTGAACAGTCAACTTATACTTATATTTTACTCTAAATGGGACCATGATTTACAAATTGAACATCATGTTGTGTTGAAGACTTTAAACCATAAACTCACGAGGGAACTATTTACTGACGTAATAAGGTCATTTTCTCATAAGCTTACTTACAATAAGACTTATTTTTGAAACCAGTGGAGTCGCCCTCTGCTGGCCCGGCTTGACTTCACTTGACTTCAGCTCCATCCACTATTTATGCTGCTGATGGAGTGAAAATGTCTGCACAACATTAACTGTCAACATATTTCATTTGTTTTCCTCTGGCTGAAAATAAAGCGTGATTCATGTTTTTCATGGTTATATTGAGGCCTGAGTCCTGTGATGGATTTCAAATGTTTCACACACACTCATGGAGGATTCAGCAGGAAATGATGCTGCATGTAAACAAGCATTTCTGTTTGTAATGTTATCCCGCTGAAATCGTGCTCGCTGTTTACTGATGATTCTCCTTCAGACGCATTAGGCCGCCTGTATTGAGTTACATGCAATCAGAACATCTTACTGCTGATGAGTGCCACTACTTCTGTTTCCTTCCAACAGTTGACAATGGTTTCCTCTAAACATGAGTCCAGTCAGTCGCAAAAATAAACCATGTTTAAGCCACTAAACAGAAGCTTACGTCAAGCTTTAGTTAAACACTTAACTTAAGCTTTTGAGAGAACGCAGATCAGAAAACTCTCATGTGAACCAGTGTTGGAGCGCTCATGCAGCCAAACAAACAACCTGTTATGTCATTTAGGTTTTGAGGACGTGTAAATGAGTTTTTCATGAAAAGGAGACAAGACAGATGAGGTGTGAGGAGTGTGAATAGCTGACCTGCCCTTGTCAGGAAAATAGATTTTTTTTTAGAGGCATATTCTTTATCAAGGACATGACGACAATAAAAATGACAAAGTGACACATAACACGATGACAGCTGGCTTGTTAGCATATTACCATGTCTCTCAGGTCCTGTGGGACAACGACAAGGAAGGTTTTGTTCCCAATGGGAGAATCTTTGAGTGTTTTTAGGGTTCAACTGTGTCTCCTAAAATGTTTATTACCGCTAAAAGTTTGTGTCTTGTAGATTTTGTGATGAAATGTAATTGCTACACAGATTATTTGTTGATGTGATTTCCAGTCTATAAAGCGCTACATTCCTGTACTGCACGGGGTGGATGGTGTGCATGAACTCTTTGGATTTTGTCGTGCATCTGCCATGACGTAAGGCTACTGAAACGCTCTGCTTCAAGAATGATAAACAGCCCAGTGATGTGTCAACTTTTTAAACGTTTCATCAAGACCAGCGCCTTTGATTCGGTAACAGCGAACGTGGCTTGATACTGCCGGTCGCAGCAAGCAACTACTCTGTCATTAATGCAACAGAGGAGCCTCTAACAAAGTCATGTTGTCTCTATCATGCTGCACACAGTGTGAGTGGTTTTCCACTCGACAGCAGGACACGGTAGACGGAGTTGGTTACCTGATGAGGAGTTAGAGGTGTGAAGTCCGTCGCCTGCAGCTCTTTATCTCACAGCTCACTGTGGCTGCTCCTTCTAGTTCAAATACTCCCCTCTGTATTTAAAATAAATATGTGTCTCGTGGTCTTGTTCTCAAGTGGGGGTCAAATGTGTGAGATGGATCGGCAGATAAGTGCGGCTTAAGCAGTAATGCAGGCGTTGTACAAGGCCCTTTTGCCTCAAAGTATTGTTATTGTTGTTGTTATTATTATCATTATTATTAAATGCTTATTATATCAATTGCCGCCCATGTTTTTCTCCTCTGCAAAGGCATGACTGCCTCCACACAGACACAACCTTGTTTTCTGCATCACTGGCTGCCGTTGACCATCTGCTGTCATCCAGTTACACAATGACATTCTGGCAAACGTGTAATAAACTGACCTTTATTTCCTTTTCTGCATCAGTGTACAAAACAGTCAAATGGGAGCATTTACATAAAATGATTATTGATTTAAAGAAACATTTCTCACCTTTTTATCCAAACACAGGACCACAGCCATGGTCACAACTCATAACACACAAAGTCGAAAAAAAAACAATCAACTCCGACCAAAAAAAGACCAACTAAAGACCGTGTTTGTGTATTCAACAATAAAACTTTAAAAAGATGAACCCTGCCCGGCTGTGTTTCCCTCCTGTCTTATGTCTGTGTCGACTCATGTCGTGCCTTTTATTACATATTTGTTTATTGTGGTGTTTTCATGTGTTTTTATTGACTTATTTAAATAAGATAAATCATAGCTGGGTCTGATTAAATGTGTGATGGTGATACACATATTGAATTACCATTTCAGAGCTGCAGCGTTCTAATTTTGGAGGCTGCAAAAATAATACATGTGAATGAGAGAGATTCCCTCTGATATTCAAATGTATGAGGTTTTTTTTTGGTTTGATTGTACGACAGCGAGAAAAACAATTTTCCCCCCAAAATAGTGAAATAATAATACTTTTCAGAATCAAAGCTGGTCATTAATAATGTTTTTACTTTATGTTGTATGTTTATGTACATTGTGCACCAGAGGGTATATATTTTGCCAAATAAAACTATAGTTTATTTAGGTTTTTTTTAAAGATTTGGGCCTGAAGTCTCATTGTTGTTGCTGCTGCTGGGACACAAGCAAGGAATATTTCTTTTATTTTTCCTCCAACCTGAAATGGATTCCAAGTCTCTCCTAGACTTCATTTAATTGACTTTTTCTGTGTGTTATTTGACAAGCGAACAGATGACACTGTGTCCCCAACAGTTTGGTGTTTTCCAGCTCTCACTAGATCCACTCTGCTCCCTGTGATATCTGTAAGTGTAAAATATTACAGACCCTCAGAGCGGAAACCAAAAAGCATGGCAGGAGTTTACTGATGAAACCCTCCAGAATTTGGGGGTATTGCAGTTACATTTTTATGGAGAGAGATTTTCTTTCAGTCTCTCCAGCATCCTCCTTTTCTCCCGCCTCCTCCCTCCTTCTCCTGCAACATCACTCTCCTCTTATGTAATCAAGTGAGCCACATGTGTTGAGCTGAGCCTATTCACCTCCCCAGTGGCCCACCTCTTTGAAATACACACATGCACACACAAAAATGCATAAATGCAAATGTGGATATACCGAAATTCAGACACACGTACACAAATGCATGAATGCCACACACACACCCCACAGAGCGGCCAGCTGTCCAGCGTCTTTGCACCCGACTGCTCCTGCCTGAGCTGTCAGGTCACATGACCAGTGGCCATCGCTAAGAGACATAAAACACAGCATCCTTCATGAATTAATTATGGCCAAAAATAGCAGAAAGAGCAGAAGTCTTTGTTGTTGCAGACGTGTGTGTGTGTGTGTGTGTGTGTGTGTGTGTGTGTGTGTGTGTGTGTGTGTGTGTGTGTGAGTGAGAGAGAGAAGGAGAGGGATTTTGGGTCAACGAGGATAATCATTAAGATTTTACTTCAGGGTTTTGGGGGATGAATGAGTCTGCTGTATGCAAATGTTCTCATGATTACAGCGCAAGGAAAGTGCTATTTTCAACTCTTTGTATTGTGTGTGTGTGTGTGTGTGTGTGTGTGTGTGTGTGTGTGTGTGTGTGTGTGTGTGTGTGTGTGCCACAGAGAGACAGAAAAAGAGAGAGAGGCAACTCGACCTGACAGTGACACTAAAATAACACAGACCCAACACGCGACTCGGTCACGTCTCAGGGTTTGTTCTGTCGTTGTCACATTAACGTTTCAGCAGCTGCGCTGTGGGATCTCACAGCGCCAGACGCAACAGTGAGAGGAGACAGTTTCATCATGTCTGCTGCTGCCTGAATAAAAAGATGGTTTGTCGAAACCCTAACAAGTCTGGTGATATTTCTTTTTGTCCGAAAGTTAACAAATCACAAGAAGACTGACAGAATTATTGCCTCTTTAAACAAAGCCTGATATATTTTATTCCTTCATTGTTGGTCAAAAACTATTAAAATCACATTCTGCCATTATACTGACTCAATCCTACATACACCAAACTACAGGAAATACTTATATGTGCACTAAATTTGGATTAATAAATGCAATTAAGAGTCAAAGTCCTGCCCCTTCCTGCGTGCCTCATGGGAAAAAATGTGTACATCAGTGGTCAATCGGTGAGAGACAAATGATTCTTGATCCGAGTTTGAATTGTGCCATGAATTAAACATAAGATGTTTAGGTTTAAGTGTGAGGAAATTCACAATATGTCATGAAGAAAGGAAAATACCAACACCAACATGGCCGTCACCCCGGCAAAGAAAATGTATGTAAAAAAAAAGGCAAAAATCAGTGAAAGCCCGACTGCTTGTCCACCTACTAAGTTTTATACTTGAATAAAAAACTTATTTTCTCAAGTTGAAAAATTATCATTTAAATCGACATGATATGTGTTTGGATTGTCTTGTGAAATTATTTACGTCATGCCATTCATTCAAATCATGAATTTGTGATATTGAGTAAATTTTAAATAAATCATCAGTTTCTTTAAGAGGCTTCACAATCTGGACATCTTGACAGTACATCTTACTTCCTCCATCCTTTGCCATCCTGCAAACATGAGAACGAGCTCATGAAGACTTTCAAATGATAAATTAAATGCATCACAGCTGCCTGTGTAATCACTCCTGTGTGTGTTTGTGTTTCCACAGGACAGACTTGTTGTGTCGTATCCGCTGCCCTTTGTATTTCTTTAGTATTCAGACGCTGAGCCGCTGAGTTGTGTAAATAATAGATGCAGCCTCTGTTGTTTGTTCCTAAAAGGACAACAGTCATTAACGCTCCGTGTTCGCAGCGACCTGTTTGTTCTCTGGTATTTCTTCAGAAGATCTTCAGTCGACTCTGGCTTCAGTCTGATAATGTGTATGTAGAGATTAAAGAGCAGGCGATAAGATTTCTACTGAGAGTTGTGGCTTCAACTGCACATGTATTTATTTATCGGAGCCAAAACCTTAAATAAACTGCAAAAGACATTTTGTTCTTGGCTAAAGTAGTTACTGAATCGTTCATATAGAAGTTTGTTTTATTTTAAATCTGATTGCCAATAAAATAAAGTCATTTAAAAATACATTTTGTCTCAGATGCAGCATGAAATCTGCAAAGTAACGAGTAACTAAAAGTTATTAAAATAAATGAAGTGGAGTAAAAAGTACAACTTAGGCCTTGAAGATGTAATGCAGAACATTAAAAGTACCCTAAAATTATACTGAGGTATAAAACTCAGACTGAATGTATTCAGTTACATCTCATCACTGATGGTGATTTCCATATAAAACCGGTAGACATACTCCCTCTGACCTTCCTTCAGGCGATACGCTGATCAAAAATATACAACCTGTCTCTGCTGATCATAAAACATCGCTTCAGGTTCAACCCTCCATCTAAAACAGACTATTACTCACTTACACTTCACACGCATTCTTTAAAATGAGAGAGAAACATACATTTAAAATATAATCCAACCAAAAAAACCTGCACCTGCAAAACTTATTTAATATTAATTCAATTCCTAATTTTGGTTTTAAAGTTTTTAAGATCTTACGAAAGCAGGAAAACAGGAAAGTTTACCCACGCTGCACCTGCAGGGCAGGAGAGAAGCCGTTATTTAAACATGTCTTCTGAGTAACCCCGGTTTAAAATATTAATTACACTATCACAATCAATCTTAGTGACACCGCAGCAGAGTTTAGATGACAGCTGAAGTCCGCCGCATGCTCCTCGACTGTCAAAAGCCTAATTAAGATCTCCACGCTGCTCATAATAAATGACCTTGTCTCTGTAGTTTCTTCTGTGACTGACAGTCGGGACAGAACAGAGGATGAAGCAGGATATATGAGGGATGATGTGACTTTTATTATTTCATATCATCATTACGTGGTTGATTCTTCTGAGTATACATGACACCTTTTGTGAAAGAGGCTCGACTTTAACTAAAGTTTAATATATGTGAGAAAATGCAGAGTGACATCATGAACCCACAGTTTAGGGCAATCGAGTACAGCGTCACTGAAAATCTCCAGCCTCCCACAACAACATCAAGTTGAATCTATACTCACTTGACTCAGACGGAGACAATAGACGGTTAAATGCTTTTTTTTTTTGTCGAAGTGGGTTTAGAAAGCTCTGGGAGCTGTCCGTGGTGCTGAACTCTGCAAGTTTCCTCACAGTGAGCTGCAGGTTTCGAGTCACTAATGAGGCAGAACTGAGAGCTCAACGAGTGACGAGTGAACAAAAGAGTGAGGAGTGGTGCATTATCTTTGAACAGGCTTTCAGTCGTTTGCTTAAAAGGGTATACACCCAATTATGGATGATATCTCTTGTTTCTAAGTGGTTTGAATGCACTTATTGTCGCGTTGAATAAAAGCATCTTCCAAATGAGTGCTTTTTAATCTGTTTCTTCCAATTTTCTCTCAGCTCTGAAAGCTTACGTCCGTCTGCACAGTGTCGTCACGTCTAACTGTCGTGAGGTGGAGCGCTGTAGACAAACATGCTACAACACCATGTGGCTCATGGTCACCTGGCAGTGATGACCCGGTGTCCCACCCTGTAGGTGTCATTAGTGCAGCGTAAAGACTCAGACTAATGAGCGTTTTCAAGTGACAAACCCTCTAGCGGCCGCAGGAATTACGACGGACGCAAAGGAGACAGTTTTATCTCAGCAGTGATTTGTAACAGGTTTGGGAAGCAAAGGCAGACTGTCTGTTGTTGTAGAGCTTACAGATCTGTGGATGTTGAGATGTTTTCCAAAACAGTCCTGACCTCAGATTTCAGAAAAATGTAGAAATTAACCAGCACATAGTCATTGGGTGAATATAAATTACATAAGCAGGGTTCCTACGTAATTATATTAACATAAGTAACGTAGCTATTTTAACCCAGAAACATGATCTTTTCCTAAACCTAACCAAGTCTTAAGTTTGTTTTCCCCAGAAATCAAACCACAGGTTGTTTAGAGTCACAAAATACAGGAGTTTAAATCTTAAACCCAAAACAAAATGTTCTGCAGAGGTAAGAAAAGCACCTTTGGTCCATGATTCACTTAATAATTCTTATTCTAATTGTTCCCAACAGAAGCTCGTCTCCTTAAAATAAATTAAACCAGCACTTTACTATTACTGTTCAGATAGGTCAAGCCTGAACAAACAATTAAGAAAGATGCTTGATGATCTTCAAAGCGATCTTCTAATTAGAGCAAGTCTAATGTGTTTTAAGTGTTTCAGCTTCGTGCACTTTGACGGCGATGCGATTGGCTCTTCCTGGATTTAAATTGTTGACCTTGTAGTTGTGTGACGCCCCCTCGCACTGATTATAATTATAACGGAAGGCATTAAGCTGCCACTTTGAGACAGCAGCTAAAATAATTACGGCGGTGGAGTAGGCTGGCATTTTTTCATTCCCGTTATTTCATCGTTGCTTAGCAATCGGCGCGTACAAAGGGAGAGCGACACAATGCCGAGCGGAGAAGAAGGTGACTTGTTTTTGAAAGCCACCTCTCTCATTCAGCAGCACAGCTGAATTATTACTATTCGACTGAAACCCTCTAATGAGTGTTTGTTCAGACAGCACCCTGAAGGTTTTGTGGAATTGAGTACTCGCCTGAGATAATGTGCACGCTGTGAAAATATGGGGGAGCCTTTGTAAGAAAGTTTTCCTGTGGGCAAAATCTTCTTTTCCCCACAGCTCTTTTTGGACCTTTGTGGCTGCTCTAATGTTTGGATTCCTTCAGGGCGGCAGAGAGCTAATAGCTAACGCCCCGAGCCTCTAAATGTAGGAGGGGTAATCTATTCAGAGCGGGGTGAAGCGAGGATGTGTTTGTTTGTGTGAGCGTGTGCGCATGCATTTCTCTCTCAGTGAGGACCAATTTGAGTTTCAGACCTCGAGAGTGTTTTACCTGAATTATTTTTGTTTTGCTTCATTTATTCCGCCGGACATTGTGTTCATGTTGGTGGATTTATGTTTGGCACCAGGGGGTAATTCTCTTTTTGGTTTTTCCCTAAACAATCATATTGAGTCATGTTTCTGTCCCACCAACACAATTTCATTTGACTCTGGAGCTGCAGCAGTTCCTCCTCAGAGCAGTTAACTGAAGTTTCTCACATGAATCAAAGAAAATCTGTTTGATTGTTTTTTTTTTCCATCTGCATTTTGTATGAATGTTGCTGGGTAACTTGCCCATTTGTAGGAAAAGGATGTTACCATACTTATACAGGGAAACAGCCCTCAGGGCACACAGCCAAACCCGAACCAAATCAGAAGCCAGGAACCACAGAGAGTCTGTAATGTTTGGACATTTTGCCCTTTCAAACTTCTGTTTAAGGTTTAAGTCTTCGGTTAAAGAAAAGTGTTTTGTATATGATGCAAACATTTGATAATCAAGGTAAAAGATTGATAAAGGTTGTTGTGGTTGATCAGATTTGTTAGACTCTGATCATACACAATCAGCAACAAACCAACAACTGTCAGATATTTTCGGCTGGTATCACAACAGAACCGCATAACGGACCCTGCGGTCCATCTCCTGCTCTGGCAGCTTTTTTGGCCCTCACCTCTCCATCCACCCAGGCCTTGTGATTGGGGAATGACCTTCCTGCCTTTGCGACCACATCGTCAACACATTTGCAGATACATGGCGTCACTGAAGATGTATATTCCTCTAGACTGATGTTGTGACGGCATCTCTGAACATTTGTCCTTCTGTGCACTCAAAACATTCCTGTCAGGCTGCTGCAGCTTCATCTGTCCGCACTTTAACAGCTTTTACTGAAACCAAACCAACCCACAGGTCGGACTAACTGGAATCGGAGGAGAAATTTAAGACAATTCAACATATGTTGCATCTATTCTGACTTTAACTCTGCTTCAGCTTTGACCTACATAATAGTCTGCGCTCAGTTTTCCTGCGCGACGAGGGATTACAGACGGATTACCGGATTACTGATTCCAGGTGCACACACGTTCAGTTCTACCTGCTCGTCTGTCTGATCTTCTTACTGGTCTCGTCAAACTTTGGTACAGCGATGACGCTGTGTTTCCGCTGTGTGAGGTCCAAAATGTCATAAACCTGAATTATGTTATGAAATGAGGTGTTATGTCAGGTTAGAGAAAGGGGCGAGGGGATATTATATCAATGTCAGTTGTTTATATGTCTAATCGGTGGTGTGTGCATCAGCCTGCTGTCCTTGTGTTTGATTTTATGCGTATATACACACCGAGCACAAACACCCAAAATTTCAATCTGAGCCTGTGCACCTCTGTAAATGGGCCACATTTGCATCTTTATAATATTCCCTTTTAGCCGCCTCAGCACGGGGAGCTCTGCGGCGGGGTGCGATGTATTTGTGCTCTGTTTACCGCTCGCTGTTGGATTAATTCTTAAACAGCTTCCGGAAACATCCTCGCAGCTCCCCATTCATTCCCACTGGCCATTCTTTCATATCTCCTTTGCCCTGTCGCTCCGTCTTTCTTCCCTCACTTTGGTGTCTTTCTCCTGCTTTATTCGCAGCGTCTGTCTGTCACTGCCTTTTGTCTGTCACTCCCTCCTGCCTCCCGCTTTCAGCCGACTTCCTCTCTGCCAGAAATACATGTCGTACAGCTGAAGCGCTTATCCAGAGTGACTTAGTGCGGCGGTATAATCAGTCTGCAGTCACAGATCCAGGTTTCTTTGATCTGAGTCTGAGTGGAAAAGTTTAATGTGATACATTTTTAGGATTTGCTTCGTGTCACTCAGAAGCAGCTTGTTAGTGGCTAATTTTCCTCCTCTGGCACAAATTCCTATAAATTGACCCTCTCTGGTGTTCACACTGCCGGTGGAGAGGACATGAAGGATTAGCTATTGACTTAAATCTGACCATTAGTCCAGATTTAACTTGGTGCAGCTCAGCTTTACATGCATGAGTAACTGTCGACTATCACACGACAACAGTCATTTGTTGATAACCCATAATCCCTTGCTGTATTTGTTGGAGTTGTTTCATCTGGTTGGTTTGGTTTTGGATGAAGAAACACATCAGAGTTCTGCAACATGCAAAATGTCTACGGTTCAAACAGAAGTCTGAGCAAACAGCAAGCTTCATCACTTTGTATTTTTTATCTAAAGTTATCTTTAAAAGCGTCAGAGGAACAAGCGTTCAACACATCACTGTCCTGTCATTTTCTTAAAACGTTGTTGAGGCCCAGACAGAAAAACAAAACAACTTAATCAGCGCTGTTTCTTTTTAACAAATGAAATATTCACTCTCCTCTCAGCTCTGATTTGATCTCCACCGACACCTTAAGCTGTTACTGTAGATGTTCCACTGGTGCTGATGAGAGAGACTGAACCAGAACAGTAAAGTTGAGGAATGTAAATCCAAAACATTGAGCTGAAAGACTCAAAGGATAGAGCAAGGACAGAAGAGCCTTTCCCATTAAATGCACATCATATCTACATTTGATCAGAGGCAGAAGCTGTAACAACTCCCAAAACCAAAGCTGTTTGCTGAGTGCCAGCTCGGACAAACTCCTGGACCTTCTGGACCACCACCGGCTTTTGTCTTACACATCATGTCTCATAGCAACATGTAATTATCTTGTGAATCCTGTGTGTTAATGGCGGACTCGACTGCAAGACATTAGAAATTGTGCTCAATAAAACTAAAATCTTATAAAAGTTCCAACTCCAATTACGCGTCATGACATGTTGCGATGTGATTTGGCAAAAATAGCAATTTATTTATGTTGTTGTTTTTGTAATATCAAACTCTGCATCAGACTCGAGTGCTGCTGAAACTTCAGCTGGTGTATTTTTACGAGCAGAGAAATGACATGTCAAAGTCACAGTGTCGAGCTTTGCTCTCCTTCACATCTCTCTTCCCTACAGTTCACTTTCTTCCCTCGAGACAGCAATCCATTCCCATTAGGGAGTCATCTCATTCCCACTGCTGTGTCCCAATGTGTGAAAAGGATTAAGGACTGTAGCAGTGCAGGATATGAATACTGAGCAGATTTCCATCACTTTGACTTCTCCAGCACTTACATTTAGACGCTGTAGAAGTGTCACATTTATTGTACGCCTGCTGTAATATTACGCCGTCTCTAAGACAATTTGTTTTGTAAAATTGAATTTTTCTCCTTCTTCTTTTTTTTTTGGCAATCGCAACATCACAAACGTAAAAAGTAATCTGGCAAGTTTGAATCAATTCTCAAAGCGCTCCAGCTCCGTGTTATTAACTGTGTTAAACTCGGCTATACAGCATCAAAAGAGTTTAAAGGTTTGTAGCTTCAGGGATCAACAGGGAGACACTCAGACTAAATGCAGTAATGGACAGTGAAATAGAGGCTTGACAGTTGTTTGAGCCTGCAGACTAAATGCCCTTTATTTTACCTTTTCAACCTCCAAAGTGAGACACTGATGACAGTGCAGCAGAAAGCTGTAAGTACACAAACGGCCCAAATGCTCAGTTCTCTCCCCAGGAGATAAAAGCAGCTGTAGGTGACCCGAGTAAAAGCACCACAACAACGAGGCTGCAGAAAGACAGAGGAGGTATCAGGAGGCTCAACACATTTCTGACAGGTAACTGAGAGCTCAAGTGTATTAAAACCCTAGAAATGCATCTGGAGGGTAAATGGAGGGCAACGAGAGTTCAGTGATGACAGCTAACAGAAAACAAAGCCGGATACTGGACACAACGGACATTATACATTAATGGACATAATTAGAGTTACAGTGCATGAAGGACAGGACATGAAGTCTTTCTTCTGATTATTTTTATTTACTGTATTTTAGTTGGTGTTGTTGTGAGAAGACTTTCTACCGCTCCTCTGTAAAAGTTTGTCGAGAACTTGGCACAGGAGTTTCTTCTTCTTGACAGGTTCTGTGTGATGTTCACTCCTAGGAACCTAAAACTGCAAGATTGAATCCAGTTCTCTTTTTTTTGTAAAGATTATTTTTTGCACTTTTTTTCGGGAGGAGAGGAAATGGTATGGCATGACACGCAACAAAGGTCGCCAGCTGGAATGAAACAGTGGTTGCAACTGTGCGGCCATGCGACCCTGTAACCATTCAGCTACCAGAGTGTGCATGAGTCTGACTGACTACTGTGTGTGCAGCTGGATGACAGCTAACTTGTGAATGTCATTCCCGTGTACCTGGCTAAATGAAAAAAAAGGAAGAAATCTATCAACACCACCTGCGGTTTACAAGCAAGAGTCAGTGGACCAAAGAGGGATTACAAGATAAGGTTGAAAGCTGCTCTGAGATGAATCCGGCTTCTACTTAGAGGAAAACTGAAGGACAGAAGATTGTGTATGCAGAGAGTCGGTGCCCTCCAGCAGCAGCAGACTACCTGCAGACACAACAAAGTGAAATTAGGCTGTGTGTTGGCAGAAGAATTGTTTGAGCAGCTGAATGGATCAAAGGTGTTCACTCGCAAAGTGCCTGGTCAGGTTTTTTGGCAGACACTACCTGTTCCTGAAATCTGAGCAGTCGCCACTTTTCTGACCCCGTTCTGGCAGGCACTTCTTTAATGTTCTCCCTTTTGGAAAATCATCAAGACCTGAACTCTTTCAAAGGCAGATGTCATCGTTCTCAGAGGAGCTCGAAGGTGTAAATGTGTCACGTAGACAGGAGGGGCTGACTAACAACATGATCACAGAAGGAGACAAGCGCTGACAAGACTTCATTAGGCCGGGATGAAAGGGGAATTTTGAATCAGAGAGGTTTAAAGGTTTTACTGATTCATGAGCAGATTTTGGCTTATGCTCTATCGCAAGCAAGCGGATGAATACAGGTGGAAAAAAAAAATCCACAGAATTTGGAAAGCAAAATGTTTCCATCATCGTCTGAGTCTTGCTGCTGGTGGTGGGGAAGGAAGTGGGCGGACGAGTGTATTAATATCATGAGCTGGAGGGAGGAAAAAAAACAGTGGAAACAGCAGAGAAAGGCATCGCAAACAGGTCAATGATCAGAAAAAAAAGACCGGATCCATCTCATAAAGAAAAATGTGTTAAATGTGTGCTTAAAATTCAGGCTATGCTACTTTATGCATTTCAAAGGAGCTTATTGTACAATTTAATCCACTACATTTATCTGACAGCTGGTACAAGTTACTTTACAGATTATGAACAAAGCACATGATCAGTTTATAAAATATGATACTGTGCTACAGATTAAACTATCCAACACTATAAAGTGCTCCACCACTGACAGCTTCACAGCAAAACAGCGGCCTTCTCCTAAACAACTGATGTAGCTGGAGACTTGTTTTAAAATGGGAAGAAAACAACCGAAAAACATAAAATGGCTCCACACAGACGTAATCCAAGTCTCTAGAAGCCCACAAGATGGAAACTGATTTAAAAGGTGCTGTTTACACCATAACCGCTGACTTAAAAATGTTGGCAGGAAACCTAGCTGATGTAGTTTGACTGCATGTGGAGGGTGTACATAACGTCTTTATAAATCAGTTTGGGATCGCGGGGGGCCTCTGGAGACTCTGGAGATTTTGCCAACGAGCTGTATGGAGTCTTTTTTATTTTTTTGGGTTGTTTTTTACATTTTAAAACAAGTCCCCAGGTGCCTCAGCTGTTTAGCAGAATGCTGCAACTCTGCTGTGAAGCTCCAGAAATGTTTTGTGGACTACAAAACTTCACCTGACTTTCCACCAGCAAGGGGGTGAATAATAATAATGACTGTTTCTTTAATATATCAGTAATGATTTTCTTTGAAAGGGGTCACTCCTGTCCAACATGTACTTTAATACCTTAAGTGCTATAATACCTTTAATACTTTTGCTGTTACTTTAGTGAAAGTTTGGCTTGTATTTGCAACAGTATTCTTGCAGAGAATGATTGCTACTTTTTATAAAGTATGAATACTTCCTCCACCACTGGGTGCAGCTTGGCATGAGAGGGAGACAAAAGACAAAAGACAGAGAGAGTTACTTCTTCCCTTTAAAGTTCTGCTCCCCAAAATCCAGCTGCCTAAAACTACAGAAAATATGTGGCACCTTTCTCAAACTGTCAGATATTAAAGCAAAGATTCTTCCACACAGCACATGCACCTCTAAACCCTGCAGAAATTTACTAAATGAAGGAAACGAGAACAAATCCTGAACCGTTCTGTGTCATTAAGTCAAACATACTCTGATGCTGTTGCTGACGTAGAAATGAGCTCACGAAAGCTGCTCCACATGTGTGGGCTGAAATACCTGCTGAAATAGAGGCTACGCTTGCTTCCATTACAACAGAGCAATAACATCATTTTCACGTTTAATTATCTTTACTGGCATTATGTGAATTAATTAATACGTTTAATTATTTCAGTCCTCTGAGAAAATGCATTAAGGGAGAACCCTCGTTTGCAGCGTTGCCGAGGCGCAGATATAAAATTAAAGCACATGCAGCTTAAATCCGTAAAATAGAAGCGAGGAGGGGATGATGAAGGAGGAATACGTTGATAATAATTAACACTATTGAGAAGTGAAGATGCATATGTTGACAATGAGATGTATGAACAATTAAAAGATTTAAAGTAGTAACATGTATACATTTGCAAATAAACTTATCTGTCCCTGGTGCAGGATCAATAAAGTCTCATCATATCGCCTCTACACTAAATAGGAAGACGGATGTTTTAAGACTTGTTTAACTGTGTGCAACGCTGATTAAAAACAGAGTCCAGCTTTGCTACTGTGCAACAAAAACTTCTGGACAGTGTGCCAGCCCCATTTTTATCAGTGACAGTTGTAAAAACGTTAGAACGACCTCTCGGGCACAACACAATACAACTCAACTGCACAACAAACAACTTTAGGATGACCATAAAGATGAATCATCGACCTCTCTAAACATTACAGCCCACATAAATGTAGGATTCAATGCAGGGCAGTGGTTGTTAGTTTTAGCCTGGTGAGCGTAAAGAACCTCCTGTTTGTGATCATTGACAACAATCTGCTGCAGTGTGTCATGGCCGCTGTCCAGGGTGCTGAGCCTGCGACTGTCAGGGATGCAGGAGCTGTCCGTGGTACTCGCCTTCCTGCTCTGAAAGAATTTGTGCTTTCGAAATTTGCATGTTATTTTACAAAACCTTGGCAGAAAATTCAGCTGTTTAAACAGATTTTCTCTGGCACCGTGCTGGCGTTTTTATTCATTTTTGAATCATCTTGGTTTGCTCTGCACTGATTTAAGCGGCTTGTAGCTGCTGATTAGAATTTACTGGCTGGACTAAGAGACACTGATGTATACGAGTTGATGAGGACAAACTTGCGTGGGTTGTGGGGGCGTACTCAATGACCACAATTTTTGGGACTGGTAGCTGAAAGCAACAGAGCAGCAGTCTGCAGCATTTTGGTAGCAAATGGGGATTTATAGAAAGCTTTCTACGTCATTAAAACATAATGTACGGAGTGTCAGGACCACAAAGCAGCTGAGACTCTCAACGAAATGAAAGCCAATGAGAGGTGGAGTTGGACAGGTCTTACAAGAAAAGCAGTGGGATCCATACAAACACACAAATCACAACTTTTCTTCCTCATCAGTGCATCCATCCAATCAGTACCGATCCCTGTCGATAGATGGTATTCCGGTCCAAGTTAATGTTGTTGTGTTTTCTCTTTTGTTAATTGGATTTCTAAGTTGCTGTGTTCTCCTACTTGCCGTTGTGTTTTGCACTTTAGGGGCTCCATAGATATATCTTGAGAATCAAACTTTACCGCAGAGAAAATGGAGATGAAGTGCAGAGAAGAGGCCAAAAAGCAGGAAAGTTTCCACTTCTCCCACATGAGACACATCTTAAGCTTCACTAAAGATGGAAAAGCATTAGACGAGCTGCTAGCCTTCATCTCAAACTCCTCAGATTGTGATTACAAGTTAGTCCGTGTGTCAGTTATAGCTTTATCGCACAGCACATGCACTCTCCAGAGCACCATAGTCATGACATAACAGCTTAAAACCACATCACACCTACCGCAGTGCTGCTCTCCATAGGAGGTATGTCTGTGAAGTGTAAATGACTCAGGTTTGTCTGAGCATAGATGCAGCAGAGCTGAATGACAGACACATGTCAGCTCAGACATCAAAGCAGAGGCTGATGGTTGCAGAAACAGATGCAACATGTCTGTGAAACAGTCTGCGCACTTGTTCTCTCTCTGAGGACAGAAACTTGCTTGTGTAGCTCTGTGTTTAGAGATTTAACACACACTCATCATTGTCATTGTAGCACTGAAACCATGTTTGCCACTTATGGGATGCTGGAGCTCTTTAGCAGAGACGATACCCTGCAGTGCTTTTCTGCTCAGGTTAATTATTGCTTGAGCGACACTTTGCTCAGGAGTTTACTGTATGTGTGCCGCAAGAGAAAAAAAAGTGTTTCTTGCCGCCATCAGTTTGGGTTTAATTTCTACCTCTTATCGCTGTGTTTCCTGCTGGGTGAGTTCTTGATATTCAAACATCACCAAAATCAATTTTATTACCTCTGCCAAGGACGTGTGTGTTTGTTTGTTTGGTTGTTGGATTGTCAGCAGGATTACTCAAAAACTACTGGACAGATTTCCACAAAACTTGGATCAAACATTTGGTGCGGATCCGGAGTAAGGAACGGTACTCTACCCTTTTATTTGACACAACCTGTCTCTGCTTTGTTGGTTCTACAAAAACACTGTCAAGTGTTGTTGTTTTGCTCTCTCTCCGTCTCCTTCAGACAAACATACTCACACAAAATGCTTTCATCAAGAGCAAGACTAATACTGGCTCATCAAAGTAGGATGCAGATTTCAAGGTTGAATTATTCACGGTGAGCGAAGGTACAGCGTGCAACAGGCCCAGTAATTACACCTCGCTCGCCAGGATGAGCTGATTCAGCAAACAAGGTAAGAGCAGAGAGGGCTCTGGTAGGGAGTGTGGCATCCACGGTATCAAACGATGCTGTATATGGTGCCCAGCGTGAGGCAGATAGTATTGTAGCTACAGTTTTTCCTATTCCTACAGTTTTGGTGATGTTTCTACTCTTACATTCAGTTTATCAGCCAGTGTTGTCATTGTCCTCCATGATTTGAGATGAACTCTCTTCTTCTTCTCTTTTGTTAAACACAAAGTTCTGGCCAGCAGGACGGTGTATGTGAGATTTAGTCAGGCGCTCATTGTTGCACTTACAATAGTTTTTGTTCCTGGTAAACAAAACCTCAACCTTTCAGCGTAGCCAGCCATGTTACGATACAGACTGACAGAAGTCCAAACCAGGTTACCTCAATAAATTATGAAACTGTACCGCTGTGCTCTGAAACTCTAGCCTTTATAGACGCTTAAATGTAACTGTTAGGTAACTGTTAAATCAATGTACAGGAGGAAATACTGTGAAATTATTGGTACTATCTCAGATAACACCAAGGTTGAGTGAGGACAGTCATGACAGCTTCACATGTGGTCAAGACTCTCAGAAACAGTGACCTTGTAACATCTGGTCACATCTGGTATATTCTCATAAATATTACTAATGGAGGGTAAAACCATCTGTTGATACAGTTCATCTTCTTCAAGTGTCAGAGAAAATTATTATTATAGCAAAAATGGGATCATACATATTTACCGGCTCTATTTGCTCTGTTTTCACCACAATTTGTTTTATTGTCATTCAATTTTCATGGTAATCATTTCCACCATAATGTGCTTTTTATTTTCTTTCTTTTGTTCCTGCTCTTGCTTGATGACTCGGTTAATGAACTGTGAGACGAGATCAGATCAGCAGAAGAAATTTCACTGCCTGAAATTCTTGCAGGATATGAGACTTGTAGGGAAATAACGAGGGAAAACGCCAATTAATACATCAATAATTATGCATTAGAAGAGTGAGTGGGCCCTTCCCAGGACTTTGTTCCCAGAAAGACTACTAATTGAATAATGAGATAATTACAGGCAGGAAAGGCACTGGACAGACAGCAGCAGTAAGCATTCATTTCACACTGACAGCTCTAACAAAGTTATTTTTCTCACTATAAAATAATTTACACGGATAAATTGAGAAGTAAATCATAAAGCTCGTCTCCTTGGGCCGTTCAGCCGAGGATAACAAGAGTGTCAGCTAAAAAAACTACACTTCTACAATGTTAATGTGATAAATTTCAAGAAACTCCAGAGCGTTCAGGAAGGAATCACTTTAGTTTCCATCGACGAAGTGGATTTACATATAAATTTGAGTTTTATTTTCTCAGGAGGAAGCTTATCTTCAGTCTCGGGACAAATGTCCTGTTGATGTTGAATAACAATATAACACACCGGATATTGCTCCTCACCTTGGTCTTCATCACTAACTCTCTCTCTCTGTATGTGTGTGTGTGTGTGTGTGTGTGTGTGTGTATGTGTTTTCAGTGCAGTACATCTCCTTCACAGTTTGCTGCTACACTGAACTCTGCTGCTTGTCACACCGCCTGCAGCAAACACTGATGAGAGAGTTGGTGTAAAAATATGGCTTTCTGCAGATACTCTCTGCAGAGCTGCTGTCCTCAGTCTTAATTAATGACCAAACAGTGCACTTTTGCTTTGAAGTTACCTTTTTAATGTCTGACTTAGAATATGTAAATATTGGAGGAGTTGACTGGACTGAACTTTGAGTTTCGGTTCTTTTAGTGAGCAACTCACTCCTGCTTGTTCAAATCACGTTGTTACTGAGGAATGTAGATTCAGGTTCAGATATTACTTGTTACATTAATTTTCACAGTTGCCGGGAATTTGTTTTGTGTGTTCACAGACGCAAAAGATAGTAAACAGGGCGGCACCAAATAATTTGATTTTAACGACAAAACTGATTTGTTTTTCAAGGCAGAGCTCAGAATCAAAGATGCCACCCATAGTTTTTGCATGGCCAGATGGCTCCTGGACTTCAAGGGGACCAACGATAATTACTTCAGTCTAATTGTTTCTAGCTGAAGGAAATTATTTTGAAACGGTCCAAGAGAAGTTGTAGGGAATCCCTAGATTCTATAGGGAGGGACTGAGGTGACAGCGGCAGAAAACTGGCCCATATCTACCAAGAACATCCCATGCTTAGCACTTTACCTTTAATACCAATCCACTGTACAAGATGTGTTGTGATGACGTTATGGTCCATCAACGGCACCACTGAGGTCTAGTCTAGTAAAACCAGGACCAGGAGTCCACAGAGGGCAATAGGTCATCCATCACCTTTAACAGAGCTGTTTCAGTGCTGTTGAGAGTTTAAACTCTGATTGAAATGGATCGAGGATGCCACTGGTATTTCAAAAATGTCTGATTTTATGTGGGGATATGACAGCAAGTGATACAGTCCTCTATGAACACACAATTTGGTGCCAAAGTCAGACCAGTTATCGGTCATTTATTGCATTTAAGTGATTTCTGTATTTGTGTTTTTGATCTAGCTCTTCTAAATAGTTGGAAGTGGATGAAGCGCCGTTTGAAAACATGATTTTACATAGTTTTGTGTCCCGATTGATGATATGATATTTAATATGATGAATCCACTCCAAAACAGTCCTGACATTTGAAAATAAATGTAGTTGTCTTTGGTTGTGACTGTAACATGCTGCAGAAAAATACTAGGAATTCGTAACCTTGTTTTCAGGAGTTCTGAAAAAGGGATGTTGTGCCTCAGGATGACTGAAGAACAGTTTTATTGAAGATACTGCAGCTAAATACACACAGTTCACGCTGCTCCCACTGGGTCATCTGGTTCACGGGCAGAAGTTTCCTTATAAGTTATATGGAAACCCGCTGTGTTGCCCTGTGAGTGGGAAGAACAAACACAAGCAAACAGGAAGTCAAACCAAGGAAAAACAGGACGTCCAGCTGAGGGTTTCTGCTGTGGGAGGAACAGACGACCACCATCTCAGTGCCAGTCAGGAGACCTCGGGGGGGTCAGACCACAAGGTCCCGATCAGGATATTCATGTAAACTATCCAAAATAACAGAAATGGCGCTGAGTGAAGGGGGTGGACATCCAGAACCACATAGGCTGACATACTGAACTGCAGCTTGCATTCATCTCTCACATAAATCAGATCCAGAAACTCTGCAGACATTTTCAGAAACAGATTAACCTGGAGACCATGGTGAAATAGATAATGGATAATAAAATTAATTTCATTTGCAGCCTTACCAAGATCACACAGGTCACACTTTCTATTCTCCTCTGGAGCTGAATGGATATCGAATGAAAAGGATTTAAGGGCATTAATACACCCCTTCATTGTACAACTCCTCCGCAGGGAAGAGGCAGAGGAAGCTTGCATTTCAATGGCAGCGCTGTGAAAGGCTATCTGATCATTTTTAGAGAGCTGATGATCAGTGAAGTCACTAAAAGCCAGATGCAATTTTTAAAAGGTCAAGATTTTTACAATATCCTGCCGTGCACAGGAAGTTCTTTCAAAAAACATCCTCTATATGTTACAGATCTGTATCTGCTTTTTATAAGAAGGAGGAAGAAAAACCTTGAGCAGGAGAGAACAGTGATGTTAAAACTATCTCAAAGTCATGCACGAGTAAAAGTAAAAGTTAAAGAAAAACAACACCGTCAGCGTATACGTTGGTTCCCTATAAGCCTAAAAAATATTTTTGAAACCAAACAAAGGTCAGATTACGGCACAAAGGAAGCACCTTTGCCATCACACAGCCAAAGCAGGACAAGGCATCGTTGTCCCCGGTCGCTTTCCCCAGGTGATGGTGGAAAAAAGCGGAATAACTCTGGAAACTCTACCTTGAATAAGAGACAGAAGAAGCTTCAACCAAAGCACCAGAATACAGAACCACAAGACCTCGCTTGGCCACGGAGTCCTGAATAGAGGAGTTAGTCCAGGAGATTTGTTTAATTATGATGACCCAGGTTGAAAAACACATAGATTTAAGTTTCCCTTTGACATTTTCTATACTCTAATGTATTACACCACATTCATTATCATCCATCCTGCTCCTGGCCCTGAACCATGACCAGGCGTCCATTTCCTATCCAGCGAAACACAACAGCAGCTGAACCGAAGGTGTGTTAAACACTGTAGCGTTTGGTTGGAATGAAACCCTCCACACTCTTCTGTGACCTGAACCTCGCCAAGAAAACACAGCCGGGATCACGCCAGATCTCCTCTCTGCAGGAAGCGACAGCTCAGGTCTGTCGACTCGGCTTGGCGGGTGGCACTGTTGCGCTCATTCACTTGTGAACGGCGTGACAGGTGACTCATCGGTCACACAACACACACACACACAAACAAACCCATTAAACTGTCACGTGCGAAAGTCAAATTGCACCTGGATTCACTTTCTGCTTTCTGCGGTACATTAGTCGCTTCAACTCCCTTCAGAGTTTGTTGTCACTTGAGCTCGTTGTTGTAAATGATTAAAATTCGAATTACATTTGACAAGTTAATAGTGGTCGCTAATAACTTTGGCAACCACAACAACATTTGAATTTTAATTGCATCTCTTCTTCAGACCCTCGACATCAGGCGATGTCACATGGAGTTTTAGTCAGACAAACATTTCTGGGAAGCAGCAGAGCAGCTCTGGAGACAGAGATAATTACCTGTGTGAGTTTGCTGAAGCTCACAGCCACACCTGGTCAACCTGAGAGGCACGAAGGAAACTCTGGTTAAAAGTTTAATCAAACTGTAAATGTCAGTGACATTTTTCTCCATGCATATAGAAACAAAGAAACAAACTTGGCAAACTGTAAAAAACATGTAAATCATTTTTATTTGGAGTTTTCTTTGAATAATAAACAAACGGAGGACGACTAAGTAAGTAGGTGAAAATCACATATTATGAACATGTGAGCATTTTCAGACAAGGATAGCACTTATAACAATAATAAAAATCTTTATTTACAGTTTTTACATGGTTGAACATGGATTAAAACATTTGCTACTGTATAGAGGAAAATAATATCAGATAATAAAAACATACACACAAAAAAGTTGGAATAAAATACCCAACAATATTGTGAGATAAAAAACAATCATAATAAACCGGATGATAAACAAATGAGTAAGTGAAAAGATAAACCAGGATCAGTAGAACACATTCATCCCCCAAAGTCCAGCAGTTCTCCTTTAATTCAATCAAGTATAATCCAATTTTGAACTGGATAGACACCACCCATAACTGCTTAACCATGATTTAAACTCACCAGAGCTAGGATCTGCACCAGACTGTACTCACTCAGAGTTACCAGCCTAAATCAGCCTTTTCATGAAGATCCATTATTATACCCTGAGAAACAAACACCCTGTCCTTACCAGATCTGTTCCTTTATTCAGATCTGCACTGAGAGTGTCAAGTAAATCCATTCAGTAGTTTTTGTGTAATCCTCCGTCTGAACAATCTTTTTTTAATGAGGATGTTGTTGTGTTTTTCACGCAGGCCGCTGGATGTTTAACATTTATAGAAAGACGGTGAAGGCTGGGTTTCATGAGGAGGTGGAAGGGTACACAGGGAGCTGTTTTCACCGGATAAAAGACAAACTCTTAAAAGCCTCCTTCAGAAATGTGGCCAAAGGATTTGATGAAGGTTTTAGTTTGGTAATCCTTTAAATGTAACAGCGAAATGATTGAGGGAGGCAGAAAGAGGTCACATTGTAGAAAAGGTAGGACTTTGTCTGTGATCTCTTTTTGCAACAGGAAACAAAAACTTTTAGATTTATGTTGATGAAAAACCTGAGTGGAGATGAGCTTAAACTGATTTTGTTTTTAAATCTGTTGAATATTATCAACTAGCAGCGTTAAGTTCCTTATTCACTGGTCTTTGGTGCCCCTTGTTCACACTGATTACACCATCTGTTGACTTGCACAGACACTTCCAATATCGTTTTTTTTTACAGATTTCTTGCTCACCACCTGTCGAGGAAGCTGAGCTGTGATTCAGAGCGAGCATCCGTTGAATTTGTCCCACTACTCAAGAACGACCTGAAGCGCTTCACGCGTTTAGACACATTTTGTTCTTAACTTTTTCTCCACTTCAACCCAACATAAAACCTTAATCTATTATCGGTAAGTTAATTAATCTTTGTCAAACACTCAGCCTTCTGTGTCTTTCCTGGATCCACCTGCCATGTTCATCCCCTGAACATGGTGATGTGGAGCGCTTCATTATCCCAGAAACAATATCCATGTAGCGACGGCTGCCTCGGTGTCCGACCAGTCAGTGAGCTGCTGTTTGTCATTTCGCAGTGCTGTTGCATATCACTGCAACAAAGTGAAGATCAGCACAAATCAGATTTTTTTTTCATGGCTACTCCTGACTAAAGATTTTCCTTCCTAGTCAGCTTGCAGTGTTCGAGCCATGAGTCATCCAGTCGTAGCATCTTTATGATATTAATTGTTTAAAACTATATTTTGGGGGGCTTTGACAAAGCAAGCCGCATATTAAAGTCAATGCTACAGCAAAAGCGATAATGTGTCTGAGTGTGTCTTGTTCAGAACATGGGAATAAAACTTCCAACTTAAAAAAAACATACTCCTCTGCTGCTTCATGGTTCTCCTGTCCTGAATCTGTCTTCCTCCCTGACAACCATCCCTCAAAACCTCCTCATCCCGGCGGTCCAAGAGAAAAAGACCTACCGACAGGACTCATCTTCCAAATGGTGTTAACAGAAAAATAAAACCTTTGCCGACTGATAATCTTCTAATCAGCAAATGGTTTCTTCAACTATTATGTGACCAAGATATTTAAACTGTGTTAAGTTAAGCATGGGAGGGAGGAGGTGCATGAAGTCAGAGGTTTTACAGTGAACACTGGACATGCATAGAGTCACTTGAGCTAACTTTGGTTGCTAAAGGTCAGTGAATTACCCTTTTAAAGTGAGTAATTTATACATTTTCTAAGTAACCCTGCTAAAACTGAACAGTAAAGCCGTGCTAATTACGTATCCCTGAATACAACGTACTCTGTTTAAAAATGAGGACAGTCTGAGCTCCGGTTCCTCAGAGACATTGACAGATTAGTTTTTTTTCTCGGCTTCATTTCTTCCTGGTTCTGACCTTCTGCCTCAGTTCACCTCTGAAACCCCCTTGTTGGATTTGCTAACCCTCAGTGTGCGCCTGCTGATTGTGACTATAAGCTCATGGTGCTCTTTTCTTTTTCTAATCTTATCTGTTTTGTCAGGCTGCTATCCGTGCGTCCAAATCCTGTTCATTCATGTTACACTTACTTAACGCCTAAAAAAGGTGTGAAAGTCAGTTTAAATCTCATTGTGAAGACACCAAGCAAAAAATTCTGTAATTACTGGAGGATTTGTAATTCGACCTTGTTCCATTTATGTGTTTGTTTGTGAGGAAAGGTGGCGTGAATCTATGATGGCTCTGTATTAAGTGCTTCTCTGCACGACTGACGCTTATTAAATGAATTTGGTGCCACATCTAATAGTTATCTCCTCTATTGATTAAGCTCTCGGCTATTTTTTTCCTTGAATCTGTCTCTTTACCCATTCAGTCTATAAAGTATAAGAAGGCAGTGAAATGTTTTCATGTCGCAGAGCCTGAGGAGATGTTTTCAATGAGCTGATTTTGTCTGACTAACTGTCCAAAACCGAGAGGACACAGAAAAAATCAGAGTAAGACTTAGTGATTTACTGTCAGCGTGAGACTCAGAGAAAGAGCAGAGGAGGAAAACTATGATGAAACAACAGGCGTTTTTTTGTCTCCTCCTCCTCCATCCAGATTGAATTAACACCATTTCTCATCATTAGCTCGTCCTCTTTTTCCTTACGACCACTGATCATCCCATTAGGCCAACTGCATCCTCTTCTCGTGCCATCAATCTCATTACCCAGTCCCTGCCTCGTCCTCCTACCCTTCTTTCTCAGCTGGACTCCTAGCCTGAACCCCTCCTTTACGTCCCATTGAGCCTCCTGTCATCCCAAAATAATCCCGGCACCAGGAGTGGAAAAAGGCCAGAGTGGAGTGGAGTGGATGGATTTCGCTCCAGCTGAATAATGAGGGAGTGAATGAAAGAGTGAAGTGACAGCGGAGGAAAGAAGTGTCGAATAATGAACAGGAATGAGCGTGAGAGAAAAAAAAATGGAGAGCAGATGGATGATTAACACACTACACCAAAGTCATATTTTTATAATTTCACCACTTTACCTCATTGAGCTCATTTTCACAGGGACAGTTCATCTCATCAGCATTTCTGTGACTCTGCCAGTTTCTCTCAGCTGGGTAGTTTTCGCTGTAAAGTCCCTCAGCTCGATGTTAATCCTGCAGAAATCAGTCGACATCATCAAGTGTGGCTGCAGTGGAGACAGGAAGCTCATCTCCATAAACAGAGAAACAGGGGATTCACCTCTTCTGCTCGAATTAGGTTTTAGTGGAAGTTTTAGTTTGTCAAGAAAAATTACCATCTTTTGCATGTAATTAATATAACGTTCGAGGAATTCTGGATTTATTTTACTTTCCTTGGTGCTAGGTTTTCGTTTAGGTGATTTCCTGTTTTATATTGTAAGTTTATCCTCCTGTGTCATGCTTTACTGATTTTTTCTCCTGATCTGTTCCCCTCTGTCCATGACTCCATGATTTGTCTTTTGTTTTTGGTATTTGTATTAAACTGTTGCCTTATCTGCCTGCCTTTGGATCTTTTTATGATAAACTGACATTACTGCCATTTGGGGGCCACAGAAGTACAAGGTTATCAATGTCATGTTTCTATTTATGTATTTTTTATCTCCCTTGTGAACAAAGTCATCTTTTAAAGGGGACCTATAATACTATTCCTCATTTTTTTGGTATATACAGAATATATCATGTCACAATATTAGGTGTTCATAGCAAAAATGTCAAATAATGGCAGTAAACATATGTAAAATTAATCCTTGTGGGCACAAATCTCTGGGGCCTGAAAGCCTCCTGCTCCCAGCGGTGCAAAGCTAAAGCACTAAAGGTGTTAAGTACCAGAAGTATTTACATTACTGTGGTGGCATCTCCCTACGATATCTCTGCATTTGTCCTCAAAAGTGAACAATTTTCTACTTTTACCATCACTTTCTATGTAACGTTACTTCTGACAACCTGTGCAGTTCAGCTGCTCCGACAGTCGTGGCAAACTTCAACTTCAGATAAAACACCTAAACTTGAAGTACACAGGGTTTTTTTTACATCATGAAGAGTGAGACCATACACTTTACATAGATTCCCTCGCCCTGTAAAGGACCAAGATGCTCGCCAAATATAGATGATATGTATTATAATTATTATCAATTGATTAATATAATTTTCATCGTAATTTAGACCAGTTATGAGTGACCTTTAGTTGCTAATAATAGTCTTGCGTACCTATAAAAGTCATTTTCTCATAAGCTTACATACAGTCTGACTTCTTTTTGAACCAGAGAAGTCTCCCCCTGCTGGCCATTAGGAAAAATGTAGACCAGGAAGATCCTGGTCCACATCACACAGTCAGTGGTTCAGCTCGGCTCAGGGAGTCATGTCTCAATCCCTCAAGACTTAAAATACATGTGAACCATTTTTCAAGAGTCAAACAATCCCTCAAACTGAACACTGTTATTTTCTTCTACTCTCAGAGCTCGGGGGGCTGTTTTCAGCGTCTTTAGTCTGGCCCTGCGGCCCCCGCTCATTAAATCTCATCACTCTTGTCATCATTACCACAATCAACCCCGCGACTCAGTTTACATCCCAAACTACCAAAGCAATAGAAAACATTTCAATAGCTCGCTGGAACTGAGTCATTAAATCAGCCGGCAGCTTTTTGAGCAGAGACGTCTCAAACAACACCCTGAAGAAATCCTAATAAGTCATCCTGAACATTTTTTAGCCCCAATCAGAGAGACGTCACATGATAGAGATGTAGTACAACCTCATATTCAGTCTAAAGATGTTGGATAGGCAGTAAGCTCTACATACAACCTCCTACATCTATGTGTTTTTTTGCCGTGATATGTATTCAGGTTGTGTTTCGTGCTGGAGCTGGAAGGCGTGTTGGGTGTGAGTCCATCACGCAGCAGAAGCCACCATGAAATAGTCGCACTGAGTTGGATGGAAATGCATGGAATAAATTGTCAGCTTGTGATGCAGTGGGAGCATGAGCGCTGAAGCTATGAGGTATGAAACTAATTTCTGCTCTCACACAGTCATATGGAGGGTAACATGATTATTTTTGGGGAAAGAGTAATGGGTCAGGAGTTTACTTTCTGTATGCAGCAAACATTTCCTTTCATGCGACCGAAAAGTGAGCTCAGACTTATTCAGACAGAACCGGTGTTAGCGGAGGCCTCGAGACATCAGGATGTTACAGCTTGTGACTTTCACAAATTCATTCTTTCTGCTGCTGTCATTTTTCAGGACAGTTGTGAGGGTGGAGGATCACATCGAGAAGGAAAGGAAAAGAAAAGTAAGTGATGGCTGAGGTGTAATTTGAGACCCAGAGGGACGTCTTGGGACAGTTTTTTTTAGGCAGCAACTAAACGGATCATCTATAATATCAAAATTATGTGTAATATCCACTTAAAGAACTGTTAGTTTGTAGTGTAAAAAGTTCCTTATCTGTCATTTCTTCTCTTGCAGGAATCCTTCAAATCAAAACTCTGCAGCAGTGTGACATAATGTAGCGAGAGCAAACTGGTCTGCAATGCCTGTGATTTAATAATTATGTCTCGCAGCCATTACATCAATCACTCACTGCATCCGTCAATCACTTCACCGTACTTAAGAACCACAGAAAAGAAAAATGATCCAGATACACGAACGGATCAGAATCTACACATGAAGCTAATCTCTTTCCTCTTTCCCTTCGTGTAATCACTGTCCATTACATTTGATTATAATCAGACAAGTTTTAAGTTATCCTTAAATACAGCAGACAGTCAAATCAGATTTAGACAAAGCCTCCTCTAGTCACAGCACCTGCACTGGTCCCTAAGCAGGCACAGGCATGTAGCCTGGGGCCTTTGGGTTTTTGGGGGTATTTCAACATCAGACGCCCCCAGCCAACCCCTCCAGGGTCGATCAAGCCCCGGCTTGTGTTCCCGAAGCACTTAACTCCACGGCGCTGTCTCCATATAGACGATCTCTCTGCAGCCTCGGTGACACTGCTGATTGCTTTTGTTTTCACACCCCCTGTCGCTCCCAGGAGACCGAGCACTCGGTCGGGCCTTACTTGCCAATCTCGAGCTCAAAGGAGGATCCCCGATGGTGAAGGTTTTCTGCAGCTGTGGAATAAATGTGGTGGGTTTATTCCTCTATACATTAAACATAAAAAAATGTTCATAGTTTTAGATCTTTGTCCTCAGTAAAGTGATAGCACAAAAACACAACCCAATCGCCAGAATCAATCAATCGGTAGCGAAGTATGTTTCTGCAGAACCACAGATGAGTTGAAACTAGATGTTTCTTTATGTTGCAACTTTATGTTTGTTTAGGTTGAATTTTCTTGGCTCCCGGTTAGGTTTGGGCACAAAACCACTTGGTTAGGGTTAGGAAAACATCATGCTTTTGGCTTACTAGATACCTGTTTTGGTTGCCAGGATCAAAAATGGGATCGGTCCAACTTTCTATGAAAAATAGATGCTTTTGGTTGCCAAATGAAACGCTGTAAATGTCCAGAGAGCTCTTTGAAATAAACTTCGGCTTTTGACACCACAAAAAACGTCTGAATATATCCTCAGGTGTCCTTAAAAGTATCCACTGGAGTGACTCGGACTGTAATAACGCCAACACCACCTCCTCCACCTCCTCCACCTCCTGATGTGGAAGTCAGCTAATAAGCATGTAATGTGAATGTGATATGGTACAAATGTCAACCCCAGACAAATCTGTGGTTTGCAGAAACATGCACTGCTAATATTACAGTATGTCCTGACAAATGGGCTCAAAAGTCACCACTGACTCAAAGCACAGCACTGTACAGTGGTAAAGTCTGCAATGTTAAAGCCGCCTGCCTTCAGACATCCTCTCCATGACTTTCCTCCACAGAAAAATGTCATTAGATCGCAAATTAGATCAAATGTTGCCAGTGAACATAATATTGTTGGCACCGTGTCTCCTCAACCCAGTCACCAGAATAAATGTTTGCAATGTACATTTCTGCAGATCATCCATATGTTCAAACCTTGTGCCTTGTGCCTTTTATGTGCCTTTAGGTTAATTTTTCAGTTTTATGTTGTGACAACACTGTGCTTATGGTCTGGTTGGGTTTCGGCACAAATACCACTGGGTTAGGGTGAGGAAAATATCCTGTTTAGGCTTAAAATACCTCGTTCTGTCGCTGCAAACACAGCTCGAGTGGTTTCACACTTAGAAATGCAAACACTGATCTCTTGCTTGACATCCGTCACACCCAACTTATATAAAGCACATGTAATGTGAGTGTATAAATGTTAATATGATACACAAGACTTACCAATTTAAACGTGTCCGTGGTTTGCAGAAACGCACAATGTTAACCTTTTATTCTGGTGACTGGTCCGGTTTAATATCGGAAAGTGCAAATTAGTTACATTTGACCATAATTCCTATGAGATTTTCCCAAATATGTGTTTTTAGTAGCATCGGATATGACTCAGGCAATGCATGCAACAACAACAACAAAAAAAAAAAAAGCATAGTGGCCTCTTACGGCGTCAGCAATGTGTTAGTCAGTCTCTCAATGCGTTCTGTCCTCCATAGCCTGTCAGCCCGGAGGCCATTGGTTAGCTATTTAATCAGTGAAGGAGCTGTCCAATACTTTCAGCTTGTTGTTCTGCAGATGACCACAGCAGCACAGAACCAGCGCATAAAACTTGCAAATGAACATTTTATGTCCTCATCATTACTACTTCTTTTTATCTGAATTGATTGTGTATTTAATTGCTGTATTGGATTCCAGAGTAGCGGTTTCTAACGCTTTAAATCTATGTAATGCACAGTAATTAAAACAAAACAGTTAGTAAAAAAGTAACATCACGTGACCTCTTTAAAGAGAAACAAAACAATTTTGCACACACTTCAACACTAAAAGCAGCGATGCTTCTGTGGAGCCGCTTCTTGTCTTTCTCTTAACGACTAATCAAAATGCTTTGTGGTTAAAGTCTCTTTTCACGCCCCACAGCCAGGCTATAAAACGCAAACCCTCTCCATTCTGAAAGGTTAAATGGAGAAATTCAAAGTGGTCTAAATCACATTTGACTCAGCGGTATAAACATAATGGCTGGTGTCTTATATTCGATTCTGCAGAGGAGTGCTACTTTCTAAAGTGCGGGTCCTAATAGCTTTGAGCATGACAGCTGTGTTAATTACCAGTCTGTTCTCCCTCGCTCCTCGCTTCTCTGTTTTCTCTTGCAGGGGAGTCACACTGTCACTTCTTTGTTGGGTCAATACGAAGAGGAATTTAAATCCCATGCACCATCAGGCATATGTTGAATACATATAAGTCAGTTTGTTTAAAAAAATGCATTCATATTCAGAATATTTTTAAACGGACCTGACAGAGCTTGGATGTGTTTGCGTGTCTTCAGTTTGAATGCAGTCAGACAGAGTTGCAGTGACATGCCCTCCGGTACACACATGCTGGCATTTTCTCTGGGTGACTGTTTTGCAAATTAATGACCAGCGTTGTGACTGTTGTGCACGTGCAAACAAACCCTTCAGATTCATTCATGTGTTTCCTGACAAGAAGCAAAAACGCGGTCTGTGTCATGAATTCCATTTTTAACCTCGGAGCGTACGTGGAAACAAAAGTGATTTGAGCGATTAGAAAATGTCTCCATCTTCCCCAGTCTTCATCACGTTACGGCTTGTTTGCATCAATACTCATTTCATCTGCAGAACATTGGTGCAATTGCAATTAACCTGATGGGCGATCATTACAGAAGGGGCGTAAATACAAACGACTGACAAACACAAACAGAGCAGATACAGATTTTAAAGGACTGGAGTCACAAAAACGTCCTATTACACATTTCTCCAGGTTTGAACATTGTTGAAAACATTTAGGATGACTGAGTAAATTAGGTAGATAACACAGCTGAGGTCGTTTTTAGCCCTTTAAAATGCAGGAATGTGTTTTATCTTTGAGGAGCAGCTCTGGTCTCAGCTGAACACTGCACCTCACATTAACGTTCTGCCAATTTGTCTCATAAAGAGGATGGAAGTAATTAAATTCTTACATTATGTAATTATATTTCAACAGACAAGCGTTTTCTCTTTTATGATTTTAACCTCTTGTTGCCCTCAGACACTTTATTACTCAGGAGATGATGTTAGTGTTTATTTATGTATTCATCTTAAACTGGATCCATTATTGTTTCTTTTCTATGTCTTTTCTATATTTTACTCTGCACTGTAAAAGAAGCTCACTGACTTTCATTCTCAAACTGCTCCAAGGTAAATATATATACGCTGTCCAGTTCAGTAAATAGGACAGATTTGTCATCATGAGTGGTCACAGTGGTCCTCTACATTTGGACTCAAACTGCTGCACGGCTCTTTAAAAATCCATATTTATGAGTCCGGGTGCTCCAAGACAGTCTGGCCAGTGGCAGCCTGGTCTGCATGCACACATCGCCCTGTGTGCACAGCTGCATTGATGAGCATCAGTTGCTTCTAAAAGATAAAGAAACACAATAAACCTTTAGTGGCTGATTAGAAATTCATAAATTAAAAAGAGAATAGATCAGAGTAATGTGAGCGGATACCAGAACTGTGACTTGACTTCAGAGCAAAGACAAGTCTTGGTCTGCTGTTCTGGGTGTTATTTATCAGATTTTATTAGAAGCCTTTCTGAAATTATGTTTATATAGCACTAAATTGTTTTAATTTGCTGCTAAGGCAATCTCAACACCTCCTCTAGAATAACAACAGAGGCACAAGGAGTGTTTTTATTCATTCATTTATCCTTCGTGTTGTGGGTTAAATGACCCTTTTCAGAGTTTCTCCACGTTTTCTTTGTTGTCTTCCTCTGTACAGTCATCAAGTGATTTAATAAATGTAAAGACAGTTTTAATTCAGAGATCTGAGGTCTAACGGGCTTCAGTAAAGCCAGTTTAAAGTGAATATAAAATGCACTGATCTTATGATTCAAATATGCAAAAGAAGAAGCACAAAAGTAACAGAACAAGGATCTGCACGTCGATGTTATCAACAAAGACTTTTTATCATTCTGATCATGTCTCTGTGATCCTGTAATTCATGCCTACAAATGAGAAAATTGTTGGAACCAACTTCTGACAACAGCAACAACTGATCACTCTGTTTCCAATTTGCACGCTTGTTTATCACATTTATCATCCTTCAATCTTCATCAAGCTTTTGTTGTTGGTTCAGTCTGTCACAGGCGACGATTTCAATCTCTCCCTCAGCCTCTACTCTTTTACATTTAATACTTTCAGGTCCTGATTAGAGGTTGACGTTGTGTATTATTATGATTGACACTGTAGATTGTAAAGTTTTGCCTCCAGTTTTAAAAAAATGCTCTCAGTTCAGACACTGTTGGCCAAATCACGGAGGTACTTTAAAAATAACACAAATTGCCCCTGTTTGTGTGATTTGTGCTGTCTGAGCGTCCTGGAAAATTTGACACCTCTGAGTGCTGTGGGTGTCTGAGGTGCAGACGGAAAGTTCTGAAGAAGAGAAAGAGAGAAACATTAAAACACCTGGACTGAAGCAACAAAAGTTACCAAGAAGCAGCACAATAGTGTGCAAGTGTTGCAAAGTCATACTTATTTTTCATTTATTAGGGAAAAACTGCCCATTTCCATTGACATGCTGCATTGCCAGCCTCCACTCTTCTGGTTTGAGTCTTACCACCATGTTGAACCTGCTGCAGGGATTCGCTCTCATTCAGCCACAAACTGCATTAATGAGGTCCAGCGCTGATGTCGGGTGACGAGGTCCGGCTCACAGTCTGTGCTCCAGTTCATCCCAGAGGTGTCGGATGGCCGGATGCTGATCGAGGCCAGTTAATGATTTCCACAACAAAAACCTTTGTCTTCATCGAGCTGCTTTGTGTGTGAGGGGCATCGTCGTGTTGAGGACAAACACAAGCTGTTGCCACAAACTTGGAAGAACACTATTGTCTCAATACATCATTGTACTGTATGCTGTAGCATTACAGCCTGCTGTCACTCCCAACACGTCAGATACAGCAGCCACTCTAATGCAGGAGTATGATGAGCGAGACATGCAGGACTTTCCCTCTGGAGACCAGGGTTTGTGTCCAGACTGTGGCCCAGAGTCAAGTGTGATTTGTTTCTAAGTTATGCTATGTAAGTAAACTTATATATTATGATATTTTCCCAAACCTAACCAAAGCCGTTTTTCACAGTTTTTCCTGACCTTTAACAGAAAAGGGGAGGGTCAAGAGCTTGTCTGTGATTGGCTGGACAGTTTGTAACAAGGGCGGGTGATTTATTTTTTTAACTGAAGTAAAGTTAATCGACTGCTTCTCATTCTCTGTGGAGTTTCAGCTCCTTCTCTGAGGTTTTAAACTGATCTAGATTAAACAGACCTTTGTGAGCAACATGTCACGATAAAGAACAAATTTGCTGCCAGACATGATGAAATGAGCTCCTTATGTGACATAGTTGTTTTTCCATCAACGGGGACTTCAAGTCTGTGATCCTGCTGCAGCTGCTGTGCTTTAAGGAGGCCGACAGAGGTCAGATTACTTTCTGCTCTTTTTAATGCTGAATGATTCTAATTAGACGTGTGAGACACATCGAGACTGAGAAAATCACGCCAACAATCAGCAATCCAAGAAATAATCAGCGTATGCACATGTCGGCGAGCCACGCTGCTGAACACCGGCTTAGTCTGCGCTGGTATTTACTCCAGCTGTCTCATTTGTTTAAGCCTGTTGCACTTCATCCAGACTTTCCTCGGTCTTTATCCCCTCCTGCTATCACCGCCGAGGCAGAGGAGGCTGTAATATGTGCTGCTCAGCTGACAGGAACAGACATTTTACTGGGATAGATGGGCCTTTGGTCTTTCAGAAGACTTCCTTTATTCTGTCAAGCATATCTCTATTGTCATTTTCAATGAGAACAAAATTACACTGGCACAAACCCAGACAATATCAGAAATATGAAGTGCAGCGCTGTAGCCGGGATCTTAGAAATACTGAGTACAACTTCTCTCACCACAACTCAGCTCCCATGAGAAACGCTTAAAGTTTCCCAGGAAGTCAAAATCGATGTTTAACTGTTCTTATCACATCCTGTAAGTCTCTCTCGAGATCTCAACTACACAGCAGCATCAGGCCCAACAAAATCATTGTTTTGTAGGTATTTATAACACGTATCTATGCCAGTAACAGTCAACGAGCCATTACATGGAAACTTCTTCCCCCAAACCTTTATAGGGCACCTTTAAATTATATTCATTTAACTATTTAGTTACATTATCTGCCAATTCTCTCTCCCTGCATGATGGTCTCGGTGCACAGTCACCTTTAAGGACACTGGCTGTACAGAATCACAGTTTTGAATGTTGAAATAAATTCCTCGAGGACAAACAGCAACCTCACTGTCCTCAGTGGTAGCTCCAGTGCTGATTACATTATAATATGGCAGCTTAATTAAAGACAGTCTTTGGCCTTTGAGATAAACAAATGAAGGAAAATAAATAGATACAACAGGGTAAAGAGGGGGCGGCCTGACACGGATTAGAGTACGCATTTATTTACCTGAATGAGGTTAAAATTTACCCATCATCCACTTCATTTCAACAATGTCACATAAATCATGTACTTCACCAGTATTGCTCCCCCCCCAAAAAAAATTGAAGAAAGTTGTCGAATAGATTTTCTTTACTGAAGCAAGGAAATTCAGCCAACCTCTGTATTGGACCAATGCATGACTGCAGGTTTTCTAAACCCCAACTGACAGCAATTTGCCTCCTGGGAGAGATGGAGGAGGATGAGGATGAGGACGGTTGAACAATGATGAAATCAGGGAGGGAAAAGGCAGCAAAAAGATAAGAATGAAAATGACTTGGCTGGAATAAAAACTGACTGAAAACAATTTCTATACAACAGGTGAGGTGGATTAGGGAAGATCATTTGCAGGAATAGAAGTAAATGAATCATCGCTGGATGTTTGCTGCAGACACAACTGCAGAAAGCATAAGAAGAAGCTGAGGCAGAAAGTAAATCAGAGAGGATAGAAATAGTCGTGGATGCTGCAAGAGGTTTTTTTTGCTGGGAACTCTTTCAACCGATCGCCAGAATAAATGTTGGCATTATGTATTTCTGCAAAACACAGATATGTTAAGAAATGTTACATTTCTTTAGGATCAGGTTTAAATGTTACGTTTGTGGTTTGCAGGAAACATTTTATTCTTGAGACTTCGGTGGAAGTGAGTGAACTTGTGTTTGTTGTTTCGGGCACCACTCAGCTCTGAAGTCTTAATCAGCTGCTGCTTTGAACCTCGACTCACACTGTGCAGTCAGCCTGTCTTGAGTGGGAAGAAGAAGAAGGGGGGAGTCGCACAGCATGTTAGGTTTCCTCTAGGCTGGAGACATACTGTTTGATTTTTCTTTTTTCTTTTATGTAAAGTCCTTTGAAGCGTGCTGTGTGATACTGCCATTTGATTTGACTTTACTTGATAATCGATTAATTGTTTGAATCATTTTACAGTCAGTGGTTCCAGCTTCTCAGTGGATCTCGTCTGCTTTTCTTTTTTCTGTCTCGATTGTGAAACTGAATATTTTGGGGAGCAACAGAACACAATGTTGTAATGGTCAATTTAAATGGAAACTTTCAGATATTTTAATGGCTTGATCAACAAAATGAAGAAAATAAATCTGCAAATAAATCTGTAATTAACTTGTTTCAGTTTCAGCAATTGCAATAATTACAAGTGGGTTCATTTACAAGTTTGAGTCTCCATGTCTCACAGACACCTCTCCAACAATCAGAGCAAAATTTATAAAGTTAATAGAAGAGAATTTTCTTTTAACATTGCTGTGAAATGTTAAACTCACTAGAACTTGGGATATGTTTCTATTTCCTGAAGCATTCACAACTCATAAATGAGTCAGGGATCTTGGGATATTTTAGTCTTTCACTTGACTGTTTATTCTGCGACATATCTGAATTTTTATTTTGTTCTTTTGTGAATATTTTTGGTCGTCAAATATAATGCGAAACATTGAACTTTTATTGCATATCCATGCATATGCGTATATGCACCCATATCCCAATATCCCTAACTAATATTGAGTAGTGTAATACTTGTGCTGAGTTTTTTTAAAATCAAATACGTAAAAGAAACTGTTAAACTGTTAAAGATTTAAAGAAAGTGATAGGCAACAAGGTGAAATAGAAGAGGGGGGATACACATGGAGCAAAGAGCCACAGGTTGGATTCAAACCCTGTTCACTATAAAAATGACAAAGCCTCTGGATGTGAGGAAAGAGGAAAACACTCTGCCACTGAGCGGCTTGGACAGCCCAATAAGATAAATGAACATCAACAATAAACATCAACAGGTTCTCTTTCTTTGCTGCACCCCTCTGGTTAAGACACACATGGTTCAGTCCTCACCTGCACTCACAGGCTGCACACACACTGATTGATTCAGGTGTTCAGTTGTGTTTTCCTACAATTAAGTCAAGTTAAAGGAACTGAGGTTTAAACTGAAGGACGAAGGAACAATTGTTGACTGGATGCAGGAAAGGTACGTTTGCTAAATGTGTTTTAATCCACGTTAAAACATGTTTGTGTTGAGTGAACTGGGGAAGGACTGAGGAATGACAGCTGCATGGAGGACCAGAGATTCACAGGACTGCAGTGTGAACGTCTCCACAAAGCAGCGTGTCATGTTGGGATTTGAGGCTAATATTTTAAAAAGGTGTGTCCTTCACATACAGAGACAGTCACAAAGAGACTCCAGGACTGAGAGCAGTCCTCCACCTGAGACTGAAGACACGTCGGTCAAGGTGAGCTCACAGGAAACAGGAAGTATGGTTGTTTTTCATCTTTTTGATTATGTAAATGAAATGAAGTTGGTCATAAAATACAAAAGTTTAGCAGCATCAGTTCATCAGAAGTGTTTTTAAAGAGTATTTTTAGGTTTAACAACAGAAAAATCTCTCAGTGGATGATAACTCTTGTAAATTCAAGTGAGCTACATAAGTAAACTGAAAGACTAAATATATATGATATAGTTATTCTCAGGTAATGAAGAAGTTCTGTTTATATTTGCTGCAGACATTATAATCTCTACATCGGTGCAGATTCTTCTCACACACAGATACGGATGGTGACTAATCTGCTGTTGTGTTGGAGCTGCAAACAAACAGGTCAGTCAGGTTATCAATCTGAAATATGTAGATTTGTGTCAGTGCCAGTACATCACCATGGTTAAGTGATGTAGTGCGTGAACCTGCAGGAACCGGCATCTCATGAAAAATGAAGCCCGGAGCTCCAAATATGCATTTGTTTTACAGTGCCGCGCCATGAAAAAGAGGCGAAGGCTGTTTCTTAAAAAAAAAAAGGTAGAATCTGCAGACGTGTTCTGCTCATTTTATAACAAAACACAAACTGGAGGCGGCTCTGGAGTACACAAAGTTTCAACTTGTGTTTATAATGTGTTGGAGCAACTGACTAAAGCACAGGAATGTGAACTGATGAGATGTTGACGGACTGTATGAGCAGAAAAAAGAGATAAATATTAACTCTCTATCTTCTTTGCACGTTCAAAAAGACGTCTCCTGTCCTGTTTGTTTCACCTCTAACAACGAGTGTGATGTCGCAGTAGGGAAAATAATCCTGTGGGTTCATTTCCAGATACAATTACTGTCGATGTGCACTGAACTATTACCTGTCATCTGAGGAATACGTGAGCATGAAATACTTTCCTCATCAGCATCCATAACTGCTACATGTAGTAAAAGGTTTGCAGCAGGTTGATCCGTTAGCTGTAACTTTTTGTGCTGTGGTGTTGCATTTTTTCCCCCGTAAACAGCAAGTAGTATGGGGGGCAACAAAATGCGTCTATAATGCATGCATCCTCTCTAGTGATGTATGTGTATCATATTCATGTCCATTGTTCATCAGTAATCATTGCTTTCCACACAAGTCAGCAGCATTAATGCCACGTTCAGGTCCTGTTTTGTCAAGTTGTTCAACGGTCTGATGCCAGAAATCTGACTTAAATGAACAACAAATATGTTGAAATCATCAGGCAAGAAGTAAATATATCCATATGATCAACCTGTCTACGTGATGTATCTCCTGCAGCGTTGGGAACGTAACATTTTTTTAAACTTCTTTACGGGTGGACGAGGATCACTGGATGCACTTGGGTCTGTGGGACACACCAGGTGATTCCTTCCAGGAAAAAGGAAACATTATTCCTCAGATGCTTTTCAAAGGAGCCTCTAAAATAAGAGACGGGCCTCGTCAGCACGACGTGAAGCATTCATTGTAGAAATGCAGCACGTGAACGAAGCCGTCCCTGAAGTCGGGAAACAGACACACTGCAACTCACTTCTTACCTGTGACTCTGAAGATGTTTTCATGGATCATGGATTCAATATGTACGGAAATAAAAGATTTATTGCAATTAATCCTAATTAATGTTTTGCATGTGATTGACAGCATTAACTTCTCTCATCAGTGGCTCCTTCTGCTACATTTTAGGTTCATCTGTCTGCATTTAAATCTCACAGTCCTTCTGCACCAGATGGATGAAGTGTCTGGCTGTGACAGACTTGTAATGCCCGTTCTCTAATGTAATTCCCCCCCTAAAATGTAAATCCAGTCATTATGTACTCGCTCCCTATGCTGATGGAAAGTTGGATAAAGTTTCTTAGTTTAAGATTTTGGGATGAACTGTCCCTTAACGCTCTGACACATTATTAAGCTTAGTTAAATTTTTTGTGGAGGAGAGAGTGATCGCCTTAAGGTTCTCTGACAAATTATTTAAAAGCACAGAGCTGTGAAATACAAAAAGCTCACTCGATTAATGGAGCTGTCTGCTTTTCACTGATGGCCGGACCTCTGACTGACAGCAGCTCGAACACAGTAGAGCTTCAGTAAAAGATCTGTTCAGTTGTTAGTTGACTGATCAGGGGCGTATTATTGATGTGAGATCAATTTTATTTCAAGTGTGAAATTTCAGAATGGTGTAATATTCAGTATTGTTCTGTAAAACTGATGTTACTGTATTTCTGTGTTCTCATATTATGCTGGTTTCAAGTCCAGTAGGAACTCAGTCTTTCACACATGAGTAATTTAGGTAATTGCTGTATATGTGTTAATTTTTCTTTTCTTGGCACACAGTTCTTCTAAGGACTCTACTGCTGCTGAAATTTACACTCATAATAAGACAACTAAAAGCCAATTGACCCACTAGTGTCCCTGAGTGGCTGCAGTGTTAATTAAACTCCTCCAATACAAGAGTGTTAGGTGGAGCAAACAATATACTGATGATCAAGGTCGTCTTAGAGCCGGTGGAGCTAAAAATGTGAAGATTGTCCAGTTATGGTGTCAATAAAACCAGTAATTATCCTCTGGAGAGGAGCAATGTTTGCTGTTATTCTCATGAAATTAAAATTAAAAGATCTTGTGTACAAAGTTTTGTATTCAGAGGATTTAATAGATATTTCCAGTTTTCCAGATGGACCAGTGAGTTGGTTTAAGCTGCAAAAGGGAATAATAACTGGAGACTTTCCATCTTAATACGTACCGCTTTCCTTGACAATCTGGCTGTCAAATGTTGAGATACCGTGCCAAGGACTACAAGTGTTTGACATACAGGCGGATCAACCGCATTACACCAATGATGATTATCAGGCGTTGCCAGAATTAGAAAGCAAACAGAAACCCCCCCCCCCCCCCCCACATGGTTTCTAAATTCTTTTGTAATACAGATAATTGGGCAGTCTGATCAATGCCGATCTGGATCGTAAGCCGCCTGGTTAAAATTTCTTGCCAAGTTTGGAAAATGTGGCTGTAAGAGGGGGAAGGAAATCTAAAAATATGTTTGTTAAATAGAAAATACAGGAACAACACAAACAGTCGGTGCATGTAAGTGCATGTTGCACAGAGAAAATCTGTCAAAACAGTGAAAAAGTGTTTTTTAACCGCTGGATGAGCTGCAGTGACAGTCGTTTAACTCATCATTGCAATGACAGTTAACCAGTAATGTGCACTTAAGTGTATTTGATGAACCCTGCCTCCTTCAAATTATGTTTATATATTACTAATGTGTTCTCCTGACTGCATTTGGATTGGAAACGTAATTGCTTCCTGGAATTTATTCCGTCGCAATGTTTTTCTTTCTTTTAGTCCCACCTGCCAGAGACCAGCGTTAGTAACAATTTGATCAAGGTAAGAGACAGACCGTTGTTTTACATTTAATAATAATAATACCATGTCATGCGTCATGCCTAGGAAACAACTGAGTGGATCGATTTGTGTGTGTTGCCAGACCTTCGTCATACGCTCGCAGTTTGGTTAGTTTGGCAAGAAAACTTAATTCATGTAGGAGACGTAACTTTTTACTATATTAATAAGTGGAAGTAACTCACCGTGGACACGAACAGCTGTCTCCTGGGTGACAGTCCTGGGCTTGTTTAACTCAACCATTGTCCTCACCAACTTCCTCCACATGCAGACTTTGTCGCCCTTTCCAATAATTTACCTGACTTCCTCCTTTGCTGCCGTGATAACAACTATGGCCACCATCGCCTAACAAACATAAGGATGGGTCGTAATAAGCTGATTTCGTAGTCAACCTATGTGGTCGTGCCTTAAGTCACTTGTTGACTTATTGAGTATTAAAGCAAGACAACAGTCTTTTTGCTAACTTATCCCCGTGCTGTGAGTCTCTGGCCAGAAGCATACAGCATTTTTAACCATATTTTAGTTGTTAATAGCAGATTGCAAGAATGAATAGCTTTGGGAAATTTATGTATCAAGTTATTTTAGTATGCTAATCAATCAATCATCGTGTTTGTCTGCGTTGTCACCGTGTTGATTCAGTCCCTCGCTGGAGGACGTTGTTGTCGTGATAAAAGTTGAGTGAGATTCAGCTTTTTTTTCTTCTCCGGAGTCTATTTTTGTGTCAATGCTGTGTTTGTCACACGGTGCTAACGTCTGCCTGATCACGCCTGCAGACTGTGGTGGTTGTTGTGCTCAGATGTCTCTGTGAGTCTCGGGAACTAAAAAGAGCGCAGCTGCTCGTGGATCACAGACATCTTTGAATAAGAAAAGATGAACCTGAACTTGTGACCTTGTCTGCCGCCCTGCTGATCCTCATCTTATTCTCTTCTCCTCTGAATGCAGTCTGTCAGTGTGGATGACCCTGAATGTCTCTAGAGCCCATTTTGTTTTACAAGCAGTACACCTTCAGCTAGGGTCAACCTTACAGAAACACATTGTAATTGCTTTAATTGAGCACTTGTGGGTATTCTTCAGTAAATACCCCATTCAGACAGTTGGGAGGGTTTTAATTTAACAAAATGTGCAAATCACCAAGGTTTTCCTGCAAATCCGCAACAAACTCATCCGTCTACTGGTACCGTCTACGTTTGCTGTCACATTAATGTGAAGCTTATGGAGTTCATTTTAATTATGTCACTCCACATTGTCTTTCAGGGATGTTTGTCATCTTCTTTCTCGTCCTGCTGATGATTTCACTCTCCTTTTTAATGTTCATTCTCAGCTCACAAAACGAGCACAGCACAGGACTTTCATCTGGAAATAATGCACTCTTTTGAAATCACTGTTACTCAGCTTTCTGCTAGGTAGTTTTATGGGGAAGTAATTTTAATCAGAAGAGGAAAAATCTTCAGTGAGCCCATTTACATGACCACAATAATCCGATAACTGGGAATAATCAGGTTAATAATCTGATTTGACGTGTTTACATGTACTTTACATGAATGCCAGTTGCACTAGCGTTGCACAAGCTCGGTAGCTGCTGAGAGCATAAGCTGATCACATCTGCATCCGCTTGCGTTTTAACAACATCCGGTTTCTTTTACGTTTTTACATGTGTAGATGTAAAAGAACAAAAGAAAACGGCATAGATGCGCAGAATAAAACGGACTATTGGGCAAAAAAAAATAGGTCCGTTATCAGATTTTTCATAATCTGATAAAGCCTTTTATTCGATAAAGCACATCGCATTATGCTGTTACCGTGACCACTTGAATAATCTGGTTTATTAGTGTGCATGTAAACGGGCTCAGTGATTGATTTTCATGACTGAATAAACTTACTAAACAAAGCAGGACCCTTGTAAGAAGTCTTCAAACTCTGTTCTGGGACCTTATTCCCCACACGACTTAATAAAAACTGACAAGTAGCCTAATGGACAAGGATTTTCATTAACAGGCCGCCCCAAATTTATTTAACAAAAGGAAAGTTCACTCGAGGAAATGTGCAGCATCACCACATTTTGTTCTGACTGGAGGCTTAACGAACTGACTGCTGCCCAAAGATAAAAGGGAGCTGCTGGGTTAACTTTGTATTCTTTCAGCATAAATAAGCAGAAGCATTCGTATATTTTGGCTCTTAGCCATTAAGTGATTTTGAAAAGTAGGAGAAGAACTTTTATAATCTATTCGATACCCCGACTGTGAGCCAGCGAAGCTTAAAGAAAAGAAGAACTGCTCTCCAAACTTCAGCCAAATGTGTCAGCAGGACTGTATTGGAGGGAGTGTGTGTGTGTGTGTGTGTGTGTGTGTGTGTGTGTGTGTGTGTGTGTGTGTGTGTGTGTGTGTGTGTGTGTGTGTGTGTGTGTGTGTGTGTGTGTGTGTGTGTGTGTGTGTGTGTGTGTCAACCTAAGTTTGGCTGGCTGGCTGACCAGCTTGCACACACACACTGAAGCGACTGTGGTTGTAAACCAACACTTCTGTGCAAACATGCCAAATTTGATTTGGTGTGTAATCCAGCCAGCGGCAGCCTGAACGCGACGTGTTAGAAAGCAATAAATCAACAGATTTGGCAGAAACTTGGTGCCTGGATGTCATTTGGCCTACAGATCATTTAGGTTTTGGCGATAAATCTGATCTGGGATTTCTGCCATGAGAGAGGATCAGTTTTCAACCATAGCGGTTACGTAAGTGTTATGTGCTGCTGTGAAGGGCTAATATACAGGCTCGCCGTGTGAGCTGCCAAGCAGCACTGCATTTATCTGCTGTCTCAACTGATAATTAAGTCTGGAACAAACAGGATAAGTAAAGAGAAACTATGACAGCGGCTGCAGATTTACAGGTTACACAACTATTTAACTCGTTATAGAACCAGAGTTCAATTCCCTCACATTATGTTTCCTTTGCAAGTTGTCGTGGAGGTCAACTGTAGGAAGTTCAATAACCAGCAGCCGCCCCGAGCCAGCCCATGTCATAGGCTGGATACCAGACTTACATGTTTATGACCCTACTTTCATATCTGGAGGTTGAGGGGATGGTGTTGGAGTTAGGCGACGAGGCTGCAAGCCAGTGAGCGCAGTTTGAGACGGAGTTTCAACATTTGTAAGTGTGACACTACTGGATATTTGCAAAGAGACCTCGGGACAATTTCCAGCCGTGTTTGTGTTGATCAAAACCGGTGTTTTGAGCCAGAATGATCTGAGATATTCCCTCATTTGGTGATTTGATAATCCCCCATTGTTGTTCATTCAGTTCAAGGTTGAGATAAGGTGGTGAATGTGAACAAATCTGCAACATATGATTCTATGAGAGAAAATTCCCCATGTTTATTGAATAGTGTACAGAATAACGCTGATATCGGACATCACCTAGACTAGGACCAACTATTTTACCTATTTGAATGAGTTAAAGACAATATAACATTAACATAAACATAAAAGAAGACAAATTTGCAATAAAACTGGAAAAGCAGCAGATATAACTGCATAAAACATAGATGATACAAAACCTTAAATGAAAAATGGTTAAATTCTCAAGAAAATGATCAGAATCAATTATTCACATGAGATCAGAAGAATAAAATGATTTAATATGTCAATTATTTTACCATTTACAATGATAATAACATTAAACATGGTCATTAAAATCATAGATTAGGAGAAACTTAAAAAATAGATTATACTGTGAACTGAAGTTGTGACATTTCTTTCTCTTACTTAGTTCAGCAGGAGAGCAGAGACTCACAGTGAATGCAAAGTGTAAACAAAGAAAGACAGAAAGCACCATGAAGTGACGTGAAACAGGGTTTTAAAGTATCTGACACAGATGTGGAGAAGAGATGACTCAGCACTTTCCTAAATATTGAGAGATGAGGAAGTTTGACCGGATCAATAACAGAATCAAGCAGGTCGCCCTTCCTGAAGTGAACGGGTGATCAATTACTTCTTAAAGTGACTCGATTATCTTCTGTCTTCTAACTTTTTGAGTCGGTGTGACATGTTATTAAAAATTCAGCCTTTTGGTTGATGAGTACATGATTTTAATGACATTTCTTATAAATGAATTCTTCACTCTGTGTTAGAAGGCGCACTGAAACAAACTTGTTTTGTCGTGTTGGGAGAGCGCTCCTTATTCTAACTGAGAAAAACACTCTGTCCATGTTCCACTTCAACCATAAGGCTTCAGTGCACAGCAGACTGCACCACAGCTGAGCTCCCTTGGAGAACAAAAACAGGAGAAACTAAGCTGAGACCGCCAACGATCGCTCCCGGGTGGAACGGCATCATCTGGATCTAGTAGTAGAGGGTCAGTTGGGTCAAAACATTGGTGTCGCAGACACGCAGACGCTGGAAGTCCGCCGTGACTGTCTTTAACACGTTGGGTCGTGGAGAGGAGGGTCAAAGATGACGCATGGTCCAAACAGGCTGCTGGCCGCAGTCTGGTCCAGGTCTAATTTAGGTTAAAGTGTTTGCACGAACCTCTGAATGCCCTGCCAGTGAGCCTCCCTTTGGCCACAAATAAAGCAGTTAACAGGATGTTCTCATCAACAGATCAAGCAGCGGCAGAAACGAGCTCTCTGCTCTGAGAGGAGCTCAGTAAAAGTTTACTTCTGATTCAAAACAGGGGGAAAAAATAGGGCCCCAAAGTAGCAGCAGTGTGAAGTGAAGACTCAATTTATCATCGGCATGAATTTCAAACGTGTTATTGCTCTCCCGCATGATTCTGTGTTGAGTTTTCATGTCACGTCAAGTTTTAAACCAAGCTCACATGCTCAGGTCGACCCAGATACATATATTTTCAGTACAATGTGGTTAAATAATCAGATTTTTAAAGATTATACGTCAGTGTTTTTCCTCGATGGAGATCTTAATGAGAGTGAGGAGGATGTGTAGCATTCGTCTCAGAACACCAGGCGACAAAAACACCTCCTCAGGATGTTTTAATGCTCCCCTACGTGACATTTATTGGCATTACTCCTGCTCAGTCACAGCTCCTGTTGACTAATCTGACAATCCAGGTCCAGCTCACTTTTGTTGGATTCATCTTGAAAGCGAAACAACAGAAACACAATCTATAGGTCCTCATTAAACTTCCCAGGATGCACATAGTCGGTCATCAGTGTAGCGTGAACATCAAAGCGAATCATCCATCCGTCCACCGAGAGCGCTGCTCCGACCTCCTCCTCGCCTCATCACGCACGTTAGCACTTTCTCTACCGCTGACCCAGAAACACTGAGATATTTCAGGTGTCTGTATCTTCACAGGAGACTGTGGGTATGTATGAGCTTGTATATGGAGAGTTTTGACTTATGCCTCTATAAAATTTTGCATTTATGTAAATCAGTTGCAGAGAAAAGGGTTCAAGAATGTTTGTTTTTTGCAGCGACCACGAAAAAAAACTAAAATCCAGAGAGCTTAAGTGTGAGAGGCTTCTTTTAGTTCACCGTCAGGGATGATGTTACATCACATTTACACTCATTATGTCTTTCTCTGTCCTTCTGTAGCCTGTGCAGGGTCAGCTCTGTGCGTATGTGAGCTTCTGTTTTGGATGAGGGAGGCAGAACATGTCCTTTTATAACGAGCTTCATCAGAGCAGGTGAATATTGTCGGAGCTTCCAGACTCAACACACACTGACGCACATCTAATGGCCATTAAAGGAGTGCAGTGATCATTCAGCCTCAGGTCAACTTAGTGTTGCTCTTTAATGTTAGCAGTATTGCAAATTAAGCAACTGGAGCACTTACACTTCACGCTCACGTGCAACATGTCTGCAAAGGAACCAGCGCCTTCGAATGCAGGCGGCTGTTCGACCTTGGAAAGGCTCAGACCGACTGAAAATTGAGGAGATAAACGAGGTGCACGCGAGGGTGACCAGGCGTCCTGAAAAATTTGGGGCTTTCCCAAATTAGAGGCGGTTGTCCTGAATCCCGCAGCCTGTCCTAATTGTCCAGAAAATAAGACTAAACCAGAGTTTTGATTAGTTAGAGCCTAATAAAAGATTGTCACCCTGCAGCCGACTCTGCATCGGCTACAGCAGTTCGTATCCTACATGATTGACATGATGACATTTTTATCCACCAGATCTCAACTCATAAACACAGGAGAGCATTTACTTTAGACCCGACTGTAAACCCTAGTGCACACGTGTATGGAAGGTAGTGTAGGGCGAGGCAACGAGAGAGAAAGTTTCGTCTGGCGAGTTAACTGGACCATATTTAGGGCCTGAGTGATGACCGCAACAGTTTTGACTTGACTTGACTAACTTTATCTTTGTTCAGGTCAGTTTGTCTCGGTAATAAAGCACAACCATGTTACCTGTACAGTCAGTGACTCCTCACTTTGATTGTTGCATATCAAAAACAATGAGGGTGGAGATGACTTTAGCTTTGCTGTAATTTTAGGATAAAAGTAGCAGATTTTAGCTGTAATGCAAAGACAGTTACTGAACTTCTAACCATTGGCAGTTGGAGGAAACTGCCTCGTCTTCAAAAAGCTATGTAATGACCTTAATCGTTGACTTTCACTGTCACAGCTCAATCTAATTTTTCAAAGTCGAGGGAGGAGAACTGCCCAAAAATGTAATACATTTTGCAAATGTTGGATCAATGTAGCTGACCACAGGCCTTTGACTCACATTTACAATAATGCTAATGATGGAGGCCGGAAGAAACACGGAGGCAGCACAGAGCTCAGTCCGTCCTTTTACAAACTACCATCACTCCCACACACTGTGTCTATTTCTGCTCAACTGGCATTCGAGTGTCGGCGCTGCTTTGAGGATCGCCGTGCAGAAAATGACAAACTTGGCAGAGGGCTGGAATAATTACGGCAGGTTTATTTCACTTGTTGTTCAGTTGTTTGTAATGAATTCATCTCACTGTGCTCGTGGATCATTTCACTCAACAGTTTCCAGGAATCCGCTTGTTTCAGGGTTTGTATTTGCTTTGTTTAAAATGTTATAAAGGCATGTTTTAAGTGAAATGAGCACTATTAATGTTTTGGACTGATAGTGTTTGTGAGTAGCACAAAAAGAGCAACTACATTTAATTCAGTTTATTTCAAGTTTCATGTCCGTCTGGATATAATATGTTGTGAAATGAGGGTTTTTGTTCACCCAAACATGAAAAATCAGTCATTATTTCTGGAGCTTCACAGCAAAACTGTGTTGCAGCATTCTCCTAAACAACTGAAGTAAAAAAAACGTAAAAAACATAAAAAAGAAGCACTAAATGGCTCCATGCAGCTTGTCCTGCATCATCCAAGTGTCCAGAAGCCCGGGGTTCCCCTTTGATTTAAAAACGCATTTATCCATGCATCTAGGGCTCGTGCACCCATATCGGATGGAGTGCACGCTAAAGCTTTTAACTCCGCAGCAAAGAGTTTATCTTGAAAATGGTGTGAATCACTGATGTGACTGTCAGGTGTGTAGTCATTTAAATGACATACTTTCACTCACCATTCACTACCATACATATTTTCTTTTTTCTGAAATAAGGTCCCATGGTCGTCCACTGGAAGGGGCGTGACTTCACCTGTCTATATCATGAAACATTTCATACCGTTGCAACGATACTTCGAGCATACTTCCTCAATAAACGCCTTCATATGTGGCTGAGGATACATTTCCAGTTTTTGCATCAGGGTCTGAAAGAGATTAATTAAAAAAGTTTGTTCTATGGGAGGTAAAAAAACAACATTGAACCCAACCAGAACCTTGTAATTACAATGCTATGGCATATAATTCTCCCTCACTCTGTCTCATCATTCCCTTTTTATTCACAGCATGAACACAATACAAGTAATTTGGACAAACATGAATGAGAGCATCAGCCCAGAAATGGTTGGAACAGGAAGTGTGCACGCATGCAATTCAGAGATAAGGTGAGACCAGGAAGCAGAATGAAGCATCCTTTCATCGCCACGAGGGACATGTTGTATCTGATCTGGACTTATTATCAGTCTGTGTTTCTGCTCCGCAGCGTATGAACACGGGCCGGTGCTCCTCAACCTCAGCGCCTCACAGAAGTAAAGCAAGAAACCAACATTTGATTTTTTTCTCTTATTTTCTCGCTATTTTGCTCAATTAATCACCACAAACGTCTCAAACCTGTACCCACTAGCTATCTAGGTGTGACTTAATACTGCAAATTAGCATATTTTCATTTAAGCAGAACATTACAAATCTTAAAAACAAGACAAACTTCATTCAGATCACATGAATCATATCTCAGCCCCTCCAACGTGTTCTCGCAGGCTGCCTGGTGGGTTTCGGCCCCGAGGCTGAGAACCTGCTCTGGATCAACCCTCTGTCTCCGAGTCTCTGCGCCTCTCTGGGCAAAAGACATTTATCAAAATGTCACAACGGTCTCTCGAGGCCAAATTCAAAAGTTTCCCCCTTTTTTTTCTTTTCTGAAGCCATTCTCCATCCAGAATACATTTGTTCATGTAACTTTTAAGGTGGAAACACCCACTCGCTCCCCAGGCACTCAAAGAAGGAACGCATGCAGGATAAATTAGGTCCTGTCGTCTCTCTAATGTGAGTCACAGTGTGTGGTGCTGCTGTATGTAAATGGAAGTGCCTCTATGTGAATTTCATTAAGAGTATTTTCCTGTTGTATAATCTAACTGGGTGAATAATGATTCTATTTAAGTCTTGGTTAAATATTTGAGAAGTCACAACATAATTTAAACATCCTCCGCAGCCTGAAACTTCACACAGAGAGTCGCGTTGAGCTTCTATATATTGTCAGACATTATATCAAAGTGTCATTCTGAGTTTAACTGTGAAATGTAACTTAATACTTCAACAACTGTAGGACTGGTTTGGAAACGACTGGGCTGAATGAAATCCCTGAAGTAATTGTTCTGCCATTTCACATTATATGTCACATGCATGTCATCATTATCCATCTTCATCCTGCACTCTGAGGCATGTAAATGAATCTATCCATCAAATGGGATTTGGGGTGACGAGTTGGACGTTGGTTTTAGTGTAACCGTCGGCCAGAAACTTTTCTAAAAGTCACACAGTCACAGTCAACTTCTCCATCTTGTGATTACATATCATGGAGGTGTCGGTTGAATCAAACCGTCCTCTGCAATTGATCAGAGAGCTCTACATCACTGTGGTTATCCAGAGATGTCACTGTCATACCCCTGTCCAAGTGATCACATCAAAACGCCCCCAGAGTTGCGCTCTGCTCAAGTACAGTTTCTTGTTTGTTCCTCTCGAAGACTAAAGATGTTCTGACTACCACGATATTTTAAATCAGCAGATGTGTTGAGCACTTGCAGAGAAAAAGAAGAAATAATAAAAACTGTTAATAAACCAGACCAAACGTTTGCCTCAGACAACACTGCATTGACAGTAACAGTGGTGATTTGCTGCTAGATCTACAGTATGTTTGTCTGCGATCATGCAGTTTCAACAATACAGCATTGATTTATAAGAAGAACAAGATGCTGAATGCAAACATGGCATCAGTCCAGACTCGCTTGGAGCGTACGGAAAACACGTTTCTAGCCTCTGGATGTACTTCCTGGTTTGAGGCCCACTTTATTTGCACAATAGAGTTTCTTCCCCCTCAGCCCGAGGACATGAAATTGTGATGATGTCATAGATTTTTAAATAACTTTTTTCCGAGGAATGTTTTTTAAAGAAAAGAAACAGAGTGATAATTTACCTTTTTATTTGCAGGGGAGGAGGAGATGGCGGTGGATTGTAGGCAACAAGGCTGCCAAGCTAACGTCAACTCTTCACAAGCAGCTGCTGCAGCTGATTTAACAGCTGAAGGCTCTTAAAAAAAGACGGGAGGAGTCGGCTCCTAACACAGACGCTCAAAGACTTCTACTGAGCACAGATCGACTGAATGAAAGTGAAACTTCAAAGGTTTATCTACTGCACGTTTCACAAAACAAACACTATATGAGGTAAAAAGTGATTGTTCACTGTGTGCACCGCCGTAATGATGTGATTTCATATGTGTTTAAACTATTTCAGGAAGCTTGGCTCACGTGGATCTTGTCCGAGTTTCCAACTGCACTTTTTTCGTGTCGGAGGTAATTTTTTTTTCAAAATCATCTAGAAGCCAATCCTGGTCCAATATTCAGCAAACACAGGTATGATGTGGAAAATTGAAGCCACCAGTGCACAAAGACTGAGAATAGACTTTATAATGAAAAAGGCGACGTCGCCTGTGGCGGAGTGAAACTTGACACAATGACACATATTTGCATAGTCACAGATTCAGTGAGTTTTATTGGAGGAGTAGATTTTAATTTCAGGGATTTTAACAAGATAATAAAACTTTTGTGAGAAAAAAACAACTTTTGAGAAGCACATTATTAGTCACAGTATAGTGTTTTATGTTATCTTTAAGGAAATTGATCAGCTAGACATTCACTGCCTTCACTAGACCTCAGAGGCCATTTACAGCATCTAAACCTCCAATTATCAGCATGACCTCATTTGAACTTCACCGGACCTGTAAATCCTACAGAACTGGGGGTTTATGAGGACGCCTGATTGATCATCTGCTTATCTTCGCGACCCTCTGGGATGTTTTAGTGAACTGTGCGGGTTTAATGGAAATCGAGAGTTTGAGGCATTATCCCAATGGGGCTATCCCACTTTCCTCCTTAGGCCTCCAGCATCCAAATCACAGCACACCCAGGTCTCAAAACGTGTGATTAAAGTTGCAACAGCATAGTCTTTCTTGTACTAGCCACAAGGGTTGAGAGGCCTTGTGCAGAAAGAAGAAAGTTCACTCCTGATGTTGAGACAAACCTCTTGTGAAAAGTCTACAGTGGATGTGATTTGACTTGAGTTTAAGTCCCCATGGACGTTCACTCCCTCAGTGTGAACAGAGGGAGATAAGAGGGGAGAAACAGGGTGAAGACAGAGGGGCAAAAAAGAACAGACTGAAGAGATCCGACTTGACTCAGGTTATTGAATTCACGCTTGGAGTCGTCCACCAAGCGAGAGCGGAGCTGACGTTTGACCGCTAGGCCTCATATCTCAGACGAGAGAGGAGAAGAAAGTTGTCGAGGCAAGCCGGCCTCAGCTATTGATTTCTGGAGAGAATATACGAGCGCTGCAGCCGAGAGCCGCTTCCAACAGAGAGCAAAGAAATATGGAGCCATTTTGGAGGCTCGTCGGTCATCATGTGGATGAAGAATTTCGACCTTGTGAACGTTAGCTTCCTTCTGGCGCTCGGGTTAAAACTGCGTCGATGATGTCACAGAGCTGAAAAGACACATCATGGGAGATGTGTTTGAAAAACGTTCTAGCTGAGCGTGAAATGGTCATCAAAGCTGGATTAATTAATACCTGATCACTGTGTGACCTTAAAGTAATTGTTAAGTCATTGGTGTGATGAACATCTTGTTGAACTTCCTGCACATATACTGCAGCTAATACGGTAATTATGTGTTTATGGGGTAATAAAAAACTTACTGCTTTCCCCTGTAAAATGGTCCTTTAAGTTTAGCTTTCCCTGAACCCAGTAGTGGAAGTCTTACATCAACTCAAGTACTGTGAGGAAGAAGAGTTTTGAGGTACTTGTACTTTTACTACTTGACGTTTTTTCATGATTTGAGGTAAAAAAAAAAAAAAAAGTGTCATTTTCAGAAACAGTTCGGATTATAGTGGCCCTTTTTTTTTGAGGCAAGAGAAGGTTCTCCAGAACATCTTACTCCAGAGGTCCAACCTCTGTTTTACAGTTGGAACAATCAAGTGTTGGTCGACACTTTCATTGATTGTTCTCATACAGGCAGAAGACAGAAACATGCTTGCAAGTTAGGGGCTGCACAATAAATCGCAAAATAATCGGAATCGCAAGAATGGCAATTATTTTATAAAAGGTAAAACGTGTCAAAAAACAGTTTTTTAATTAAATGTTGTAGCGCTGCAGAGACGCTCTGGCCTGCAGAGCTCGTTCTCCAGATGTAATAAAAACATGTTTGTTTGGCAGAGACCAGGAGAGAAATCCCACATCATCATGATTTTACTAGTTTTTCAATGACAATGGAAATTGAATAATAATGAATCTTATCGCAATGGCAATATCACTTTTTGACCATATCGTGCAGCCCTGATACAAGTTACTGCAGTATACTGTATTTCCCTAGTATTTCTGCTTTAGGAAGTATCTGAATACTTCTTTCATGGCTGAACCTTTCAGCTCCAATCCCATTAAATGTCCCTTTTTTTAATACAGCCTCATTAAAGCACATTCTTTATTCCACAAGAACAACCCAGCTGTCTTAGATATAAAAGCGTGCTGCAACCCATTCTAAAGACAGAAAACAGTCTGTACTTCCCAGCTTCAGTGGTTTTGGCTTGCAGTGGCTGTTCAACAAAGACAAATGATTAATTGTGGTAACATGATTAATTAGAAGTTGCATCCAGTAAACAAAGAGAGAATGCAGATTGAAAGCTTAACCCCCGACGCCTCATTACCAGGGACCTTCTTTCTGCGTGTGTGTCTGTAATTTATGAAAGCATGCAACTTCATGCCACTCTGTGTAATATTCTCTTGTTATGCTTGTGATGATGCATAATTACATGCTCCTGGCTAAACATGCATTACAGCATATTTGGCACGTGTGTGTGTGTGTTTGTGCAACCGAGCATGTGGTTTGTATGGATGCCTCCAGTGAGTGATGCAGTGTGTGTTATACTTATGCCCGTGCATCCGCTGATAAGCGCGTCTGGAGAGAGAGAGAGAGACGTATTTGTCCCGTTCACACATGCTGATTAATGAGTTACTGGTTAGTTTAGTGATCTGAGGCTCAGATACAGTCGAGACCGACTGATTGCCGAGCTCTGGGAAACCAACTCAGCCTTAAAGCTCGGGTTGGGGTACAACAAATTACTTCTGGCGGGATCAGAGACGGTGGACTACAAAGAGGAAGAGCAAGAGAAGTTGCTCAGGAGGGGATAATGGCCTTGACATGTTATGCTTTTTTTTCTTTCCAGCCTTGTCAAACAACTCCCAAGGAAATCTGTGTTCCCTCTGCAAGACTGTATTCTTTACCCACATCAGTTCAGATACCTCATTTCACTTCTCACAGGGAAGTTGCCTTTGTGTGTCTTTTGTATAGTTTAGAAAAAGGGACAAAAAGTGGATTTTGGCTTCTACTGGTCTGCAGAGGAAGGCCCCATCCTAAACGCCGCCCTACCTCCTGTTTTGCACATTCACAGCTCGGGGTAGGGTGTTCTGATTCTTGTCGGGATAGAGCGGTAGCGTAAAGTGTTCGGGCTCCAAGCAGAGGATTTTCAGAGGCACACTTCAAACCCAGGGTTATGAGAACAATTTGCTGTATTATGGGCTTGTCCTCTTTAACAAGCACAAAACCATTGCCACTAGTTTGCTTATGTCTCAGTAGGTGCTAGCTTGCTTAAGTTTTATTGTTATTACCGATTTGTGCATGACAGTACCACATTTTGATGTATAAAAATGAGGGATTGAGCCCAACTTGATCTTCAGAACTGCACTCTTATGCTGCAGTCCAGTAAAAGTCAGAGGTCGGGATTTCTGAGTCGAAACATCCAACTTCAGACCTCCTTACCTTCCAGGTGCACGGCACCCAAATTAACCAAAAAACTTGGCTGACAGTAACAAAATTATGTCTCTCAGTGATGTCAACTGCTTCTTCATGAAGGGAAGTAGGAATTCTGATTTTGAGGTTGGAAAGTTTCCACTTCTGAGTCGTCTGAAATGCAGCATTTATCTTGTGTGTTCGTCGCGGTGTTAAGGTGTTTCCGTCTATAAATCAGTGGGACACTCTGGATGTGAAGTGTACGGATGATTTATCCCACATTTATTGTGACTTTTAGAAAGTTACAACATGGAAGGAAAAATCCTCATTCTCCTCACCTACACCGATGCATTACATTCATCACTGCAGCAGCACGTCTCTGAACAAAAGGTGCTTTTAAAAGAATGGATCTTTTTGTGGCTATAAAGGATGTGAGAGACTGCAATAGTACAGAAAAGTGGCCTCTGACTGTGAGCATCAGGATAAAACACATTTCACTTAATATCCCTTAATTTGAAATTATGCCTGGGGTTCGTTATTATGTTTGTTTTTACCCTGCTGAGCCGGAGTTAAAGCTCATTTTTAATTACTCCGAAGAACCTGAAGTCGTGCCAGAACCCATACACGAGTTTCAGAACGAGCCAGAATAATGAAGTATTTTGCCCTGAATAAAAAAACATGAACAAGGGTCTAAATGACTCGTAACTGGCTCTGCTGACCGGTTTTAAGTCCAGATCGTGGGATTTTCAGTGCCGTGCATGGCTGGATTTTACAGAGACTGTTTGTTCTGTGAAATATAGCTCATACATTTAGCTCCTATGTTAGACTTTTGGTATATTGTCATGAAACAGCTGCAGAAAACAAACATATGCAGTAGTGGATTAAAACATTTGAACATGATAAGACACTGTTCACATCCTGTTGCCTACCAAAAGTTGATGTTCATCATCTCCGGAGTCTTTCCCCTAATTATGTTTGTGTACATAAATCATCATAGCAGTGGCAAGATCTGAAAAAAATAAAATAAAATCTGTGTGATTCATTTTTGTAACCGTCTGGATGGGCAGAGAAGAACCATCTTCCTGCCAGCGGGCGTGTCCCAGTAGAAAACGTTCAAATGTTTGGCCATTTTGGAAGGCACACTGACAAACAGTGTGATCTGTCTCTTGTGTTTGGGGAGCTATGTGGCAAAGAAAAGCATCCCCACCATCTTCTACATGGAGTCTCAAATCAGGAAAATGTCATGAAGCCACTATTGTATTTTCTGCTGTTCGTAGCTGTTCTCTAACCAGGGGTGAAAGTCTGATATCGGCTTTGGAGGAGACAACTACATGAAATTCAAATCCTGAGAGGGATTTTAAAAGTAATGCTTCAACTCTGCTAATTAACAATCTGTCAACCTGCCAGCTGAGGAACAATACACTGCAACCACATGAATACATGTTGGAAATGCACACACGGACATGTTGAAGCTTTGTATTTCTTTATGTTGAATTTTTAAAATGTATGTTGTGATATCACTGTGTTTATTCTCAGGTTAGGTTCAGGCACAAAGACGACTTTAGGAAAACATGTTTTGGATTAAAATTCCTGTTTTTGTCACCAACAAAATGGGCTGGAAATTGTTCCACGGTCTCCTTGAAAATGTCGAGTGGTTTCACACTTGGTCTGAAAGGCTGTCTAAACCTGCAGTCCCAACCTTCCCACCTGTAACAAAGATATCCTGCTCAATGAAAACAATGTCAAGTCAATACAACTTTTTCTGCATAGATTCCTACTGAAGATTATCATACTCATTCCTTGAGCAGGCTTCATTTTTTAGGTGTTTGTAACCAGACCTCCCTCCTTCTGTTCTCTTGAAGTGTGTGTAGCATTATCGTCTGTTGATTGCTGTAGTGTTTCCTCACTTTAGTCGAGGGTTTTCTCACTAATGGCCTTTAGTTCTTGAAATTACACCAATACAAAAATGCATTTGATATAAATGATCCCCCACTTTAGCCGAAGTTCCCAAAACATTTTCAGTGCCTCCTCCATCTTTATGTATTTAGATGTATATCTGTGTCCTCATCCTTCCTCTCTTGAACCTGTTCCAACCCACAGCTATTACTTTTAAAGTTGCAGGTCATCCAAGAGGTGAGGAAAAAGCAATTTCTTCAGAACTTTTTCTCCTCGGTGTCTCTTTCCCGACCAAAGTGTTATTTCACCGTGATATAAGCTGAAGAGGTTCATGGGTTTGAAAAGTCACCTCGGCATTAACGGCCATTTGTATGGTGGCAAATGGCCTGGATTTACAGTGCAAAGTGGAATATAGTGAACATTAAGCTGGATGAATGGGAGAGCTTCAAACCTTTTCATTAGATGCAGCGCTCGGGCCAAAATAGACTTTATTAATCCGGGCAGCTGCAGTATTCATACCCACACACATGCACGTACAATAGCAGGAGGCCAATATCACATCTTTCAGCAGGCCAGAGGACATGTCTGTTTTTAATGAGTCATTGCCATGTTGGTTCAAAACCCCATCTCTATACAGTAAAACGGTGATTGCATCATTGTGGTGGTGGTGGTGGGAACAGAAGGCTGTGCAGGGCCAGCTGGCAGCAGCTCAAACCTTTCCTCTTTAATAAACACTTCTCCAGGGTGTTAGTGCTGGAAGAAGTGGGTTTTTTTCTAACAAGTGGAACCTACACAGGCAGAATCAGGGGCTCATCTCTTCTAATGTAGTGTACGTCGGGTTGGTTCTTTAACGCAGCGACAGGGAAGTTTCATCTTGTGCTGATTCTGCCAGCACCTGTGGAGAAAAGCAGTGAGCACCAACACACACTGGGGCAAACAGAAAATCTTGATCCGGCTAGTGGTGTATTTGTTGTTAGTGGGCACAGCTTGCAACCCAATCAGCAGGATTAATGTTGGCAATGTACTTTTTATGTAAATCTCAGATATGTTGAAATTTTAAGTTTCTTTAGGTTCAAATTAAAAATGTTTTGTTTTGACAAAAACCACAGCAAGGAAGGTACATTACATCTGCTCACAGTGTTGTATGAAAGCTGCTCAGCGACATTCAAAGCCAAAATAGATTGAGATCTTCCCACAGAGCGTGCACACTAGAGACTTTTGCCGGCTAACTTGAATGCTTGACTTTCCAAACTTTATTGGACCAAATGGATCAAATTCAGTGAAAAATAATTCATTTTGTGGGGGTTGTGACGTTGTTTTTTACAGGTGCTTCTTTCACGACGTCGGCTTATGGGACTACGAAAACTGTCTTTGAAGCCTGGTGCTCTTCCTGGAGGCTTGAAACAAAGTCCTTAAAGGCAAGTCTCGCCTCTCAGCAGCCATCCTGGCAGGAAATGTTAGCATGGTACAGATATAATGTATCCGACGTTTGCAGGAAAAAGTGCTGACATTTTATTCTGGCTGAAACTTGTCATCCATGTCGAGGGACCCTTTGTCAAAATCTAGTTTGAATGTCTTGAATGTTTGATTATTTTTTTAGAAACCTGGGGGTGCAGTTATGACTTGTTTACTGGTTTATGCATCTCTAGGCAGATACCAGAGCTGCCATGTGTAGTCTGCGGGGTGTGCTGAGCATAATGGCAACTTTGAGCTGTTGGTACATACACATGCACAGAGGGGTGGTAGGTTTGAGATGGTCAGTAAAGCAGTCCAAGAACAAATTGCTGTCCTGGGGTGGCTAACAGCCAGCTAACGTTGTCCTCTGAATTTAATCACAAAGAAGCATAAAACACAGTCAATTCCTCCTCGTGCTTTCATGATCGCTGCCTGGAGATTTCTGTTCTTTATTCTCAAGCAAAACAACAGACAGTCACAGCTAATGAGCCCAGAGGGGACGGTGATTGTGTATCTTTAAACACAGAAGCTTTCAGAATGGGAAAAATTATTGTTCATTCATTTGCATGGACAGGAAAACCAGTGTCCCACAGTTTTTGTAATTGCTATTGTAGCAGTAGATGGCTCCTTGTCAGTGATATGTCACATTGACTTTAACTGCAGGCGCCTGTAAAAACTTTAGTCCCATATCTGGTCTCTTTTCACCTCCTGAAAACTCCTGTATGTTGTTACAAATAAACCTTTTGTTGACGTGTGAGAGTTTTCATTCACTCAGTGTTTATATATCTCAGACGGAGGATATCGAGGAGTAAGAGCTTTCTTTTAAAAAGTGTGCGAAGTTGCAAAAGTCACCTTTTGGAGTGGATATCATCATGCAGCATGTGGCAAAACAGATATGTTGTCCCTGCTTGCCTTCAATATCCAAAATGTGTGAAGACTGACTGTGACGCTGCAGCAGCCACCTGCCCTCTGAAAACACCCCGAGGCCCGGAGATGACAAGTCGCCAGAATGTTGGACAATGTGAGGATGGCATGAATCCTGCGGCTCTCTACGATTCCAGCTCAAATGATTTTCCCCAAGAGAAATCAAACTGAACGACTTTTTATCTCATCCTCCGAAACCCTGAAGAGCAACGTCGAGATGAAACATCCGCTCTGATTGTGTTCCACCTTTCAAACAGATGAACAAAGCGGCAGCGGGAGCCAGACGAGCACTAAAAATAAATATGCTTTCACCAGGCGTTGTTTCTTGTGTGCAACTCAGGGTGAAATCAGCAGTTTTTGCTCCAATAAATAAGACTGAAGGAGCGTATTGTAAGTCAGTTAGCTGAATCAGTTGTTGAGGTCATTTTTAAAGTTTTTATCATTACCACGAATTGCTTGCTACTGTGATGAATGTTATATTTTCAGGAGATCCTGTATTATAATTGCATTCATACTGTATATAGAAAGGTGAAAGATTTGATTAAACATATGAATTCATTAAAGAAGTTAAGAACTACCTCCTAAAGATTTAGATAAATCAATAAAATTAAGTTGTTGTGCCTGATGATGGCGCTCCTCCAGACCCACCTGGCTTCGCCTGAAAATGACACTGATTGATTCATTAAAAGAAAATTGATAATTAACAATATTTTATGCACAGTCAAACAAAGGATTGTGTAATGTGGGTGTAACTCGTTACAAGAAGAAGTTTGACACATGTATCATACTTTTAATCCTCAGGTTCTACTTAAAGTTTAAATATTTGAAGAGATGCCGGGCATGTACTTTAACACCTTTATTAAAAACGTGCTGCACTAATAAATGGACGTAACCTTCCTCTTGAGTTCAGCACTGTCTTGAATCTGGATTTCATTACAGCTGCTTCCCCCGCGGGCTGTACAAATCCTGCCCTCCACATTCCCTGCTTCACCGTTACAAAGCTCTCTCAAGGTTAGCTATGTTGTCTTGTGAATTTAGATTAACATAAAATCTGGCATTTGGTGGCCCCTTTGATCCCAGGTGCCTCTTTCAAATGCATTGTTAGCATTCATGCTACTGTGTAAATCCACTGGGAATGGAACTTAGTAACCCTGAAAGTGTCAGCAGCGCTGTGCAAAATGCAGAATATGATCCTGCAATTTCCAATCATCCGCGCTGAAATAAATTCTGCCGGCTCGGGTGTGGAAGAAATGAAAGTAACTTGAAAATGAAAGCTTTAAATTACTTGTTCACTGCACATTATCTCCATCTATTTGTGGCTGACCTTAAAAGACAGACAGTATGTAAGAAAATGGGACAAAGGGGAGTTTTAACTCAAACGCTGAAGGCCTGTTGTCAGCCGTGTGACATATCCCTGCCGCATTATGTTTCCCAACAGTTTTAAGCCGTAAATCCAGCAGCATGCACAGACAGAGTCATTCTTATAATGGGATTGAAGATGTATTATACTTTTTGCCTCAGAATTGACTTTGTGGGTGTAATCTTCATACGTCATCTCGGGCGGGTCATTGTCTTGCTCAAGGACACACGAGCAAGGACAGAATCCAGCTGTGACTGACTCTGCCGAGGTCAGCCGACCACCTCTGCCACGAGTTTACCAGAAAACACTAATAGATCTTAAATTCTCTGCTGTATTGAGCAGATCGGAAATAATCTTAATAATGCATCTGGAGCGTGGCCTTTCCTTCAAGGGCACAGACCACAAATAGGAATGATTTATACAAAGACAGCCTGATAAGGATGCACACACAAACACACACTCCATCTGTAAATCCCGAGGCCTCAGGGAGTGGCAAACTGAAAACACTATAAGAGAGCTCGGAGCAGTTTGTTAGGATTATAAGAGATGAAGCTACTGAAAAATATCAATAGACTAGATTAGTTGTTGTCATCCCTGAGGGGAAATTGGGCTCCAGCTGCAGCAGAAGCAGGTAGTGATGGGATAAATCGAAGAGGAGCAGGAGATAAATAAGAGAAGGGCAAACAGGGACTTTGTAAACACACACAAAGACCATTTTGGCACTAAGCTATTAAGAAGAAATGTACGCGTGTGATTAAATGTGCATCAACAGTCATATCGGACATATCAGCGGCAGCAGAGCAGAACGGAGAGAAAATGAGAAATATCTGCATTATGAAGCGGCTCGACAGAGGAACAACCGCAGGCACTAAAGAGGTTTAAAGTTTATAAGAACGAGCTAAAACACAGACGGCAGCTCTGACATAACACTGTGTAGACAATTAACTTTCTGTTCATTTCACAAAACGCAAATAAAAACACCAGGAAATTAACTTTTAATTCAATGCTATTAACTTTTAACAACTACCGATTGTTTTGTGTTTGATTAATGCATCGGCTTTTAATCAATTAGTCATGAAGTTTATAAAAATGCCAGAAAATCTTGAAAAAATGTCTTTTCAAAATCCAAAACGAATGTTTTCTGAAGCCCTGTTGTGTCAAACCAAGAGTCCAAACCATTTCATTTTCACACTTTTCAAGCTGTGAACTACGAATGTTAAAAATACTTGTAATCCTTTATGTGCAGGAGGTTAAGACCTTTGGAGAAGGTATTAAGGTCTGAAACACATTATACTTTATTTTTATTTGAGCACCCACAGGTTTAGCTTAATTACTTGTGTGCTCGAGCTCCTCCAGGGAGCGTAGGCCATTGCTAAATATCCTCCAGCACTCTCAGTTGTTGGCTGTTCTTTAGAGAGCTCCCCTGTTGAGTCCACTCGCTGACATTTCTACCACCTCTTCTCCAGCTGTTCCAACGTCTTCCTCGTCCCTGGGGGTTTTCATTTAAGGGCTTTGCCGGCTGATGTTTTTGGCAGGTTCGCTGTTCAATGCAACTCCACTTCCTCCTTCGGATTTGTGAGTCAGTGGGCTCTTTTCCAAGGGTCCACGTAGATTAAGTTGTCTCTCCACCAGATGTTCTCCTGCGGCAGTTTTTAATGAATGTTTGCAGCCTGGCAGTTGTGTATTTTGTTGTTCTCCTCGTCTCTGATCCATCTTCAACGGCCTCATATTTGAGTGAAAGATGAGTATTTAGGTGTTGGTTTTGAGCTCCAGATCTTCCTGAGCATGTTAGCACACCACTCTAGCCTTATTCATCCTGTTTTTATGGCATTATGGGGCAGTGCTGAGCACGAGGATAGGGTTGTTGATTTTGAAGAGAATCTTCATCACCTGTGTCTTTTCTGTTTTGGGTGTACGGCCACGTTTTGTCGCAGGTTGTGAGAGTCTGTCCTTCCTCTGCTGCTCTCTTTTGTATGTGTGTGTGAGAGAGACGAGCTATGTCATCCGCAAAGTCAAGGTCATCTAGCTGCTCTCACATTGTCCACTGAATCCCTTTTCTTTCCCTACAGTTTGTTTCCATCATGAGCCAGTCAACTGGAGGAGGAGGAGGAATAGTCGAAGCAGACATCCTGTTTGACTCTTTTACCAAACTAAGACAAGTTTAATCGCCTCGTTAATCATCATAAAACACACTTAAGTCACACTCGACACGAACGTAATAAGACTAACCAAAACGGTCTTGGTTTGTCTTTCCACGATCCGTTTTTTTTTTTTTATTTATTTTGGTTTAGTCAAAAAAAATCCTCATGTTCCAGTCTGGTGTCCTGTCGTGGTCACTGGGAGGCGGCTGAGCCCGGTTGAGCTGAGCCTTGTTGCCCACGGTGATGCGAGTTCGCAAGACAGGCAACTCCAGTCAGTCCAGTACAGCCACTTAGCTAGTTAGCACAGTTAGCCATGCAACTAACAGCAGCTAGCCAAAGATAGCTACAGCAAAGAGTATTGTGATTGTGAGCAGCAGTTATTGGTGTTGCTCCCTGTAGTTCTGGAGCTACCTTCACCGGGTGACCATATCCAGAGAAAGCTCTGCATGCATGAGTGTCCATCATCAGGGTTCCTGATTGAGTTTATAATGGATTAGTACCTCAGTTTGAAGAGGCACGGAGCTGTGTGTTAGATTGAGCATGAAAAAGTGACGTTGGCGCCTGAATGTATTAATATATGATGATGATTGTTAGAAGGGAGAGGAGGAGAGCACTGCAACTACTGACTGAGTCTGTCTGTGACTTTAGCTGTAAAGTGTTTGTCATTGCTGTCTCTAATTAAATATGCTGCTGATGCTGTTTGCGGCTGCTCTCCATCGGAAAAGAAATTTGTGATCTCAATGCAGCTAACCTGGATAAATGGAGCTCGAGTGAAAGTAATAATAAATGCTTGAATATATTTTCTTCAAGCTTCAGTTTCCAGCATCCTAAACATCCTAATTAATTGTCATCGACTGCAGCTTTTCTCAAAGCTCAGGTGGCAACAAACACTCCAAAGATCCTTTGTCAAACTCCTCACAAACTGAGTCAGTGCTGAACAAACCTGCAGATCAATATATAAACTTCATGGATCAATATTCTTTGCTTTCAGATGTTTGTTTTTATTGGAAATGTTCCATCTTTTGGTTTTAGATAATGAGAAATGTTACTCTAATTCCACATATGAGATTCAGCGCACAAATACATTAGATACTGTGAAAAGAAAAGCCATGTTCACCTTTGAATCATCGGGTCAAAGGCTGCTGGCTGCTGTTGGTGAGGACGCAGCTCTCTGTGGGTCTCTGTTGTAAAATTTACTGCAGGAGTTTGTGGCACCAGCATCACCTGATAACACACACAGACCATCTGTAAAGACAAATCGTGTGTACGCTGTAGTGGCATAAGAAAAGATAAATCCTCACTGTTGGTGCTGTGAACAGTGGAGCTTGAAGAGGCTCTAGACTTTTAGTTTTGTTAATACGTTTCACTTCCTCCCAGAAGAGATTTTATCTTTTCAATGGGAAAGGAACCATTTTCTGGTGAATAATTCATAGGAGGAAAAAGAAAACTTGCTCTATATTTGTGAATATTTATCTCTTTAAATGTCACCTCTGTACCTGATCACGACTATAATGTGTGGCTCAACCTTGTTTCTGCTTCCCACTGGCTCCAGGCTCATGGTGATGATGATGTAAGGGCGGACCAGCACCTTGTATGTGCGCTACAGCGATGAACAGATGGCCGCGCTCCGCTTTAGGCGAAGAAATAATATAGATTTATTCCATACGGATCTGACACCTTCGCAGTGTGATGTACTTTAAGTGGAAAAAGACGCTTTCTCACCCACTAATGCACTTGAACCTGCGTTTGACACCTTTTAATTCACACCAGCAGGCTGCAGTATTCAAGGTCAGAGACACAAAAAGAAAAAAAACAGATCAGGGTCAGAGATCAGATGAAATTGCAGTGATTGAGTGTGCTGAATAACATTAACATTTATCTTTCCAAAGGGAGAGTTTTGGCGAGCGTGTTCAGAACCCCAAATTACTTCGATGGAGCTGCTTAAGAGATTAACACACGATGGAAAGCGTGCACGCCCATGGTGATTTTTTTTTTTCATTGTGAAGTTGGATATTGTATGAAAATGGTACACTTCCCCGAGGAAATAAAGGTGTAAAAAACACAGAAATAAGCACAGAGCTTGACCTTGTGGAGAGGAAAATCACACTTAAAGATATTTAACGCCTCATTACATCACACAACATCAAGTGGAAAGGGGGGGTGAAGCGTTAGTCATAAACATGTTCTACAGTCACTGACTCTGCTGATGAAATCTGTTGAGACAAGTGAGTTTAAGTGGCCAGGTGACACAACAGCAACAAATAAAGCAGCCGCGGCGAAATAATTCAAGGGTTAAGATCACGATTCAGAAAGAAATCACACAATACTGAAACGATTCCGGCTCAGACTCTTTCCTACAGAGTCAAGATAAAATGAAATGGACATTTTTTCAGACACTATTCAAAACATTCTGATATAAACTGCTGTTTTATTGACAGTTGATATGAAATTGGTGTACACTTTTAAACAGTCTCTCCCTGTGGGTAATACAGATTGTTGACATTAAGATCGACAAGCAATTCATCCATTTTAGGTGTAAATTCACTATAAATGTAGTTTTTTTGGTTCTGTTCAGGAGTCAGTTAAATTCATGAAATAAGGTTAAATCAATAACGTTTCAGAAATCACACCTGAGGTTAATTTTTACCGTTTTTACTAACAGCTTTAGATTCGCATGAGTGATTTCTGTGTGTCCGCTCCAACAGTTCACGGCGGTCATCAACATTTCTCCTCTCCGTCGTTCCCTTCTGCTCCCTCGAGTATGATGGACACAGTTCGTGGATGAAAGCTGATGGTAATGGAGGTCATGTGGAGTGAAACGACAGTATGGCTGCCCTGAAGCATTGTGGTCATCAGCGGGGGGAAGGTTCAGGCATGTCGAACGCTTGCAGCAAGAACTCTGCGAGCAGCATTTTGGATGCAGATGATCGTTCTGATGGGAGAGAACTGGACAGAACCTGAGCTCAGCCTCAAAATATCTGCCAGTATTTTAACAGGCAGGGAGCTGCTGTTTCGGGTCCTGTGTGGCATTTCTCAACAGTGTTTTCTTTTTCACTGTTTACAATCAGAAGGTGTTAATGACGTGTTGATGTGCAGTGATGTCCTCTGACATCTACCAGCTCACTGTGGCTGTTTCTACTGGTACCATTCCTCCCTGCGACACCGACCTGCTGATTACATAACTCCAGCTCATGGCTCTAACTTGTTTTAGAGCCTTTTTATGCCTGATTAACTGAAGGCCTGATGAGCAAGTAAGACTTATTTTTTGCTGGTGTTTCATTTTTGGGTGGCAATAGCTCAGTCCATGGGTACTTGGCTTGGGCCTCAAACGTGTCTAGTTCAAAGTCCCACTTGGACCAAAAGACATGTGATGTGGACTAGTAATGGAGAATGCTAGTTCACATCCTGGGCATTGCTGAGGTGCCCTTGAGTAAGGCACTGACCACTGCTTGTTTCTCCTCAAAATTCTGACTTTTCCCCCAAAAAAGCTTCTCCTCAAAATTCTGACTTTATCTCCCCAACTTTTTCTCAAAATTCTGACTTTTTCCCCTCAACTTTTTCTCAAAATTCTGACTTTTTTACCTTAACCTTTTCTCAAAATTCTTAGTTTTAGTCTATAGATTAGCTCAGTTGGTAGAGCGGGTGTCCCATGTACAGAGGCTTTATCTTCGTTGAAGTGGCCCCAGGTTCAATTCCCAGCCAGGGGTCCTGTGCTCCCCCTCTCTCTCATTCTGTTTGTCCTGAGTACAGCTGTATAAAAGCCAAAAGAAAGAAAAAATCTGACTTCTCCACCAACAATTCTGACCCCCCACCCCCCCAACTTTTTCTCAAAATTCTGACTTTTTCCCCCAACATTTTTTTCAAAATTCTGACTTTTTTCCCCCAACTTTTCTCAAATTCTGACTTTTTCCCCACAACTTTTTTTTTTCTCAAAATTCTGACTTTATCCCAACCTTTTCTCAAAATTCTGACTTTTTTCCCCCAAAACTTTTTCCCAAAATTCTGACTTTTTTACCTTAACCTTTTCTCAAAATTCTTACTTTCAGACCACCGATTAGCTCAGTTGGTACAGGGGGCAGCCCATGTACAGAGGCTTCATCTTAAATGAAGTGGCCCCAGGTTCAATTCCCAGCCAGGGGCCCTGTGCTCCCCCTCCCTCTCATTCTGTTTGTCCTGAGTACAGCTGTATAAAAGCCAAAAGAAAGAAAAAATCTGACTTCTCCACCAACAATTCTGACCCCCCACCCCCCCAACTTTTTCTCAAAATTCTGACTTTTTCCCCCAACATTTTTTTCAAAATTCTGACTTTTTTCCCCCAACTTTTCTCAAATTCTGACTTTTTCCCCCCAAACTTTTTCCCAAAATTCTGACTTTTTCCCCCCAACTTTTTCTCAAAATTCTGACTTTATCCCAACTTTTTATCAAAATTCTGACTTTTTTCCCTCAACATTTTTTTCAAAATTCTGACTTTTTTCCCCCAACTTTTCTCAAATTCTGACTTTTTCCCCACAATTTTTTCCCCAAATTCTGTCTTTTTCCCCCCAACTTTTTCTCAAAATTCTGACTTCTTCCCCTCAACTTTTTCTCAAAATTCTGACTTTATCCCAACTTTTTATCAAAATTCTGACTTTTTTCCCTCAACATTTTTTTCAAAATTCTGACTTTTTTCCCCCAACTTTTCTCAAATTCTGACTTTTTCCCAAAATTCTGACTTTTTCCCCACAACTTTGTCTCAAAATTCTGACTTTTTTACCTTAACTTTTTCTCAAAATTCTTACTTTCCGGCAACAGATTAGCTCAGTTGGTAGAGCGGCTGTCCCATGTACAGAGGCTTTATCTTCGTTGAAGTGGCCCCGGGTTCAATTCCCAGCCAGGGGCCCTATGCTCCCCCTCTCTCTCATTCTGTTTGTCCTGAATACAGCTGCTTTCAGTCCCTAGAGTCAAAACTAGACATGGAGAAGCAGCGTTCAGTTATTATGCGCCACACATCTGGAACAAACTCCCAGAAAACTGCAGGTCTGCTCCGACTCTCACCTCTTTTAAATCAAGGCTGAAGACCTTTCTGTTTGCCACAGCCTTTCACTGAAGCAATTTTAAGACTTTGAACTGCACTGTGACTTTTATTTTTTCTCTGTGATATTTTAGCCTACTTTCCTATTTCTTAACTTGTCTTAATGTTTTGTTTTGATGTCTATTTCTTAACTTGTTTTAACGTTTCGTTTCTTAACTTGTTTTAATGATTTGTTTTAATGTATTTTAAATGCTTTTACTGTAATTGTATGCGCCTGTAAAGCACTTTGAGTTGCCTTGTGTCTGAATTGTGCTATACAAATAAACTTGCCTTGCCTTGCCTTGCCTTGCCTATAAAGGAAAGAAAAAATCTGACTTTCCCCCACAACTTTATCTTAAAAATCTGACTTTTTTACCTTAACTATTTCTCAAAATTCTTACTTTCAGACCACTGATTAGCTCAGTTGGTACAGGGGGCAGCCCATGTACAGAGGCTTCATCTTCGATGAAGTGGCCCCAGGTTCAATTCCCAGCCATGGGCCCTGTGCTCCCCCTCTCTCTCATTCTGTTTGTCCTGAGTACAGCTGTATAAAAGTCAAAAGAAAGAAAAAATCTCACTTTTCCACAAACAATTCTGACCCCCCACCCCCCCCCAACTTTTTCTCAAAATTCTGACTTTTTCCCCCAACATTTTCTTCAAAATTCTGACTTTTTCCCCCCAACTTTTTTTTTTTTCAAAATTCTGACTTTATCCCAACTTTTTCTCAAAATTCTGACTTTTTTCCCCCCCAACTCTTTCTCAAAATTCTGACTTTATCCCCACAACTTTTTCCCCAAATTCTGACTTTTTTCCCTCAACATTTTTTTCAAAATTCTGACTTTTTCCCCCCAACTTTTCTCAAATTCTGACTTTTTCCCAAAATTCTGACTTTTTCCCCACAACTTTTTCTCAAAATTCTGACTTTTTTACTTCAACTTTTTCTCAAAATTCTTACTTTCGGGCCACTGTTTAGCTCAGTTGGTAGAGCGTCAGCCCATGTACAGAGGCTTTATCTTCGATGAAGTGGCCCCAGGTTCAATTCCCAGCCAGGGTCCCTGTGCTCCTCCTTTCTCTCATTCTGTTTGTCCTGAATACAGCTGTTTAAGGAAAAAATCTGACTTTTCCACCTACAATTCTGACTTTCCCCCACAATTTTTTCTTAAAAATCTGAATTTTTTTACCTTAACTATTTCTCAAAATTCTTACTTTCAGGCCACCTTTTAGCTCAGTTGGTAGAGCGTCAGCCCATGGACAGAGGCTTTATCTTTGCACCAGTGGCCCCAGGATCAATTCCCAGCCATGGTCCCTGTGATCCCTCTCTCTCTCATTCTGTTTGTCCTGAATACAGCTGCTTTCAGTCCCTAGAGTCAAAACTAGACATGGAGAAGCAGCGTTCAGTTATTATGCGCCACACATCTGGAACAAACTCCCAGAAAACTGCAGGTCTGCTCCGACTCTCACCTCTTTTAAATCAAGGCTGAAGACCTTTCTGTTTGCCACAGCCTTTCACTGAAGCAATTTTAAGACTTTGAACTGCACTGTGACTTTTATTTTTTCTCTGTGATATTTTAGCCTACTTTCCTATTTCTTAACTTGTCTTAATGTTTTGTTTTGATGTCTATTTCTTAACTTGTTTTAACGTTTCGTTTCTTAACTTGTTTTAATGATTTGTTTTAATGTATTTTAAATGCTTTTACTGTAATTGTATGCGCCTGTAAAGCACTTTGAGTTGCCTTGTGTCTGAATTGTGCTATACAAATAAACTTGCCTTGCCTTGCCTTGCCTATAAAGGAAAGAAAAAATCTGACTTTCCCCCACAACTTTTTCTTAAAAATCTGACTTTTTTACCTTAACTATTTCTCAAAATTCTTACTTTCAGACCACCGATTAGCTCAGTTGGTACAGGGGGCAGCCCATGTACAGAGGCTTCATCTTAAATGAAGTGGCCCCAGGTTCAATTCCCAGCCAGCGGCCCTGTGCTCCCCCTCTCTCTCATTCTGTTTGTCCTGAGTACAGCTGTATAAAAGTCAAAAGAAAGAAAAAATCTGACTTCTCCACCAACAATTCTGACCCCCCACCCCCCCAACTTTTTCTCAAAATTCTGACTTTTTCCCCCCAACTTTTCTCAAATTCTGACTTTTTCCCAAAATTCTGACTTTTTCCCCACAACTTTTTCTCAAAATTCTGACTTTTTTACTTCAACTTTTTCTCAAAATTCTTACTTTCGGGCCACTGTTTAGCTCAGTTGGTAGAGCGTCAGCCCATGTACAGAGGCTTTATCTTCGATGAAGTGGCCCCAGGTTCAATTCCCAGCCAGGGTCCCTGTGCTCCTCCTTTCTCTCATTCTGTTTGTCCTGAATACAGCTGTTTAAGGAAAAAATCTGACTTTTCCACCTACAATTCTGACTTTCCCCCACAATTTTTTCTTAAAAATCTGAATTTTTTTACCTTAACTATTTCTCAAAATTCTTACTTTCAGGCCACCTTTTAGCTCAGTTGGTAGAGCGTCAGCCCATGGACAGAGGCTTTATCTTTGCACCAGTGGCCCCAGGATCAATTCCCAGCCATGGTCCCTGTGATCCCTCTCTCTCTCATTCTGTTTGTCCTGAATACAGCTGCTTTCAGTCCCTAGAGTCAAAACTAGACATGGAGAAGCAGCGTTCAGTTATTATGCGCCACACATCTGGAACAAACTCCCAGAAAACTGCAGGTCTGCTCCGACTCTCACCTCTTTTAAATCAAGGCTGAAGACCTTTCTGTTTGCCACAGCCTTTCACTGAAGCAATTTTAAGACTTTGAACTGCACTGTGACTTTTATTTTTTCTCTGTGATATTTTAGCCTACTTTCCTATTTCTTAACTTGTCTTAATGTTTTGTTTTGATGTCTATTTCTTAACTTGTTTTAACGTTTCGTTTCTTAACTTGTTTTAATGATTTGTTTTAATGTATTTTAAATGCTTTTACTGTAATTGTATGCGCCTGTAAAGCACTTTGAGTTGCCTTGTGTCTGAATTGTGCTATACAAATAAACTTGCCTTGCCTTGCCTTGCCTATAAAGGAAAGAAAAAATCTGACTTTCCCCCACAACTTTTTCTTAAAAATCTGACTTTTTTACCTTAACTATTTCTCAAAATTCTTACTTTCAGACCACCGATTAGCTCAGTTGGTACAGGGGCCAGCCCATGTACAGAGGCTTCATCTTAAATGAAGTGGCCCCAGGTTCAATTCCCAGCTAGGGGCCCTGTGCTCCCCCTCTCTCTCATTCTGTTTGTCCTGAGTACAGCTGTATAAAAGTCAAAAGAAAGAAAAAATCTCACTTTTCCACCAACAATTCTGACCCCCCACCCCCCCAACTTTTTCTCAAAATTCTGACTTTTTCCCCCAACATTTTCTTCAAAATTCTGACTTTTTCCCCACAACTTTTTTTTTTTTTTCAAAATTCTGACTTTATCCCAACTTTTTCTCAAAATTCTGACTTTTTTCCCCCCAACTCTTTCTCAAAATTCTGACTTTATCCCCACAACTTTTTCCCCAAATTCTGACTTTTTTCCCTCAACATTTTTTTCAAAATTCTGACTTTTTTCCCCCAACTTTTCTCAAATTCTGACTTTTTCCCAAAATTCTGACTTTTTCCCCCGACTTTTTCTCAAAATTCTGTCTTCTTCCCCTCAACTTTTTCTCAAAATTCTGACTTTTTTACCTTAACTATTTCTCAAAATTCTTGCTTTCAGCACACCGATTAGCTCAGTTGGTAGAGCGGGCAGCCCATGTACAGAGGCTTCATCTTCGATGAAGTGGCCCCATGTTCAATTCCCAGCCAGGGGCCCTGTGCTCCCCCTCTCTCTCATTCTGTTTGTCCTGAATACAGCTGTATAAAAGCCAAAAGAAAGAAAAAATCTCAGTTTTCCACCAACAATTCTGACCCCCCACCCCCCCAACTTTTTCTCAAAATTCTGACTTTTTTACTTCAACTTTTTCTCAAAATTCTTACTTTCGGGCCACTGTTTAGCTCAGTTGGTAGAGCGTCAGCCCATGTACAGAGGCTTTATCTTCAATGAAGTGGCCCCAGGTTCAATTCCCAGCCAGGGTCCCTGTGCTCCCCCTTTCTCTCATTCTGTTTGTCCTGAATACAGCTGTTTAAGGAAAAAATCTGACTTTTCCACCCACAATTCTGACTTTCCCCCACAACTTTGTCTCAAAATTCTGACTTTTTTACCTTAACTTTTTCTCAAAATTCTTACTTTCCAGCAACAGATTAGCTCAGTTGGTAGAGCGGCTGTCCCATGTACAGAGGCTTTATCTTCGTTGAAGTGGCCCCAGGTTCAATTCCCAGCCAGGGGCCCTATGCTCCCCCTCTCTCTCATTCTGTTTGTCCTGAATACAGCTGCTTTCAGTCCCTAGAGTCAAAACTAGACATGGAGAAGCAGCGTTCAGTTATTATGCGCCACACATCTGGAACAAACTCCCAGAAAACTGCAGGTCTGCTCCGACTCTCACCTCTTTTAAATCAAGGCTGAAGACCTTTCTGTTTGCCACAGCCTTTCACTGAAGCAATTTTAAGACTTTGAACTGCACTGTGACTTTTATTTTTTCTCTGTGATATTTTAGCCTACTTTCCTATTTCTTAACTTGTCTTAATGTTTTGTTTTGATGTCTATTTCTTAACTTGTTTTAACGTTTCGTTTCTTAACTTGTTTTAATGATTTGTTTTAATGTATTTTAAATGCTTTTACTGTAATTGTATGCGCCTGTAAAGCACTTTGAGTTGCCATGTGTCTGAATTGTGCTATACAAATAAACTTGCCTTGCCTTGCCTTGCCTATAAAGGAAAGAAAAAATCTGACTTTCCCCCACAACTTTTTCTTAAAAATCTGACTTTTTTACCTTAACTATTTCTCAAAATTCTTACTTTCAGACCACCGATTAGCTCAGTTGGTAGAGCGGGCAGCCCATGTACAGAGGCTTCATCTTCGATGAAGTGGCCCCAGGTTCAATTCCCAGCCAGGTGCCCTGTCCTCCCCCTCTCTCTCATTCTGTTTGTCCTGAGTACAGCTGTATAAAAGCCAAAAGAAAGAAAAAATCTGACTTTTCCACCAACAATTCTGACCCCCCACCCCCCCAACTTTTTCTCAAAATTCTGACTTTTTCCCCCAACATTTTTTTCAAAATTCTGACTTTTTTCCCCCAACTTTTCTCAAATTCTGACTTTTTCCCCACAACTTTTTTTTTTTCAAAATTCTGACTTTATCCCAACTTTTTCTCAAAATTCTGACTTTTTTCCCCCCAACTTTTTCTCAAAATTCTGACTTTATTCCCACAACTTTTTCCCAAAATTCTGACTTTTTTCCCACAACTTTTTCTCAAAATTCTGACTTTATCCCAACTTTTTATCAAAATTCTGACTTTTTTCCCTCAACATTTTTTTCAAAATTCTGACTTTTTTCCCCCCAACTTTTCTCAAATTTTTCCCAAAATTCTGACTTTTTTACCTTAATTTTTTCTCAAAATTCTTGCTTTCGGGCCACAGATTAGCTCAGTTGGTAGAGTGGCTGTCCCGTGTACAGAGGCTTTATCTTCGTTGAAGTGGCCCCAGGTTCAATTCCCAGCCAGGGGCCCTGTGCTCCCCCTCTCTTTCATTCTGTTTGTCCTGGATACAGCTGTATAAAAGAAAGAAAAAATCTGACTTTCCCCCACAACTTTTTCTTAAAAATCGGACTTTTTCACCTTTACTATTTCTCAAAAACCTTACTTTCAGGCCACCGATTAGCTCAGTTGGCAGAGCGGGCAGCCCATGTAGACAGGATTTATCCCCACACCAGTGGCCACAGGTTCAATTCCCAGCCTGGGGTCCTGTTTGTCCTGCATACAGCTGTATCAGAGAGAATCTGACTTTCTTCCCACAACTTTTTCTCAAAATTCTGACTTCATCCCCACAACTTTTTCCCGAAAAGTCTGACTTTATCCCAACTTTTTATCAAAAATCTGACTTTTTCCCCACAATTTTTTTTCAAAATTCTGACTTCATCCCCCCCTTTTTATCAAAATTCTGACTTTTTCCCCCCAACTTTTCTAGAAATTCTGACTTTTTCCCCACAATTTTTTTTTCAAAGTTCTGACTTTTTTTCCAACATTTTTTTCAAAATTCTGACTTTTTTCCCCAACTCTTTCCCAAAATTCTGACTTTTTTTCCTCAACTTTTTCTCAAAATTTTGACTTTTTCTCAAAATTCTGACTTTTTCCCCCCAACTTTTTCTCAAAATTCTGACTTTATCCCTCCAACTTTTTCTCAAAATTCTGACTTTTTTCCCCCAAATTTTTATCAAAATTCTGACTTTATCCCCACAAATATTTTTTCAAAATTCTGACTTCATCCCCCCAACTTTTTATCAAAATTCTGACTTTTTTCCCTCAACTTTTTATCAAAATTCTGACTGTTTCCCCCAACATTTTTTCAAAATTCTGACTTTTTTCCCTCAACTTTTCTAGAAATTCTGACTTTTTCCCCACAATTTTTTTTTTTCAAAATTCTGACTTTATCCCAACTTTTTCTCAAAATTCTGACTTTATCCCAACTTTTTATCAAAAATCTGACTTTTTCCCCACTAGTTTTTTTTTAATTTTGACTTTTTTCCCCCAACATTTTTTCAAAATTCTGACTTTTTTCCCTCAACTTTTCTAAAAAATCTGACTGTCCCCCACAACTTTTTCTTAAAAATCTGACTTTTTTACCTTGACTATTTCTCAAAATTCTTACTTTCAGACCACCAATTAGCTCAGTTGGTAGAGCGGGCAGCCCATGTACAGAGGCTTCATCTTCGATGAAGTGGCCCCAGGTTCAATTCCCAGCCAGGGGCCCTGTCCTCCCCCTCTCTCTCATTCAGTTTGTCCTGAGTACAGCTATATAAAAGAAAGAAAAAATCTCACTTTTCCACCAACAATTCTGACCCCCCACACCCCAACTTTTTCTCAAAATTCTGACTTTTTCCCCCAACATTTTTTTCAAAATTCTGACTTTTTTCCCCCAACTTTTCTCAAATTCTGACTTTTTCCCCACAACTTTTTTTTTTTCAAAATTCTGACTTTATCCCAACTTTTTCTCAAAATTCTGACTTTTTTCCCCCCAACTTTTTCTCAAAATTCTGACTTTATTCCCACAACTTTTTCCCAAAATTCTGACTTTTTTCCCACAACTTTTTCTCAAAATGTGCTCCCCCTCTCTTTCATTCTGTTTGTCCTGGATACAGCTGTATAAAAGAAAGAAAAAATCTGACTTTCCCCTGCAACTTTTTCTAAAAAATCTGACTTTTTCACCTTTACTATTTCTCAAAAATCTTACTTTCAGGCCACCGATTAGCTCAGTTGGCAGAGCGGGCAGCCCATGTAGACAGGATTTATCCCCACACCAGTGGCCCCAGGTTCAATTCCCAGCCTATGGTCCTGTTTGTCCTGCATACAGCTGTATCAGAGAGAATCTGACTTTTTTCCCACAACTTTTTCTCAAAATTCTGACTTAATCCCCACAACTTTTTCCCGAAAATTCTGACTTTATCCCAACTTTTTATCAAAAATCTGACTTTTTCCCCACAACTATTTTTTTTAAATTTTGACTTTTTTTCCCCAACATTTTTTTCAAAATTCTGACTTTTTTCCCCCACTTTTTCCCAAAATTCTGACTTTTTTTCCCCCATTTTTTTTCTTCAAAATTCTGACTTCATCCCCCCAACTTTTTCTCAAAATTCTGACTTCATCCCCACAACTTTTTCCCAAAATTCTGACTTTTTCCCCACAAATTTTTTTCAAAATTCTGACTTCATCCCCCCCTTTTTATCAAAATTCTGACTCTTTTCCCCAAACTTTTCTAGAAATTCTGACTTTTTCCCCACAATTTTTTTTTCAAAATTCTGACTTTTTTTCCAACATTTTTTTCAAAATTCTGACTTTTTTCCCCAACTCTTTCCCAAAATTCTGACTTTTTCCCCCCAACCTTTTCTCAAAATTCTGACTTTATCCCTCCAACTTTTTCTCAAAATTCTGACTTTTTTCCCACAACTTTTTCTCAAAATTCTGACTTAATCCCCACAACTTTTTCCCGAAAATTCTGACTTTATCCCAACTTTTTATCAAAAATCTGACTTTTTCCCCACAACTATTTTTTTTAAATTTTGACTTTTTTTCCCCAACATTTTTTTCAAAATTCTGACTTTTTTCCCCCACTTTTTCCCAAAATTCTGACTTTTTTTCCCCCATTTTTTTTCTTCAAAATTCTGACTTCATCCCCCCAACTTTTTCTCAAAATTCTGACTTCATCCCCACAACTTTTTCCCAAAATTCTGACTTTTTCCCCACAAATTTTTTTCAAAATTCTGACTTCATCCCCCCCTTTTTATCAAAATTCTGACTCTTTTCCCCAAACTTTTCTAGAAATTCTGACTTTTTCCCCACAATTTATTTTTCAAAATTCTGACTTTTTTTCCAACATTTTTTTCAAAATTCTGACTTTTTTCCCCAACTCTTTCCCAAAATTCTGACTTTTTCCCCCCAACCTTTTCTCAAAATTCTGACTTTTTTCCCCCAATTTTTTATCAAAATTCTGACTTCATCCCCCCAACTTTTTCCCAAAATTCTGTCTTTATCCCCCCAACTTTTTATCAAAATTCTGACTGTTTCCCCCAACATTTTATCAAAATTCTGACTTTTTTCCCTCAACTTTTTATCAAAATTCTTACTGTTTCCCCCAACATTTTTTCAAAATTCTGACTTTTTTCCCTCAACTTTTCTAGAAATTCTGACTTTTTCCCCACAATTTTTTTTTTTCAAAATTCTGACTTTATCCCAACTTTTTCTCAAAATTCTGACATTATCCCAACTTTTTATCAAAAATCTGACTTTTTCCCCACTAGTTTTTTTTTAATTTTGACTTTTTTTCCACAACATTTATTTCAAAATTCTGACTTTTTTCCCCAACTTTTTCCCCTAATTCTGACTTTTTTTCCTCAACTTTTTCTCAAAATTCTGACTTCATCCCCACAACTTTTCCCCAAAATTCTGACTTCATCCCCACAACTTTTTCCCAAAATTCTGACTTTTTCCCCCCAACTTTTCTAGAAATTCTGACTTTTTCCCCACAATTTTTTTTTCAAAATTCTGACTTTTTTTCCAACATTTTTTTCAAAATTCTGACTTTTTTCCCCAACTCTTTCCCAAAATTCTGACTTTTTTTCCTCAACTTTTTCTCAAAATTTTGACTTTTTCTCAAAATTCTGACTTCATCCCCCCAACTTTTTATCAAAATTCTGACTTTTTTCCCTCAACTTTTTATCAAAATTCTGACTTTTCCCCCCAACATTTTTTCAAAATTCTGACTTTTTTCCCTCAACTTTTCTAGAAATTCTGACTTTTTCCCCAACATTTTTTTCAAAATTTTGACTTTTTCCCCCAAAATTGTTCTGACTTTTTTTCCCCCATTTTTTTTCTTCAAAATTCTGACTTCATCCCCCCAACCTTTTCTCAAAATTCTGACTTCATCCCCACGACTTTTTCCCAAAATTCTGACTTTATCCCCACAATTTTTTTTCAAAATTCTGACTTCATCCCCCCAACTTTTTATCAAAATTCTGACTTCATCCCCACAACTTTTTCCCAAAATTCTGACTTTTTTGCCCCAACTTTTCTAGAAATTCTGACTTTTTCCCCACAATTTTTTTTCTCAAAACTCTGACTTTATCCCAACTTTTTATCAAAAATCTGACTTTTTTTCCCCACAACTATTTTTTTTTTATTTTGACTTTTTTTCCCCGACATTTTTTTTCAAAATTCTGACTTTTTTCCCCAAATTCTGACTTTTTTCCACAACTTTTTCCCAAAATTCTGACTTTTTTTCCCCCCATTTTTTTTCTTCAAAATTCTGACTTCATCCCCCAAACTTTTTCTCAAAATTCTGACTCTCTCTCTTCAATGAAGTGGCCCCAGGTTCAATTCCCAGCCAGGGGCCCTGTGCTCCCCCTCTCTCTCATTCTGTTTGTCCTGAATACAGCTGTTTAAGGAAAAAATCTGACTTTTCCACCCACAATTCTGACTTTCCCCCACAACTTTTTCTTAAAAGTCTGACTTCATCCCCCCAACTTTTTCTCAAAATTCTGACTTCATCCCCCCAACTTTTTATCAAAATTCTGACTTTATCCCCACAAATTTTTTTCAAAATTCTGACTTCATCCCCCCAACTTTTTATCAAAATTCTGACTTTTTTCCCTCAACTTTTTATCAAAATTCTGACTTTTCCCCCCAACATTTTTTCAAAATTCTGACTTCATCCCCCCAACTTTTTATCAAAAGTCTGACTTTTCCCCCCAACATTTTTCAAAATTCTGACTTTTTTCCCTCAACTTTTCTAGAAATTCTGACTTTTTCCCCACATTTTTTTTTTTCAAAATTCTGACTTTTTCCCCCAACTTTTTCCCAAAATTCTGACTTTTTTTCATCAACTTTTTCTCAAAATTGTGACTTTTTCTCAAAATTGTGACTTTTTTTCCCCAACATTTTTTTCAAATTCTGACTTTTTTTCCCCCATTTTTTTTCTTCAAAATTCTGACTTCATCCCCCCAACTTTTCTAGAAATTCTGACTTTTTCCCTACAATTTTTTTTTTTCAAAATTCTGACATTATCCCAACTTTTTATCAAAAATCTGACTTTTTCCCCACTAGTTTTTTTTTAATTTTGACTTTTTTTCCCCAACATTTATTTCAAAATTCTGACTTTTTTCCCCAACTTTTTCCCCTAATTCTGACTTTTTTTCCTCAACTTTTTCTCAAAATTCTGACTTTTTCTCAAAATTCTGACTTTTTTTCCCCAACTCTTTCTCAAAATTCTGAATTTTTTTCCCCCATTTTTTTTCTTCTAAATTCTGACTTCATCCCCCCAACTTTTTCTCAAAATTCTGACTTCATCCCCACAACTTTTTCCCAAAATTCTGACTTCATCCCCACAACTTTTTCCCAAAATTCTGACTTTTTCCCCCCAACTTTTCTAGAAATTCTGACTTTTTCCCCACAATTTTTTTTTCAAAATTCTGACTTTTTTTCCAACATTTTTTTCAAAATTCTGACTTTTTTCCCCAACTCTTTCCCAAAATTCTGACTTTTTTTCCTCAACTTTTTCTCAAAATTGTGACTTTTTCTCAAAATTCTGACTTCATCCCCCCAACTTTTTATCAAAATTCTGACTTTTTTCCCTCAACTTTTTATCAAAATTCTGACTTTTCCCCCCAACATTTTTTCAAAATTCTGACTTTTTTCCCTCAACTTTTCTAGAAATTCTGACTTTTTCCCCAACATTTTTTTCAAAATTTTGACTTTTTCCCCCAAAATTGTTCTGACTTTTTTTCCCCCATTTTTTTTCTTCAAAATTCTGACTTCATCCCCCCAACCTTTTCTCAAAATTCTGACTTCATCCCCACGACTTTTTCCCAAAATTCTGACTTCATCCCCCCAACCTTTTCTCAAAATTCTGACTTCATCCCCACAACTTTTTCCCAAAATTCTGACTTTTTTGCCCCAACTTTTCTAGAAATTCTGACTTTTTCCCCACAATTTTTTTTCTCAAAACTCTGACTTTATCCCAACTTTTTATCAAAAATCTGACTTTTTTTCCCCACAACTATTTTTTTTTTATTTTGACTTTTTTTCCCCGACATTTTTTTTCAAAATTCTGACTTTTTTCCCCAAATTCTGACTTTTTTCCACAACTTTTTCCCAAAATTCTGACTTTTTTTCCCCCCATTTTTTTTCTTCAAAATTCTGACTTCATCCCCCAAACTTTTTCTCAAAATTCTGACTCTCTCTCTTCAATGAAGTGGCCCCAGGTTCAATTCCCAGCCAGGGGCCCTGTGCTCCCCCTCTCTCTCATTCTGTTTGTCCTGAATACAGCTGTTTAAGGAAAAAATCTGACTTTTCCACCCACAATTCTGACTTTCCCCCACAACTTTTTCTTAAAAGTCTGACTTCATCCCCCCAACTTTTTCTCAAAATTCTGACTTCATCCCCCCAACTTTTTATCAAAATTCTGACTTTATCCCCACAAATTTTTTTCAAAATTCTGACTTCATCCCCCCAACTTTTTATCAAAATTCTGACTTTTTTCCCTCAACTTTTTATCAAAATTCTGACTTTTCCCCCCAACATTTTTTCAAAATTCTGACTTCATCCCCCCAACTTTTTATCAAAAGTCTGACTTTTCCCCCCAACATTTTTCAAAATTCTGACTTTTTTCCCTCAACTTTTCTAGAAATTCTGACTTTTTCCCCACATTTTTTTTTTTCAAAATTCTGACTTTTTCCCCCAACTTTTTCCCAAAATTCTGACTTTTTTTCATCAACTTTTTCTCAAAATTGTGACTTTTTCTCAAAATTGTGACTTTTTTTCCCCAACATTTTTTTCAAATTCTGACTTTTTTTCCCCCATTTTTTTTCTTCAAAATTCTGACTTCATCCCCCCAACTTTTCTAGAAATTCTGACTTTTTCCCTACAATTTTTTTTTTTCAAAATTCTGACTTTATCCCAACTTTTTCTCAAAATTCTGACATTATCCCAACTTTTTATCAAAAATCTGACTTTTTCCCCACTAGTTTTTTTTTAATTTTGACTTTTTTTCCCCAACATTTATTTCAAAATTCTGACTTTTTTCCCCAACTTTTTCCCCTAATTCTGACTTTTTTTCCTCAACTTTTTCTCAAAATTCTGACTTTTTCTCAAAATTCTGACTTTTTTTCCCCAACTCTTTCTCAAAATTCTGAATTTTTTTCCCCCATTTTTTTTCTTCTAAATTCTGACTTCATCCCCCCAACTTTTTCTCAAAATTCTGACTTCATCCCCACAACTTTTTCCCAAAATTCTGACTTCATCCCCACAACTTTTTCCCAAAATTCTGACTTTTTCCCCCCAACTTTTCTAGAAATTCTGACTTTTTCCCCACAATTTTTTTTTCAAAATTCTGACTTTTTTTCCAACATTTTTTTCAAAATTCTGACTTTTTTCCCCAACTCTTTCCCAAAATTCTGACTTTTTTTCCTCAACTTTTTCTCAAAATTGTGACTTTTTCTCAAAATTCTGACTTCATCCCCACAACTTTTTCCCAAAATTCTGACTTTATCCCCACAATTTTTTTTCAAAATTCTGACTTCATCCCCCCAACTTTTTATCAAAATTCTGACTTCATCCCCACAACTTTTTCCCAAAATTCTGACTTTTTTGCCCCAACTTTTCTAGAAATTCTGACTTTTTCCCCACAATTTTTTTCTCAAAACTCTGACTTTATCCCAACTTTTTATCAAAAATCTGACTTTTTTTCCCCACAACTATTTTTTTTTTATTTTGACTTTTTTTCCCCGACATTTTTTTTCAAAATTCTGACTTTTTTCCCCAAATTCTGACTTTTTTCCACAACTTTTTCCCAAAATTCTGACTTTTTTTCCCCCCATTTTTTTTCTTCAAAATTCTGACTTCATCCCCCAAACTTTTTCTCAAAATTCTGACTCTCTCTCTTCAATGAAGTGGCCCCAGGTTCAATTCCCAGCCAGGGGCCCTGTGCTCCCCCTCTCTCTCATTCTGTTTGTCCTGAATACAGCTGTTTAAGGAAAAAATCTGACTTTTCCACCCACAATTCTGACTTTCCCCCACAACTTTTTCTTAAAAGTCTGACTTCATCCCCCCAACTTTTTCTCAAAATTCTGACTTCATCCCCCCAACTTTTTATCAAAATTCTGACTTTATCCCCACAAATTTTTTTCAAAATTCTGACTTCATCCCCCCAACTTTTTATCAAAATTCTGACTTTTCCCCCCAACATTTTTTCAAAATTCTGACTTTTTTCCCTCAACTTTTCTAGAAATTCTGACTTTTTCCCCACATTTTTTTTTTCAAAATTCTGACTTTTTCCCCCAACTTTTTCCCAAAATTCTGACTTTTTTGCCCCAACTTTTCTAGAAATTCTGACTTTTTCCCCACAATTTTTTTCTCAAAACTCTGACTTTATCCCAACTTTTTATCAAAAATCTGACTTTTTTTCCCCACAACTATTTTTTTTTTATTTTGACTTTTTTTCCCCGACATTTTTTTTTCAAAATTCTGACTTTTTTCCCCAAATTCTGACTTTTTTCCCCCACTTTTTCCCAAAATTCTGACTTTTTTTCCCCCATTTTTTTTCTTCAAAATTCTGACTTCATCCCCCCAACTTTTTCTCAAAATTCTGACTTCATCCCCACAACTTTTTCCCAAAATTCTGACTTTTTCCCCACAAATTTTTTTCAAAATTCTGACTTCATCCCCCCCTTTTTATCAAAATTCTGACTCTTTTCCCCAAACTTTTCTAGAAATTCTGACTTTTTCCCCACAATTTTTTTTTCAAAATTCTGACTTTTTTTCCAACATTTTTTTCAAAATTCTGACTTTTTTCCCCAACTCTTTCCCAAAATTCTGACTTTTTCCCCCCAACCTTTTCTCAAAATTCTGACTTTATCCCTCCAACTTTTTCTCAAAATTCTGACTTTTTTCCCACAACTTTTTCTCAAAATTCTGACTTAATCCCCACAACTTTTTCCCGAAAATTCTGACTTTATCCCAACTTTTTATCAAAAATCTGACTTTTTCCCCACAACTATTTTTTTTAAATTTTGACTTTTTTTCCCCAACATTTTTTTCAAAATTCTGACTTTTTTCCCCCACTTTTTCCCAAAATTCTGACTTTTTTTCCCCCATTTTTTTTCTTCAAAATTCTGACTTCATCCCCCCAACTTTTTCTCAAAATTCTGACTTCATCCCCACAACTTTTTCCCAAAATTCTGACTTTTTCCCCACAAATTTTTTTCAAAATTCTGACTTCATCCCCCCCTTTTTATCAAAATTCTGACTCTTTTCCCCAAACTTTTCTAGAAATTCTGACTTTTTCCCCACAATTTTTTTTTCAAAATTCTGACTTTTTTTCCAACATTTTTTTCAAAATTCTGACTTTTTTCCCCAACTCTTTCCCAAAATTCTGACTTTTTCCCCCCAACCTTTTCTCAAAATTCTGACTTTATCCCTCCAACTTTTTCTCAAAATTCTGACTTTTTTCCCACAACTTTTTCTCAAAATTCTGACTTAATCCCCACAACTTTTTCCCGAAAATTCTGACTTTATCCCAACTTTTTATCAAAAATCTGACTTTTTCCCCACAACTATTTTTTTTAAATTTTGACTTTTTTTCCCCAACATTTTTTTCAAAATTCTGACTTTTTTCCCCCACTTTTTCCCAAAATTCTGACTTTTTTTCCCCCATTTTTTTTCTTCAAAATTCTGACTTCATCCCCACAACTTTTTCTCAAAATTCTGACTTCATCCCCACAACTTTTTCCCAAAATTCTGACTTTTTCCCCACAAATTTTTTTCAAAATTCTGACTTCATCCCCCCCTTTTTATCAAAATTCTGACTCTTTTCCCCAAACTTTTCTAGAAATTCTGACTTTTTCCCCACAATTTTTTTTTCAAAATTCTGACTTTTTTTCCAACATTTTTTTCAAAATTCTGACTTTTTTCCCCAACTCTTTCCCAAAATTCTGACTTTTTCCCCCCAACCTTTTCTCAAAATTCTGACTTTATCCCTCCAACTTTTTCTCAAAATTCTGACTTTTTTCCCACAACTTTTTCTCAAAATTCTGACTTAATCCCCACAACTTTTTCCCGAAAATTCTGACTTTATCCCAACTTTTTATCAAAAATCTGACTTTTTCCCCACAACTATTTTTTTTAAATTTTGACTTTTTTTCCCCAACATTTTTTTCAAAATTCTGACTTTTTTCCCCCACTTTTTCCCAAAATTCTGACTTTTTTTCCCCCATTTTTTTTCTTCAAAATTCTGACTTCATCCCCCCAACTTTTTCTCAAAATTCTGACTTCATCCCCACAACTTTTTCCCAAAATTCTGACTTTTTCCCCACAAATTTTTTTCAAAATTCTGACTTCATCCCCCCCTTTTTATCAAAATTCTGACTCTTTTCCCCAAACTTTTCTAGAAATTCTGACTTTTTCCCCACAATTTATTTTTCAAAATTCTGACTTTTTTTCCAACATTTTTTTCAAAATTCTGACTTTTTTCCCCAACTCTTTCCCAAAATTCTGACTTTTTCCCCCCAACCTTTTCTCAAAATTCTGACTTTTTTCCCCCAATTTTTTATCAAAATTCTGACTTCATCCCCCCAACTTTTTCCCAAAATTCTGTCTTTATCCCCCCAACTTTTTATCAAAATTCTGACTGTTTCCCCCAACATTTTATCAAAATTCTGACTTTTTTCCCTCAACTTTTTATCAAAATTCTTACTGTTTCCCCCAACATTTTTTCAAAATTCTGACTTTTTTCCCTCAACTTTTCTAGAAATTCTGACTTTTTCCCCACAATTTTTTTTTTTCAAAATTCTGACTTTATCCCAACTTTTTCTCAAAATTCTGACATTATCCCAACTTTTTATCAAAAATCTGACTTTTTCCCCACTAGTTTTTTTTTAATTTTGACTTTTTTTCCACAACATTTATTTCAAAATTCTGACTTTTTTCCCCAACTTTTTCCCCTAATTCTGACTTTTTTTCCTCAACTTTTTCTCAAAATTCTGACTTCATCCCCACAACTTTTCCCCAAAATTCTGACTTCATCCCCACAACTTTTTCCCAAAATTCTGACTTTTTCCCCCCAACTTTTCTAGAAATTCTGACTTTTTCCCCACAATTTTTTTTTCAAAATTCTGACTTTTTTTCCAACATTTTTTTCAAAATTCTGACTTTTTTCCCCAACTCTTTCCCAAAATTCTGACTTTTTTTCCTCAACTTTTTCTCAAAATTTTGACTTTTTCTCAAAATTCTGACTTCATCCCCCCAACTTTTTATCAAAATTCTGACTTTTTTCCCTCAACTTTTTATCAAAATTCTGACTTTTCCCCCCAACATTTTTTCAAAATTCTGACTTTTTTCCCTCAACTTTTCTAGAAATTCTGACTTTTTCCCCAACATTTTTTTCAAAATTTTGACTTTTTCCCCCAAAATTGTTCTGACTTTTTTTCCCCCATTTTTTTTCTTCAAAATTCTGACTTCATCCCCCCAACCTTTTCTCAAAATTCTGACTTCATCCCCACGACTTTTTCCCAAAATTCTGACTTTATCCCCACAATTTTTTTTCAAAATTCTGACTTCATCCCCCCAACTTTTTATCAAAATTCTGACTTCATCCCCACAACTTTTTCCCAAAATTCTGACTTTTTTGCCCCAACTTTTCTAGAAATTCTGACTTTTTCCCCACAATTTTTTTTCTCAAAACTCTGACTTTATCCCAACTTTTTATCAAAAATCTGACTTTTTTTCCCCACAACTATTTTTTTTTTATTTTGACTTTTTTTCCCCGACATTTTTTTTCAAAATTCTGACTTTTTTCCCCAAATTCTGACTTTTTTCCACAACTTTTTCCCAAAATTCTGACTTTTTTTCCCCCCATTTTTTTTCTTCAAAATTCTGACTTCATCCCCCAAACTTTTTCTCAAAATTCTGACTCTCTCTCTTCAATGAAGTGGCCCCAGGTTCAATTCCCAGCCAGGGGCCCTGTGCTCCCCCTCTCTCTCATTCTGTTTGTCCTGAATACAGCTGTTTAAGGAAAAAATCTGACTTTTCCACCCACAATTCTGACTTTCCCCCACAACTTTTTCTTAAAAGTCTGACTTCATCCCCCCAACTTTTTCTCAAAATTCTGACTTCATCCCCCCAACTTTTTATCAAAATTCTGACTTTATCCCCACAAATTTTTTTCAAAATTCTGACTTCATCCCCCCAACTTTTTATCAAAATTCTGACTTTTTTCCCTCAACTTTTTATCAAAATTCTGACTTTTCCCCCCAACATTTTTTCAAAATTCTGACTTCATCCCCCCAACTTTTTATCAAAAGTCTGACTTTTCCCCCCAACATTTTTCAAAATTCTGACTTTTTTCCCTCAACTTTTCTAGAAATTCTGACTTTTTCCCCACATTTTTTTTTTTCAAAATTCTGACTTTTTCCCCCAACTTTTTCCCAAAATTCTGACTTTTTTTCATCAACTTTTTCTCAAAATTGTGACTTTTTCTCAAAATTGTGACTTTTTTTCCCCAACATTTTTTTCAAATTCTGACTTTTTTTCCCCCATTTTTTTTCTTCAAAATTCTGACTTCATCCCCCCAACTTTTCTAGAAATTCTGACTTTTTCCCTACAATTTTTTTTTTTCAAAATTCTGACTTTATCCCAACTTTTTCTCAAAATTCTGACATTATCCCAACTTTTTATCAAAAATCTGACTTTTTCCCCACTAGTTTTTTTTTAATTTTGACTTTTTTTCCCCAACATTTATTTCAAAATTCTGACTTTTTTCCCCAACTTTTTCCCCTAATTCTGACTTTTTTTCCTCAACTTTTTCTCAAAATTCTGACTTTTTCTCAAAATTCTGACTTTTTTTCCCCAACTCTTTCTCAAAATTCTGAATTTTTTTCCCCCATTTTTTTTCTTCTAAATTCTGACTTCATCCCCCCAACTTTTTCTCAAAATTCTGACTTCATCCCCACAACTTTTTCCCAAAATTCTGACTTCATCCCCACAACTTTTTCCCAAAATTCTGACTTTTTCCCCCCAACTTTTCTAGAAATTCTGACTTTTTCCCCACAATTTTTTTTTCAAAATTCTGACTTTTTTTCCAACATTTTTTTCAAAATTCTGACTTTTTTCCCCAACTCTTTCCCAAAATTCTGACTTTTTTTCCTCAACTTTTTCTCAAAATTGTGACTTTTTCTCAAAATTCTGACTTCATCCCCACAACTTTTTCCCAAAATTCTGACTTTATCCCCACAATTTTTTTTCAAAATTCTGACTTCATCCCCCCAACTTTTTATCAAAATTCTGACTTCATCCCCACAACTTTTTCCCAAAATTCTGACTTTTTTGCCCCAACTTTTCTAGAAATTCTGACTTTTTCCCCACAATTTTTTTCTCAAAACTCTGACTTTATCCCAACTTTTTATCAAAAATCTGACTTTTTTTCCCCACAACTATTTTTTTTTTATTTTGACTTTTTTTCCCCGACATTTTTTTTCAAAATTCTGACTTTTTTCCCCAAATTCTGACTTTTTTCCACAACTTTTTCCCAAAATTCTGACTTTTTTTCCCCCCATTTTTTTTCTTCAAAATTCTGACTTCATCCCCCAAACTTTTTCTCAAAATTCTGACTCTCTCTCTTCAATGAAGTGGCCCCAGGTTCAATTCCCAGCCAGGGGCCCTGTGCTCCCCCTCTCTCTCATTCTGTTTGTCCTGAATACAGCTGTTTAAGGAAAAAATCTGACTTTTCCACCCACAATTCTGACTTTCCCCCACAACTTTTTCTTAAAAGTCTGACTTCATCCCCCCAACTTTTTCTCAAAATTCTGACTTCATCCCCCCAACTTTTTATCAAAATTCTGACTTTATCCCCACAAATTTTTTTCAAAATTCTGACTTCATCCCCCCAACTTTTTATCAAAATTCTGACTTTTCCCCCCAACATTTTTTCAAAATTCTGACTTTTTTCCCTCAACTTTTCTAGAAATTCTGACTTTTTCCCCACATTTTTTTTTTCAAAATTCTGACTTTTTCCCCCAACTTTTTCCCAAAATTCTGACTTTTTTTCATCAACTTTTTCTCAAAATTGTGACTTTTTCTCAAAATTGTGACTTTTTTTCCCCAACATTTTTTTCAAATTCTGACTTTTTTTCCCCCATTTTTTTTCTTCAAAATTCTGACTTCATCCCCCCAACTTTTCTAGAAATTCTGACTTTTTCCCCACAATTTTTTGTTTTCAAAATTCTGACTTTATCCCAACTTTTTCTCAAAATTCTGACATTATCCCAACTTTTTATCAAAAATCTGACTTTTTCCCCACTAGTTTTTTTTTAATTTTGACTTTTTTTCCCCAACATTTATTTCAAAATTCTGACTTTTTTCCCCAACTTTTTCCCCTAATTCTGACTTTTTCCCCACAATTTTTTTTTTTCAAAATTCTGACTTTATCCCAACTTTTTCTCAAAATTCTGACATTATCCCAACTTTTTATCAAAAATCTGACTTTTTCCCCACTAGTTTTTTTTTAATTTTGACTTTTTTTCCCCAACTTTTTCCCCTAATTCTGACTTTTTTTCCTCAACTTTTTCTCAAAATTCTGACTTTTTCTCAAAATTCTGACTTTTTTTCCCCAACTCTTTCTCAAAATTCTGAATTTTTTTCCCCCATTTTTTTTCTTCTAAATTCTGACTTCATCCCCCCAACTTTTTCTCAAAATTCTGACTTCATCCCCACAACTTTTTCCCAAAATTCTGACTTCATCCCCACAACTTTTTCTCAAAATTCTGACATTATCCCAACTTTTTATCAAAAATCTGACTTTTTCCCCACTAGTTTTTTTTTAATTTTGACTTTTTTTCCCCAACTTTTTCCCCTAATTCTGACTTTTTTTCCTCAACTTTTTCTCAAAATTCTGACTTTTTCTCAAAATTCTGACTTTTTTTCCCCAACTCTTTCTCAAAATTCTGAATTTTTTTCCCCCATTTTTTTTCTTCTAAATTCTGACTTCATCCCCCCAACTTTTTCTCAAAATTCTGACTTCATCCCCACAACTTTTTCCCAAAATTCTGACTTCATCCCCACAACTTTTTCCCAAAATTCTGACTTTTTCCCCCCAACTTTTCTAGAAATTCTGACTTTTTCCCCACAATTTTTTTTTCAAAATTCTGACTTTTTTTCCAACATTTTTTTCAAAATTCTGACTTTTTTCCCCAACTCTTTCCCAAAATTCTGACTTTTTTTCCTCAACTTTTTCTCAAAATTGTGACTTTTTCTCAAAATTCTGACTTCATCCCCCCAACTTTTTATCAAAATTCTGACTTTTTTCCCTCAACTTTTTATCAAAATTCTGACTTTTCCCCCCAACATTTTTTCAAAATTCTGACTTTTTTCCCTCAACTTTTCTAGAAATTCTGACTTTTTCCCCAACATTTTTTTCAAAATTTTGACTTTTTCCCCCAAAATTGTTCTGACTTTTTTTCCCCCATTTTTTTTCTCAAAATTCTGACTTCATCCCCACAACTTTTTCCCAAAATTCTGACTTTTTTGCCCCAACTTTTCTAGAAATTCTGACTTTTTCCCCACAATTTTTTTCTCAAAACTCTGACTTTATCCCAACTTTTTATCAAAAATCTGACTTTTTTTCCCCACAACTATTTTTTTTTTATTTTGACTTTTTTTCCCCGACATTTTTTTTTCAAAATTCTGACTTTTTTCCCCAAATTCTGACTTTTTTCCACAACTTTTTCCCAAAATTCTGACTTTTTTTCCCCCCATTTTTTTTCTTCAAAATTCTGACTTCATCCCCCAAACTTTTTCTCAAAATTCTGACTCTCTCTCTTCAATGAAGTGGCCCCAGGTTCAATTCCCAGCCAGGGGCCCTGTGCTCCCCCTCTCTCTCATTCTGTTTGTCCTGAATACAGCTGTATAAAGAAAAGAAAAAATCTGACTTTTTTTCCCCACAACTATTTTTTTTTATTTTGACTTTTTTTCCCCAACATTTTTTTTCAAAATTCTGACTTTTTTCCCCAACTTTTTCCCCAAATTCTGACTTTTTTCCACAACTTTTTCCCAAAATTCTGACTTTTTTTCCCCCATTTTTTTTCTTCAAAATTCTGACTTCATCCCCCAAACTTTTTCTCAAAATTCTGACTCTCTCTCTTCAATGAAGTGGCCCCAGGTTCAATTCCCAGCCAGGGGCCCTGTGCTCCCCCTCTCTCTCATTCTGTTTGTCCTGAATACAGCTGTATAAAGGAAAGAAAAAATCTGACTTTCCCCCACAACTTTTTCTTAAAAGTCTGACTTTTTTACCTCAGCTTTTTCTCAAAAACCTTACTTTTGGGCCACTGATTAGCTCAGTTGGTAGAGCGGGCAGCCCATGTACAGAGGCCCTCCAACTTTTTCTTAAAATGTTATCATTTCCCCCCAAAAGTTTCTCCTAAAAATTCTGACTTTTTTCGCTGAACTTTTTCTCAAAATTCTGATTTTTTTTCTTCAACTTTTCCTCAAAATTTTATAATTTACCCCCAATGGTTCCTCCTCGAAATTCAAACTTTTTTCCCTAAATTTTTTCTCAAAATTCAGACTTTTTCCCCTGAACTTTTCCTCAAAATTCCGAGTTTTTTTTCCTTTAACTTTTTCTCAAACATCTGACTTTTCCACCCACAATTCTGACTTTTTTCCCCTCAAATTTTCATCAAAATTCAGATTTTTTTCCCTGAACTCTTTCTCAAAATTTAAGGGAAAACCTTTTAAAACCCATGTGGGTCGAAAAGTCAGAAATTTGAGAAAAAGTTAAAGGAACTTGGGGCAGGATCAAGAAATATCCCAGTGAGCAAAAAGTGGTCTAGATCACATCTTTTAGACGTCATTTATTTACCAAAAGTCAGAAATTTGAGAAAAGTTAAGGGAAAAAAGTCAGAATTTTGAGGAGAAACTTTTGGGGGAAAATGATAGAATTTTGAGGAAAAAGTTAAGGGGAAAAAATCAGAATGCACCTGCTCCAGTGGTGGAGGGCAGCACCTGGAGGACACAGGAGCACAGGAGAGAGCAGCCTCACCCACACACAACCACTGATGGCTCTTAGGCCATAACATATGGGAAAAAAGTCAGAATTTTGAGAAAAAGTTAAGGGAAAAAAGTCAGAATTGTGGGTGGAAAAGTCAGATGTTTGAGAAAAAGTAAAAAGTCTAAAACAAAAGTCAGAATTTTGAGAAGAATAAAGGGGGAAAAAACAGAATTCTGAGAAAAAGTTAAGGGAAAAAAATAAGAATTTTGAGGAGAAACTTTTGGGGGTAAATGATACAATTTTGAGAAAGAGTAAAGGTAAAAAATATCAGAATTTTTAGAAAAAGTTAAGGGGATAAAAAGTCTGAATTTTGAGGAGAAGCTTTTTGGGGGGGAAAGTCAGAATTTGGAGAAAAATGTAGGGAAAAAAGTGAATTTTAAGGAGAAGCTTTTTGGGGGGAAAAGTGAATTTTGAGAAAAAAGTTAAAGGTAAAAAAGTCAGAATTTTAAGGAAAAAGTCAAAGGAAAAAAGTCAGAATTTTGAGAAGAAACGTTTTTTGTGGAAAAGTCAGAATTTTGAGAAAAAGTTAAAAAAAATAAATTTAAAAAAAGCCAGAATTTTGAGAAAAAGTTTGAAACAAAAGTCAGAATTTGGGGAAAAAGTTAAGGAGAAAAAGTCTGAATTTTGAGAAAAAGTTAAGGCAAAAAATATCAGAATTTTGAGAAAAAGTTGAGGGGAAAAAAGTCTGAATTTTGAGGAGAAGCTTTTTCGGGGTAAATGATAAAATTTTGAGAAAAAGTTAAGGCAAAAAATATCAGAATTTTGAGAAAAAGTTAAGGCAAAAAATATCAGAATTTTGAGAAAAAGTTAAGGCAAAAAATATCAGAATTTTGAGAAAAAGTTAAGAGAAAAAAGTCAGAATTTTGAGAAAAAGTAAAAAAAAAAAAAAAAAAGTCAGAATTTTGAGAAAAAGTTTTTTTTAAAAGTCAGAATTTGGAGAAACGTTAAGGGGGAAAAGTCTGAATTTTGAGGGGAAACTTTTCGGGGGAAATGATAAAATTTTGAGAAAAAGTTAAAGGAAAAAAGTCTGAATTTTGAAGAGAAGCTTTTTGGGGGGGAAAATCAGAATTTTGAAAAAAAGTTTTAAACAAAATTCAAAATTTTGACAAAAAGTTAAGGAAAAAAAGTGAATTTTGAGAAAAAGTTAAGGGAAAAACGTTTTGAGAAAAAGTTAAGGGGAAAAAAGTCAGATGTTTGAGAAAAAATTAAGGGAAAGAAGTCTGAATTTTGAGGAGAAACGTTTTTTGTGGAAAAGTCAGAATATTGAGAAAAACTGTGAAACAAAAATCAGAATATTGAGAAAAACAAACAAAAATCAGAATTTTGAGAAAAAGTTTGAAAGAAAAGTCAAAATTTTGAGGAAAAAGTTATGGAGAAAAAAGTCAGAATTTTGAGGGGAAACGTTTTTTGTGGAAAAGTCAGAATTTTGAGAAAAAGTAAAAAAAAAAAAAGTCAGAATTTTGAGAAAAAGTTAAGGAGAAAAAGTCTGAATTTTGAGAAAAGTTAAGAGAAAAAAGTCAGAATTTAAGAAAAAGTTGAGGGAAAAAAGTCAGATGTTTGAGATAAAGTTAAGGGGAAAAAAGTCTGAATTTTGAGGAGAAACTTTTTTGGAGGAAAACTCCGAATTTTGAGAAAAAGTTAAGGGGGAAAAAAATCAGAATTTTTAGAAAAAGTTTGAAACAAAAGTCAACATTTTTAGAAAAAGTTTGAAACAAAAGTCAGAATATTGAGAAAAAGAGTGAAACAAAAATCAGAATATTGAGAAAAACAAACAAAAATCTGAATTTTGAGAAAAAGTTTAAAACAAAAGTCAGAATTTTGAGAAAAAGTTAAGGAGAAAAAGTCTGAATTTTGAGAAAAGTTAAGAGAAAAAAGTCAGAGTTTTGAGAAAAAGTTAAGGGAAAGAAAATCAGAATTTTAAGAAAAAGTTGAGGGATAAAAGTCAGATGTTTGAGAAAAAGTTAAGGGGGGAAAAGTCTGAATTTTGAGGAGAAACTTTTTGGGGGGAAACATCCGAATTTTGAGAAAAAGTTAAGGGGAAAAAAATCAGAATTTTTAGAAAAAGTTGAGGGATAAAAGTCAGATGTTTGAGAAAAAGTTAAGGGGGGAAAAGTCTGAATTTTGAGGAGAAACTTTTTGGGGGGAAACATCCGAATTTTGAGAAAAAGTTAAGGGGGAAAAAATCAGAATTTTGAGAAAAAGTTAAGGGGAAAAAAGTCAGATGTTTGAAAAAAAATTAAGGGAAAGAAGTCTGAATTTTGAAGAGAAACGTTATTGCGGAAAAGTCTGAATTTTGAGAAAAAGTTAAAGGGAAAAAAGTCAGAATTTCAAGAAAAAGTTAAGGGGAAAAAGTCAGAATTTTGAGGAGAAACATTTTTTGTGGAAAAGTCAGAATTTTGAGAAAAAGTACAAAAAAAAAAAGTCAGAATTTTGAGAAAAAGTTAAGGAGAAAAAGTCTGAATTTTGAGAAAAAGTTAAGGGAAAGAAAATCAGAATTTTAAGAAAAAGTTGAGGGATAAAAGTCAGATGTTTGAGAAAAAGTTAAGGGGGGAAAAGTCTGAATTTTGAGGAGAAACTTTTTGGGGGGAAACATCCGAATTTTGAGAAAAAGTTAAGGGTGAAAAAATCAGAATTTTTAGAAAAAGTTTGAAACAAAAGTCAAAATTTTGAGAAAAAGAGTGAAACAAAAGTCAGAATATTGAGAAAAACTGTGAAACAAAAATCAGAATTTTGAGAAAAGGTTTGAAACAAAAGTCAGAATTTTGAGAAAAATTTGAAACAAAAGTCAAAATTTTGAGAAAAAGTTAAGGGAAAGAAAATCAGAATTTTAAGAAAAAGTTGAGGGATAAAAGTCAGAAGTTTGAGAAAAAGTTAAGGGAAAAAAGTCTGAATTTTGAGGAGAAACTTTTTTGGGGGAAAACTCCTAATTTTGAGAAAGAGTTAAGTGTTAAGTGTTAAGTGCTCTCAGGCCGTTACACTAGGTGACCAAAAAATTAGTGAATTTTTTTCAGGTTTGTGTGAAACAGAGTGGAAAGTTATTTGTTTCTCTGAGAAAGCGATTGAGGAAAAAAATGTTCTCATGAATTTTTTTTCCTGTTGTTTCACACATGAAACCTTCATACACTGCACCTTCATACAAACATGTTCTTTCACTGACACTGACACGGTGTCCTCTTATGGATCAGCAGGTCTGTCAGCAGGACCACAGCACAGCTCAGTGTGGGTTGGTCTTGAATGAGTTTGTTGAGTCTCAGTTTTGACTGAGAGGAAAATGGTTTTGGTGCTGAAACTGAAGGTGACCTTGTTTCATCTGAGCCTTAGCTGCAACATTATGGCTTCCAGGCTGACTCAGTAAGTTTGTCTCCAGCACTGTGAGCCTGCCGTGGCAGAAAGTAATCATCAGTCATCCTTCATGAGAACAGAGTAGGCTCCAGGTTCTGTGTTGTAAAAATGAATTGTGTTCATGGTAGCCAGCAAAACAAACAACAAAGAGAGGAGGCCAAACCTGTATTTGACATCCATCACAGGTCATCATTTATTATCTTATCATCATTTATCTCTTCTGGATTCATTTGTTTTTTATCAGCAGCACACAAACGTCTGAGTATCCGTGCATGCACCTGAAGATCTGCAGTTTTCACGTCAGTGCATTCGGTGGTGGAGTAACCTTGACAACAGTTAATTTGGGCCCGATGTTCAGTGTGATGGATTACTTCACTCAGACAAGTTTCAAGTGTCTGCAGGTGGATTCTTTCCTCCGTAACAAAGTATCACTAAAATAAGTTGAAAAAAACACATTAAACCTAGAAAATAGGTTTGAATATATAGATTGTTCTGTAACTGTCTGGACTTCAGGTTGATTTTGGTTAATTTTTCAGAGTTTCTATACATTCTTTTGTCTTTGTTTGGCACTTTTTAAACTGTCCTGACCCCAAAGGCATATTCTCATTGTGTCAGTTATTTAACACAAACCTGCAAAACGCAGGTTTCAAAGAAGAGTTTGAAAATGTTTGGGCTGAAAACCGTTGAGCTCGGTGCATGTCGAGTATGTACAAATCCAGATGTGATGGTGTAAGAAAGGCATAGCTGTGCTGATAACATGTTTATATCGAAGGACAAACTAAATGTGTACATTGCTGTAAATCTAACTTATTCAGTGTATTCACTGACAAACAGACGGACTCCAGAGGGTTAAATGATTTGTTTACAGATTAATTACCTGACATTTATAGACATTTACAGCTAATTTCCATTTTCCAATTTTCCACCATCCCACCTCCACACTGAGTCAGAGCACCAGCAGCCAGATAAATAAAAAATTGTAGCACCTTCATCTTTCGATGTAACACGTCAACGCACCGTAAATGCCTGACTAGATTGATCTGTATCTAAATTAAAACCTTGTGATCAAAACCGTAATATGAAGAAAGGCGTCAAAAATACAGGTTGTCAGATGGTGTTGAACTAAATGAGTCACAGAATGAAATGTCTAATATATACAGAGAGACAGCAGCCTGGGATCTGAGAGTGAGGTATTCAGTTGAACATATCCATCTTAATGTTTGCAGGCAGGTGACAGACTCTGGAATAAATGCCCTTTCTTTTGATTTGAAATCTTTGATGATGCACGTAATAAAAACAAGTCATTACCCAAACCTCTGCAGTTTAATGTCTTCAATTTGTGCCGCCTCAGATCTCCTGCTCAGTTTTCATTATTAACTTTTATAAAGACTATTTTCCATTTCCATGAATTAAAAACGTTTCTGTTTTCTGTGTAATTTCCTGATTACCTTGAGACAGTTGCAATATGAATACAGTCCAAACATAAAACATACAGTCATATCAAAAAGTATATTTTTTTCAAGTGAAACTCCTTTTCTGTGAGTGGAGAATGAGCTCAGTGTCCTCTGCATGTACAGTACACCTACAGTACAAAAGAGTCAGTCTCCAGATACACCTGACCTTTTCATAATTCCACCAGGACGATAACGTTAGTCTGACGAAGGATTCACATTGAGCCCGTTCACATCTAATCCTCGAAGCTTCAGGGACCTACATTACGTTCTGACCACTAAAAGCTGCAGGAACAAGCTCCAAACACGCACTTAAAGTAGAGCGTATGTGCACTTCTGGTGAATATTGAATGGAGTGATGGGGAGGCTTTTGGGGGGAAGAGAGCTCGGAGAGAGAGGGGTGGGGTTGGTGGTGAAGCCAGGGGGAAAATGGGAAGTGACGGAGGAGCTCTGTGTCTCCTGCCTTCAAGTGCTGAAGTCAATTCAGTTCAACTGAATTCGGCTACCTGCAGTTCAAATCAGGTTCCTGCTGACGGACCTTCACAAGGACTCAGCTGCTCTATTAGCTGATTACCACAGACAGATAGAAGTTTCTGAAGGTGTCACTCATTTTCTCCAGACCCTTAAATAGAGGTCATTGTTGGAATGTGGATGATTAAATTAAAAAAATTAAAAGTTTTCTACATTTTGAGCACACTTCAGACATGTATGCACCTAAAACTACTCATAAAACATCAGTAGTGTTGGCAGGAACCCTCCTGTGATCCTGTCCTGTGCAGAGCAGCAAAATCCTTCGATCACTACAGTAACAAACACAAACTCCGGCTGGATTACCAACAAGAGTTAAAGCCTAGTTTTATTGCTGTGGTTATTTCTAGAATTGATTTGTTTTACATACCACAACATTTAAAGGGCACATTTAAAATTCACTTGATACACTCGACCCAGCCAGACTCTGTTTCAGACCAACTACACCCCCTCATGGTAACGGCACTCCCTGATGGCAATGGCCCACCTTTAGCAGGACAGTGTGTCCTGCGACACCACAAAAACTGCTCAGGAGTGACCCAAGAATGTGACAGCGTCCTCAAGATGTCGACAGGGTCTCCAAATTCCCCAGATCCCAGTCTGATCAACATCTGTGGGACGTACAGGAACAAGTCTGTTCCAGGGAGGCCTCACCTCTCAACCCACCGGACTCAAAGGATTCATCACTAACGCTCTGATGCCAAACACCACAGGGCATCCCCAGAGGTCCGTGCTTTGATGGGTCAGTGACGAGTCCAGTATGCCCCCCTGAATGCTCAAACGTTCTGGGATCTGGGGAAATCAGAGGCCAGGTCGATGCCTTCAGCGTTTTGTGGCATTCCTCGCATCACTCCTGAATAGTTTTCCGGTGTCGCGGGGTGGTGTGTGTCAAATGGCATCTAAATGAATACCAGGACCAGAACTTTCTCAGCAGAAAATTGCTTTATAATTAGATGATCAATGCGGTTCACTTCACTGGGGAGCAGTCAGGCTCATTGTTGCTTCTAGCAGGTTAGTCCAGCCCTGCGTGATAATGAGATCTGCTTCTTTCTTTTTTTTCACAAGGAGTCCTTCTGGTTTACAGAAAGTTTTCTATCTGTCAGGCAAAGTAGAAAAGAAAAGCTTGAAAGCTCTGAGATGATTCGGGGGTAAATTCAGGAGGATCATCCGTCTACTTAAATCAGTAAGTCAGAAAGTTTAGCCTTCAGCCTGTAAATTACATGTGATGTCAAGGTCAAAGGGGGGAATGGGCTCGAGTTTTGGTATGCAACCCAATCCCGATGGCTCCTGACAAAGGTTTAGGTTTCGTGTTTGGGTTTCATTATTTGGGTTTCAGGTTGGATTTGAGCGTCTTCTTCAGTGTCTGAACATTTTGACCTCACATGAGCCCTCGATCCTCGATGAAGTTGTCTGAACTTCTTTCCCAGCCGCAGTTTAACAGACACGCATCAACAGTTAAAGGAGACGGTGAATATCATGACATGCTACAGTGTTGTGTGTTGGTCGGCTGCAGTGTTGTTGCTGTAATAAGCATGAGGTACGTGAGCGGTGACAGACAACACGCTGTCCTGTGATAATAAAGTGATTAACGAGGGAACAGGACATCACGACCATTCTGACTGCTGACTCAGTGTTTTTCTACTTCAGGACACCTCACAGTATTTAATCATACCTGTGTACGGTTGCTATGGTTACCTGACATTTACTGTGCCTTCAAAACAGTGGAATATTTTTTATATTAGACACTTTAAGCGACCTTTAACCCCTACTGTTGTTATACGTAGTCTTTATTCTGCATGTCGTACATGTAGAGCAAAACATTTGAGGTCTGTGGTTTGAACAAGATACTGAACCCCAGATTGCTCCCGATGACTCTTCTGTTGGTGTGTGGGTGTATGTACGAATGGTCCTGATGAGCAGGTCGGCACCCTGCATGGCATCAGTGTGTGAATGTGTGTGTAAATGGTTTAATGTGGCAAGTGCTGTAAGGCGCTTTGAGTAGTCAGTAGACCAGCAAATCGCTTTATGAATGAAAGTCCATTCATCGTCTGTATGTTCTCTGTACCATTCAGTGTATTTACACACTGTAATTACTTCTTTGCGTCACAGTTTTCATTGTTAGTCAATCCGTTTTAAATATTGCAGTAAGTAATTGAAAAGTCAGGAGCAGCTACAGCTACCTGTTCACGCTGCAGGCTGTTTACAGGCTGTTTATTGGCAACATAAGAAGCCCAGATCAGAGGCAGATCAGCGCTTGTTCCCTTGTGCAACCATCCCCGTGTGTGAACTTTTCATAGACGAGACAGATGTGTCGCTGACGCCCGCTGGATTTCCAGCAGGCTACATATTTGGTTGGAGCAGACGGGTGGAGCCAAAAACAAGCCACATCCAATGAGAGCAGACCCTCCTCTCCTCTTCCTCGGCTCTGCTGTCGTCTGCAGCTCTCTGAACTCTCTTATCAGGCATTTTTTTGTATGAAGCCTACAATAATATACGAGCAGACAGTTTCATGTTTTCAGTGCAAAAATAATCCTTGCTGCATCCTAATCCATCCTCTCACTCCTCACTTTTTTCTGTCTCTTCCTTGTTTTTCTTCTGTGTAAGTCAGCACACACACAACTTGGACCGTGTCGTTCTCATGTCATGTCTCTGTGAGATCTCGTAACGTGCGACCCCGTCACCGATCAGTCATGTAGTGTGCAAACCGCCACGGCCGCAAGACTCCTGATTACGAGGCAGAAAGTTGTGTGGTGTGAACAGGACAGCCATCTGACGACTCTGTCGATAATCTGTCCGAGGCATTAGATGAAGAGCTGCCAGCTGCGCACTTCCAGCTCCACAGCGACATTAACTCAATGTACTTGAGCCCAAAACTACTGGTGCCACAAAAAAATGAGAGAAATAAAAACAGATGCACGGATGTGACTCCAAATGAACGATGAATGGTTAGAAGGATGGATCACACACACACACATACACATGCTGATACGTTATCAATAAACCAGTTGTGTATAGCTGAGTACTATATCAGCACTCAAGGATTTTAAATGTGTTAATGATTGTTCTCACACACACACACACACCAAAAGACTCGTAGACACCCACAGATATTTCATCAATAAACCATTTTAATGTGGCTGCTTTGTGTGTACTCAAAGATCTGACAGGCAGAACAATGACACACACACACACACACACACACACACGCTCGTTCTGCCAGCCATTCAGTAGAGCCAAAATCCAGGTCTGGACGCCTGAGGAGACACAACCATCTGGATCCACTGCTGTCCTACATTCAGCTCTCACCTCCAGCTTTACCATCTGAGAGCATCAATAATGCAGCACTGTAAAACACTGTTGACTTGAATGGAGGAGATCTCCCTGTTTGCACAGGAGTGAACGTCTGAGTGTGCTTTATTTTACAACATGGTAAAAAAAAAAAAAAAGTAGTGACACACACCTTTTGTGTGATTGATGGCACAATTTCCTTTTTACGACTGTGTGAGTGACAGCTGGTGACTCTCCAGCGAAGACTCACTTCGAGTCAAACCTCTGACATTGTTTTTGAAAAATGTCAAAAATAATTGGATTCTGATGGGGTTTGTCGAGCACCTCTTCCCTCCATCTCTGCAGTCATGTGGGCCCGTCGGCCCGCTGGAGGAGGCTGTTCAGCCTCACTCAGGCCGCCCACACGGAGGCTGCGTTCAAGCCTCACGTGTTCTCTCACTGTGCTGTGGTTTTTTTGTTTGACCAGGTGAGAATAGTTTTTAAAATTCAAAACTGCGGCACCAAATAATACAATTGAGACACGTGAAAATGGAGGTCTCCAGCTGTGTCCCTCTCTAACGGACACCTCCATTAGTCCACATTTCCATAACAAGGCCTGCTCACATATAAAAGCTTTTCTAAACGCAGGTGGGAAATGTTCTGCGGGCCTCTGTTTCCTATATTTTGATCACACATCAGGTGTATCCTGAACTGCACTCTGTATCCAGTTACACAATGTACAGCGCTAAAGTTTAGAAATGATGGCTAACTTTGCTGATTCTGATCCAGCTGTTGGATCTGGTTTCAGGTTGTCTCGTGAAACCTTAATGAGCATCAAGACCTTCAAATTGGACTATGTGACGTGTGTCTTTCTGTCATCGTGGATTGTGTTAAAATAAGTGCGTTACTGTTACAACTTAACTTATGTACATACGTATGTACATACATATTTAAGCAGGCGTGCCCTTTGTTTATTTTACTCATCCATCCACCACAAGTTCCTCTATTTGCAGAGTTTGTCATCTTTATATTTTTTCTACCTGACTTCCTCCTTTGCTTCCATTATAATCACTTTGCCCACTGGAGGTCCCGCCTATCAACAAAAGTAAATATGTCAGCCAAAAAGTTGTCCCACCATAAGTTAGATTTGGCCCACCAGATATTTTAAATGTGTAAATTAATTACAGGAAAAAGGTAATTTTGTGATTTTTACATGAGAATAGGTGTGACCCACCGCTGAGTTTCAGTTAGGTAAAGTTCTGCTACCTCTGGTCAGATGAAATTAACTGCTCCCAACATGAAAATGGATGAATGAACATGTTGTCTGACTGAATAATGATCAAATGATCAAATAAGCTTAATGTTCATCGGGTTTGTTATCATGCAGACTGATGCCACTCAACACAAACCCGTCCTGTGTTTTTTTTGTTGGGACTGTTTCTTTGTGACTTTGGTTTTAAAGTTCTGACTCTCAGCTTTAATTGGCCCGTGTTACTATCAGATAAAAAGTGTTCCTGCAGCCTCAGTTCTCCAATTTAAGTTTGGAGAAAGTCGTTGGAAACTAATCTTCTTCCTGCTGAATTGTCCGAAATTCTGTTCCTCTGATTAAAAAGGACTGCGAGTCCGACTCTGTTCACCCGTGGATGTGAACACCCTCAAGCTCCCTTACAGCTACTTTCATACTCGTAATGTGTTTATTGTGGCTCCGTCCTGTTGCTGAGTCCAGTCTCTTAACGCCTCCCTCTGAAGATAAAAGGGATTTGCAGGACATTGACGTTTCGAGGCAATTTGGTCCAGATGGGAGCTTTGGCTTGTTTGTCTGGATCTTATAATACACACATTGTGGAGTGTGTGTGTTGAACCACCTGTGCATTGTGTGTGTGTGATGTTTGTAAAACCTGTTCATGCTTTGTTTTAATCACACTTGGTGCCAGATGGACGACGTTTCGGCAGGATGGATTTAAAGTTGGTCAAATATTTTCTCTGAACCACAGACTGACTGCAGGCTGCTTAATAACCGTAACGATTAATCATCAGCTGTAAACAGTCAGTAATTCTCATGGTCTGGATAGAAAATATAGATGTCACTAGTTTCATTTGTTAATGGATTATCTATCTGCAGAACTGTTCTGCAAATTAATTCATGAAGATTAACTGAAACCAACGGCTGTCTGGAAGAAAAAGAAACTTTAATGCTGAATCTTTTCAGCAAACTGTCTGCAGTTATAAAACATGAAAAACAAGCCAATATACAGCAGTTTACACATAGATTAACAAAATGGCCGACAGCAAAAAAACAACACAACTTTTAGTCCTTAGAAGAAAGAATTCAGCCAAAGTGTTTGTCACTGCTCGCGGTGAACATCGTGCTGCGGTTCTGAGGAAACAGCTAAAATATATCAGAACAGGAAATCAAACTTTAATCTTGACTTTAAACTAAATGTTTGTCAACCACACACGTCTCCAGAAACAGCACAGTCACAGATCATTTCAAAGTAGACTCACCAAAATTTAAATTTTAAAATTTAAATCTTTTTTGTCCATTATAATTTTCAGTCATGGTGACGGATCATGCTCACCAGATAGATTGTGGATATTTGGGGAAATGCTCGATTAAACAGCATCACAAACAGAAACGGTTCTGGAAATCCCTGCAGCTGTTGAAGCCAGGAAGAGGAAAACACCACAGTGACATCCCTGAAATTGTATTTTTGCACCTTCTCCTGTTGCCATTACTTCTTTCTCAGGCGCATAAATTGAAAGCACAGCCTCACATGAGTGTTCACATGAAATCGGCAGGTGAGTCAGCCTGCAGGTTGACGTTAAAGTGAAAGTATTCATGAGCCGCATGGTTCCCGGTCACCACTGGTCCCAAATGATTCAGACTAATTGAACTGGGGACGCTGCCAGGTGTGTCGCTGCAGGTCTCAAGAGGAGGTCGGACATGGGGGGGATGGGGGGGCGGGGCATTAAGGGTTTATTTTATCAAACCACAGTTGGTGATTGTTGGAACAGTGGAAAGGAAAAACAAAATGATGCAGCCTGTTTCATGGCTGCTGGCTGAGTTTTCACTCAACACTGGACCAGACTCAATATTTGTTGCACCCAAAAAACAAGAAAAAACGTATTCTTTCATTTTATGTCCAAAATTAGTCAAATTCAAACGTGTCGACCTCTTATTCTCTGTGTTTTAGTAGCAATGACTGCTGGTCGTTGATTGGTCATTTACTCACCACGAAAGCTGCAACGATCAATCAATTAGTCCGACAAAGAAAATTAATCGCCAACCGCTTTGATAACTGATTCTCATTTTTCGAGCACAAATATCAAACTTTTGCCGGTTCGACCTTCTAGAAGGATATTCTGCTGTTCTGTCTCCGGTCTGACAGTGAATGAAGACTGTGTGGGTTTTTTGTTGACATTTCATAACAACAATGACTCAATTAACTGTGAAAATAACCAGCAGATTAATCCATAATGACAATAATTGGTAGTTGTAGCCCTACTCGGCAGCTTTGTTTTAGAAATTTGGGAAACTTTGGCAGGAACAGCCGTGTTCAGAGAAGGAACACAAGACATTCAATAAAAAATGTAAAAATAGGAAATCAGCTGGTAATCCATGAAGCTGTTGTGTTCCTCAAAGGGTCAGCACTCAGTGCTGGACCAGTTTCAAAGATTGTTGTTCTGATTAGTCACTAACACACAAAAGATACACCTTACGTTACCCTTTAAAATCTTTACAAACCCCTAAATTAGCCTCAGATAACTGACCGCTGAACTCATAAACACTGCGACTCACATTGTCTTGTGTTTTAACCTTTTCTCTCAGAGTTAAAGCTCTGACTCATGAACTAACTTGCTAAAAAGTTAGATAATAAACGTATGTTGGACTCTCACACACACACACACACACACACACACACACACACACACACACACTCCTTGTTCCTGTGTGTGTGTGTGTGTGTGTGTGTGTGTGTGTGTGTGTGTGTGTATGGTGAACAGGAAGGCAGGGCTGTTCAGGCGGCACAAAGGGCCCAGCTGTGTGGGAAGTGATTGCTAAAATTGCATCATGGCAGCCTCTCCATCATTCACAAAACATGTGACTGCTTTCCCTTTCTCTCTGTTCTCTACAAGAGTTTCTGTGATGGAGGAAAAAAAAAAAAAAAGGGGCTCGACTTGCAGATGGATGTGTCCTTATTTGAATTCTCACCTTCGCTGCCATCCTTGCTCACTCGCTTCCTCTTGTCTCATTTACTCTTTGTTCTGCCGGCTCGCTGTCATCCCGCTCTGCCTCGTGTTTCTTGTATTTTCTCCGCACTCACCCTCAGTGGCTGTCACTTCCTCGCTCTCTCTCTGTTGTACGGTGATTATGAGGCTTACTTCTAATGATGTCTTTGGATTTCAAGTCTTCCTGACACGCATAAAGTGATAGCGTCTGCACTCTGCGTTTTTCTGCCTCCGTGTCACATTTGTGCTGCCAGAAACCCTTGATGCAGCAGAGTGCAGTCATTTCAAAAACCACATATTCTCACTTTTAATAATTACAATTTTAACCATCAGGGAGACCTCATGCAAATAAGTCCCGGCTCTTCCCCCCCGACAGTCTCCATAATCAGGTCTGTGCTTGAAGTCTCGGTTACAGCTCGATCCAAAACTGCTTTCATGACTCTATTTAGAGTTAAAGCTGCAAGTTTCACTCCTCCTGATGAACTGTTTGATGAACTCTGCACAATCATGTAGGATTGAAACGGTCGACATCGAGCCTCATCTAATGAGACAGAGGCCTGTTTCTATAGTGTGGCAACAGTTTCTGTTGGTTCTGATAACACTCGGATCAGGGATCACACTGGGTCTCGTACTGAAGGTGTTCGTTGAGCGTGGTCACCATGTGTGTTTGCAAATAAAGAATGTAAAGGTGAGCGTTTTTAAAGGAGAAGTTGAAGTAGAGGGTGAAGTTCACAAAAGTTTCTGGAGCTTCACAGTAAAACAGCGTGTAGCAAATGATTTACATGTAAAATGTCAAAAACAACCCAAAAAAACATGAAATGGCTCCATACAGCACGTCCGGTGTAATCCAAGTCTCCAGAAGTCTCAGGTCTAGAGGCCAAACTGATATGAAAGATCATGATGACCTACTTGCACAATACTTTTAAGCCGACTGTAGCTGCCTAGCTAAAAGAGTTAGTGCATCCTGATTGAAGTGGTTGCTGTGCGTTGCTGGTGTAAATAAATGATGGGGGTCTGGGGATGGATGGAGAAGATCTATTGATAAAGAATAGGTTGGAGCGGCTCATGAAAAATGAACATTAACAAGATTAGTTTTCAGACTGTGACCTTTAAAAATTAAAATCGAGAACTATGAATGTGAGCTAGTTTTACTTTAACTAGCTCCTGTGAAGTGAGCTGAACACGGCTGAAAATGAGAAGAATAAAAATAATCATTTTGCAGAATCGGCCGCGGTGCCGACCACGTGTTGGTCTCAGCTCAGCTCCACTCAGACTTTGCTTCCATTTGGAGTTTCTGGCTCCATTAACTGGTGAAGCTGGTGGTGAGTCCCGAGTCCAGAGTCCCGGCTTTACAGCGTCCCTTCAGAATCTGGTAGGTGACATCATCAGCACTTTGAACGTAGTGCCAACAGCAGAGAAAATCGTCGACTGTTCACACATGGGTCTTGTTCAAAACTTGAAGGGTTCTTCCTTTTAATGTAGCTCCATTGTTTTGTTCACATGAGAAACAGCACATTGTTCCCAGAAAGGAAGAAAAGAGTCTTAATTAATTATTCAGTTTTTACAACCAATCCCTCATGTTTGATGTTGGGGTAAAAACACAAACTGGAACATTGTGATTGACGGGCAAAGAAAAAGAAATTGGTGGACTGAAATCTGAAGATACCGACGCCGCAGAGGAAAAGAAAAGGCAGAATGCAAGAGCGCGCAAGAAAATGAAATTGGCCTTCAATTCTGGACCCTCACTTCACGATCAAAGCCTGCTGCTTGAACCTCTCGCTTTTTTGGAAAAACGCTTTGCTCTTGCACATGAAAGCCTGTGAGCCTTTCAAAACACACAAAAACACACCCACAGATAATCGGCCCCCCCACCACCACCTCTCCGCTGGGTGGAAAACAGTGTGAGTTAGTAATATTATCACTGTTTGGACAAATAGCCCGAAACATCTCTGACGTCAGAAACAGATATGAGAACACACACATTAAGGCTTATCTGTGTGTGTGTGTGTGTGTGTGTGTGTGTGTGTGTGTGTGTGTGTGTGTGTGTGAGCGTGTGTGTGTGAGCAACACCTCCCATCGCTTCCACACTCATTTCACAGCTAGACCACCCCCCCCCCCCACCTCCACATTTAGCACTGACTAAATATACGTGTTGTGCATCGAGCTCAGTTAGTTGTGTTATAAAGATTTGTTTAATGTGAAGAGGTGCTGATTCTTTGACCTGAAGCTGAACACAGCTTTCTTCTTACAGACATAATTATTTTTTCATTATTTTTAAAAAGAGGTTATGTTTGGCTATAAACCAACTACATTGCAGTGGTGTGACTTTAAAGTCACCACCACTAAGCTTTAGTACACGACACACACTTCTCTCCAAACTGATCTACGTTTTGTAAAGGATAGATTGCGACTAACGCCGGCCTGTAAAGAGGAACTGGTGCCGAGTCTCCGTGTTCGGCGTGATGACGTTTAATGTCCCAGACCAGCCTCTGTAGTCTCATTTAGCCTTTTGGTACCAACCACCCTTTTTAAGACATGTAAACGCTTAATAATGCTTATAATATTATATAATACTTATTTCTGCGGCACTCTTGCTATTTACTTGTATATTTGCCCTGTTCGTGTCGAGTCCACAGAGCTGCAATGTCGCATGTTGGGTCAGTACAGATTGCCATAACATGTCAGGTGCACAGATATTTATATGTAAATGATATCATTCTGTTTATATTATGCATGATTTACGATGCGTCCTGACTTTCCTGGAATCTGGGTCAGTGTCCCCTCTGGACAGCAGTGATTCATAAGTAACCTCAGCGCTTCTTTCTCTCCGTTTAGTTGCTTTCCTTGACCACATTTCAGTGCCCACACATCACAGCAACTCAGGAATAGACCACCTCCGACACGAAGCCGGCTGGTGGGGTTCGCCATCAAGCTTGTTTTTCCACTAAGTGAAAATATCAAAAGTGCCTGAATGCAGAAAGTGCACGTCTCCAACTGTGTAGGTGAAACAGATGATTGATGTATCGCCTAATTTTTGTGCACTATGAGTCATTAGTGTTAACAACAGGCTTTCAGTGAGTGATGGAGTCCTGCAGAGATGGATGGCTATTTTCAACATTTGATTCTGGGTCTTGAGCCATAAACAAGACGAGTGTGGTTAAAAGACTTTAGAGGGAAGGTCAATGATGATGCACGTAGATTACAGGTGGAACTGCCGCTTATGATTTTTCAGCTGTTATTGTAATATTTATGATGTAGAAACATAAGTTACAACTGGGTGATATGGACATTATTGCAGTACTCTCAGGGTGTCTTAACATTTTTAAAATCTCCTCAAAAGCACTTTGGACTGGTCGACAAAATCAAACATCAGGATATTTTTTTAACCAAATACTATTGTAAAGCTGACTACTGGTACTTTCACAAAATATTAGCAGTGAGATTTTTGGTGATGATCAGTAATGTGGCTGAAGGCGAGTACACTTCACTGTAATGCAGCTTTTAAAACCCAGAAATGAAACGCTTATCGCGCTATAACGGTGTTCAAAATCTAAGGTAACAGAAAGGTGCATCTCAAAAAATTTTAATATCGTAGAAACGTTTTCAGAAGGTCGACAATTCTTGTATTAAAAATCTTTTTTTGATTGGTCTTATGTAATATTCTAATATTTGAGGTACTGGATTTATATTAAATCTTCACTTTTTGATTAAATTACAGAAAAAAATGAACTTTTCCATGATATTCTAAGTTTTTGAGGTGCACCTGTATAGTCTTACATCCTGATAACAACATAAATTGTATACACACTATTGCCCAGCCAAGTGATGTGTTTAAAATGTAAATTTTCTTTTTACCAGCGGTGAAAAACAGCAAGTCTCTACATTTGAGAAGCAAACATATTGTATCTGTAGCTGGTAAATGACTGAAACAACCAATAGGACATTTGTATAAAAAATAAAGGAGAACAAACACGATTGTATGACAGAAAAGTTTGTAATAGGTTTTTCTTACAAAAGTGTGAAAATAGAGAAAATTGCACAATTTAAGAAAATAAAACATCAGGAATGAAACAACAACCTTTTCTCAGGCAGCTTTAACAAAATGTTTCTGTACAAAAGGAAAAACAGTCAGCAGTCCTTCATCTGGAACAGAATAGTGACCTCGACATCAACTGCAGTCAAACACCTTCATGCAGTCATGTAATAACAGCTGAGGGTTTTGAGTACAAGTACACAGCAGAAGTGTTATCGAGCCTCAGTGTCACACTTTGTTCCTTTTCTTAAACGTGTTGGAGGAAAGAGATAAAGTGCAGTAAGAGCTGAGTGAGTATATCTGACTCTTCTGAACGGTTTCACACAGAAAGTTGCTGAAAACAATGTCAGACTTGTTCAACGCTCTGTTAGCAGCTTTGTTGTCAGCCAATTGGTTCAGTACAAGATAGAAAAAGACGTTTCATGTTGCCTGTTATGAACAGAGGTTTGAACAGTGACAACAATGTGTTATCTCACTCATTAAAAATAAAACAAAAACACAAACCAAACTCCAGCACAGTCCAGACGATTCACACACACAAAAATTGCACAGGAAGGTAAGAAAAAAAAATAATGTGCATCTGTTTTCTATAAAGTGTAGTGTAAAGATATACAAGTTTAGAGTGCTTACCATTTAAAATATATATGCAGTAACAGGAGTTACAAAGTAGCATCACTCAAAGACTAGATCAGAGTGATGAATCGATACTTTCTACAAGTTGATTAAATTATATATCAGCTCAACATTTTGGGAAATGCACTTATTTGCTCTCTTTTGGAAAGTAAGATAAGATTAATACCACTTGTGTCTTTGCATTCAGATTGGAAGCAGCCTGGTTTGGATTCTGCATAGACGTACTTTCCTGGAGGTTCATTTTTTGAGAGCATCTGTTAATGATTTCTAGTTTGTTTGTAGCCATTAAATAAGCACCAATACACCACGCTGACGAGCTTCAGAGCAGTTGGGAGGTGTGTTTTGAACGCTGGACTGAGGCCTTTACTCCAAACTAACCTCCTGTGTCCAGCTCCGTACTCGATTGCAGACACAAGCAGTATTCATCTTCACATCTAACACTGGCGACATAGAGCACCTGGTCACTCTCCAAAATAAAACTGCGTTGTACATGCGAGGTCACAGAGACGTGCCTCGAAGCGGAACGCTTGCAGAAAAGTAAATAATTGTACTTTCCAAAAAGCTGAATTATTCTTAAACTGCCACCTTTTTAACGTTAATAACTGTCAGTCAGTGACTTCACTCTAAACGTCTATTTGAACAGTTAAATATTGAGGATTTCAAATTAAATAGGATCACTTATAAGTCTTGTTTCTATGTTTCAGAACTCTTCAGCCATCAGGACAGAAAAATGTTCTGTGCTTCCTTCATTTTTTAAACTAGTGTTAAGCAAAAAAAAAAAAAAAAGGACGATGTACAGTACGATATGAAGGCTAATTATTTGGCCATCCTGGAGCGAAGGCGCCTCTTAATGATCTGGTGGTCGCTCTCTTTCTCCTCTGGCTCTCTGCTGATGATCTAAAACAAGAAAAGAAAGACCAAGTTGTTTAAAGTGTGTGTGTATCACTGCAGGGTTGTAATCAGAAGATCCAGTATTTTACTTAAAGTATCGGTTAATGCTTATTCAGGTCATTAAAATGGAGTAATTACGTGAATAAGTGCCTCAACTTTATTTATTCTTGCACTTAAGTGACATTACTGTAAAGGGTCTGATATCTACAGTAACAATGTTGAAAGCAACATGCTATCGCTAAGCACGGCAATGTTGACAATATTCTGATTAACTGTGCAGAGTGCCGTACTATTACGGCTAAATGGCAAATATGGTTCTTGTTTGGTTGAAGTGACTCTTCACTGTTAATTGACAGCTGTTCCTGCTGAAGTGCTTCGCTGCTCACTAGATTCTCGTCTCTCATTGCAGGAAGTTCATCGTAGGTGAGGAGCCATGAGAAGGTAAGGTCACGTCTGACATGCACACGTTTTGCTACTTATATCAAGCCAGAGAGCTGAATGTGGCTCCAGTGTAAGTAAGTGTTAAGATATATTTCACGATATTTTCAACAGAAATATAATTGCTAAAACCGTATACGACCAGTGAGGAGCTGGTTTTATAAGGGATAGTTTTATGAGCAATTGTTGGATTAAATCGATTGGGGTTATTCTTGATCGAGGCTTGGCATCCTTTGAAATGTTTGGAGGCAACAGTGTGGATCCCCGTGTTTGTACACATTTTTCTCCCAAGGTGTCAACAGACAAAATTCCCCCCTCTAGCATTTTCTTATTGTTGGTGCCAGTGACACAAAGACAACTGGAGTAACATCTGCTGACAACACCGGATAAAACGTGAGTTTTTCCACTGACATGAAAGCAGATAGAAACGGTGCCAGACTGCAAGCCTGACTGGATCAACTTTCCCCAGAGATCTCATGCCCAGTGGCAGACAGAACAGCATAGTGAAAGCGAAGTTTACAGGGAGACGATTAGGTGTGAAACTTCTGCTGCTAGGCTGAACTAGCATAAGTAACAAAGTACCATAAGAAGTGATACACTGGTGGGACTTTTAGGGCTTTAGAAACGTTGGCTAAGTGGGCTAAGCAATAATAACCTGCTCTAAGAACGAGGTTCAGCGTCTTGTTACCACGGAAAACGTCGGTTCCAGTTGAGTGACAGGACGACCTGGAGGGTATCATGGGGGCAGGGATGGATGGATTGCTATGACATTAGGCGATCAACATTTAGCAAAATTAGTGAAAATTCTCAAATGTTACATGTTTTCTAAACACATAAAAACTTACCAATATTAGACTCTTTTATTTAGGCTCAAAGTTTGATTTAATCAGAATCTATCTCATCAAAGTTGAGAGTTTCCCAGACTCTGTTTTACACATGTTGACTTTGATAGCCAGCTGTTTGGTTAGCATGTGTGTGTGTTAGGGTTGCAGCAAGTGATGCTCAAAAAAAAATTTCAATACTGTATAAGCGACTGTACGCGGTATGATAACCGTCGGGTGTCGTCCCACAGTGTTTCATTCCATCCAGGTCGTACACACTACTACTAATAATCATCGTCATCATAAGTTAGATAATACCATGAAATTGTGATATTTTTTGAGATGGTTATTGTACTGTTAACGCTCATGCCGTTGCAACCCTGACTGAGTGTGTGTGTGTGTGTGTGTGTGTGTGTGTGTGTGTGTGAGCTGCTATGAGCTTATCATGTTTCATGACACCAGTGTGATGGAGACTTACTGGGTGTGAGGGCATGTCCATGGGGGAGGAGATTTCAGGCCTGTAGAGTTTCCTTTTGTTCTTCTTGGCTCTCAGGCTGAGGGCTGAAGAGGAGGCTGCTGAGTCTGCATCGCCCCGGCCGCCCACCAGACTCATCATCTTCTTGGCTGCAGAGACGGAGACAATTTTAGATAAGAGGAACATGCTGACTGGATGGATAGATCTTTGAATTTACTGCTTAACTTTATGTTAGTGATGGCTGATGTTAAATGTGCTCTGTGTATCAGTTTTAAATCCTTTATAGCATGAGTATAATTACTTTGGAGTCACTGAGCGGAGTCTGTCAGACTCTGATCCACAACACTTTAACAAAATCAATTCATTGTTATGTCATTTTATAAATGTCAGTGTTATCTTTTAATAAATGACACTGACCTGATAAACGTCTAAGCACCTGTAGGTCAACAGTGTCACGGTTGTTATTTACTGTTCAGGGATCAGAGGTGAGGGGAAAGGAAAGAATCAGTGGAGGGAGAGAAGGAGTGAGCGACTGAGAGAGAGAAGAGATGAAAAAGGGAAGAGTGAGGTGTTATAACAATGAAGATAAAAGACAAGTGAAGGTGAGAGATGAAAGATGGAGGGACGGGAGGAAGGGACAGCGAGTAGGAGAAGAGGAGAGAGGGAGATGGAGGGAAGGAGGATCAGATAGCAGACGGCAGCCCCCTCGCATCAGAACCCTGGAGCGACAATTAATTGACCGAGTGAAACCGCCGGTCCTCGGGGATAAAACACAGAGATGACTCCGGTGGATTCCAATATGTTCCCTGTCTTAGCTTTCTCCTCTAAGCCATCATTAGTGTCCAAAACTGGCCAACCTTGCCCGGTTACTTTGTCAAACCTGTGTTATCCTTCCCAAGATGACTCCTCCAGGAACGCAGGGCTTTGTCCTTGTGAGTCTGCACGTGTTTCCACTAACAGGTTTTCAACTATGAAATTTTAAAGAATTCTAGAAACTCATCGGGACGATGTGATTGCATCCTGGAATCAGTTAATGGCTGAAGGCGAATGAGTAAAAGGCATCAGAGCACAGTGGGGAGGACATACTGAGTATAAAAGCAAGCTTTGGTGTGTTTGTGGCCGGACTGGTTGTGAAAAGCCAAAAGCAAATACCGACGGTGTGTTTTCTGATCGTTACTGGAATATTGAAGCTCCTTTAAATGCCCAAACTTGATTTTTTAGTTACACAGAAATATTGCATCAGTAAAGCAATTTCTGTAAAGGGCAGATACTGATGCAGACTTTCATCATTAACATGCTTCATCACTGCAGCGCTCACATTTGTGGCTTTTTTCTGAGATGCCTGAAGATGAAGTGCACATTTTTGCTCATATACTCAACGAGATTAAAATGGCAGCATGCATTACACTTTTACGTTTTAACGACACTATTGGGCGCCCGTTGGTTTAAAAATATTTTTTAGATTGTGTTATTGGTCCTCAAAAGTCGTTAGTGCCTTTTCAGGGTGCCCAAACTGGCTGTGAGCTGTGCAGTGCAGCGCGTCGTTTTGAGCCCGACTCTTTGTTTCTGTTTTCACTCCTGTCGCAGACTTTGTTCATCAGTGAGTGGAAACACGTTGAATATGCTGTTGCCGTAGATGGCATCACCCAGAAGTGTCAATCACTGGAGCAAGGCAAAGGGAGTCAAGGCATTTAAGTTCACACTGGTTTTATCAGCCCAGCATACGAATGTGACCTTTGTGAGAGTGTATGTTCACCTTTTACTGCTTAATGCACTACAAGCTGTACCAACGATCTCAGGTGGAACTAGGTGAAGGTGAAAAACACTAAAAATTACACTAAATGAAAAATAAAACTATCCTTATCAATTCAGGATCTTATGTTGGACCAAACTTGTAACGCACAATGACTTCTGTCTACTGTCACACCCCCGGAGCCTTTACTGGATATTTTTATTGCCAACAAATCTTTCTGACTTCCCTGCTGGCACTCAAGACACAAGCTCCTAAAACAGTTTCCTAAAACAGCTGCTCACTGTAGTTTTTGACAACGTTACCTGTATTTGTTGGACTCGTCTCTATTTGGTGCTCTAGTGAGTATTTGAGGCAGCAGGGCGGCGTATGTGGGATTGAGTCAAAATAAACTAAAATGTGTGTTCATGGTGATGCAAGAACGTGTTCGACAGCCCAGAGGAATCTGATTTTTTCAGGCTTTGGACTGAAACAATCCTTGCTCATGTTCACCCAAAGACACAGAATCCTTTTCCTTTAGGAACACAAAAGTTGGCCTTTGACTTGTTCCACAGACAACAGCTAAGACTGGACTGGGATCTTACCTTTACAAGATTAAAAACATCTAGGAGGCTGCATCAAGCACAACCACTCACAGCACCTGAGGCTGTTCGACCCAAGTGTGACACTGACCGGTGGAGTGACTGTGTGACGCATCAAAAAGTTTAAAGAACAATTTGATTTGGAAACGAATCCGGGGCCAGAACAGATCAAACATTTCCAATTTAATTAGTTTTGCACAGCTTTTCTTCAGTATAATTTCTTCTTTAGCTCTCAGTTTGTCCATTTTATTTTTATTTTTGTTGGTCGTCTTGTGCACAAATAAGGATTATTATTGTATTTCCATTGTTTGAAAGACGGATTTGACTTCTTACTGTTATCTCACAAGTTAAATTAATTTAATGACACTTGCACTTACTGTAGTTATACACAAGTTTTGTGCAGCTCAGCATTGTCATCAGCTAGAAGTATTTGTTTTGTCATTACTGATAAAAACGATTTAAGCCCTACACTGCTGTATCATTTTGTTGCTTCATCATATTTAACCTCCTCTTTATGTTTGAAATAAACAATCTGCAGCCTCTAATATACTAGTCATCGGAAACCAGATAAAAGTTACATATCTCCCACAGTAAAGAGTCACACACTGACACACTAACCTTTAGTGCCGAGCAGCGTGGGGGAGCTCTGCAGGAATTCTCCGATCTTCTGCAGCGTTCCTTCCTTTCTGCTGCGGATGCTGGTCTGGGAGTCCTGGCGACCCGCTGGGGAGGAGATCTGATCACAGACGACAGTGAACCTCGGTTAGTCTCTCAGCATGGATGGTGTACATTTTGTTGAAAAAAAGAAAAGTGGCTTCCAGTACAAGCATATTAAAAACGTCACTGATGAGGGTGGTTGTACAGATTGAACAAATGATCTAAAGCACTGATCTTGAAATGAAACTGAAGTAGCTGGGGACTTGTTTTAAATCATAAATTCTCGTCTCTCTAAGCCCGGAGATTGGAAAAGAGGTAATTTACACCCTCGACGTGCGGTCGACCTCATGCACCCACTTCAAACGAGGTGAACAGAACACTATTAGCTCAGAAGCTACATTGAAGATTTTGGCTTAAAATAGGCTGTAAAATCTTAACATCATAACATCTTTTTAAATCAAGTAAGGACCTGGGGTTTCCAGAGACCTTGATTAGGCCACACAAGCTGTATGGAGCCATTTTTATCTCGTCTACTTGAATCTTGACTTTTCAGGTGTTGTTGTTTTACATCTTAAATCAAGTCTCCAGCTGCTTCAGTTGTTTAGCAGAATGCTGCAACGCTGTTTCACTGTGAAGCTCCAGAAATGTTTTGTGGACTACGAAACTTCACCTGACTTTCCACCAGCATGGTGGCTATTTTGGCTGATCTGTTCCCTTAAACTAGCAATTGAAACATTACATTACAGATCACACCGCCAGTCAAACCCACAAAAACAGAATATCTCATGATTAGCATACGTAACCTCTTTATGTAAGAAGATGACTGCTTCGGGTTTGCAGTGACCCACTGTATGATGCGACATTGAGGTGTTAAGTATGAATTATTTATGTTAATACATGTAGGATGCATCGGGACACATGTTCATGGTTATGCATGGGGTGTGTGACTCTGTCTGGTTGTCACCTCCTCTTGGTGTGGGGTCAGCTTCGGCGTCAGTTTGGTCCTTGTGTTCCGTCTGTTCTGCGCCTCCACCTCTTCCTATCAACACACACAGGAGGGAAATGCACAAACACATACAAGATTAAGACACACACACACACACACCAAATGGTAAAACACAGAGTGTGTGTACTGAGTCATCTGTACGAAGCAGACGATCAGAGAGGTTAGAGAGAGGAGAGAAGAGGAGCTAAAAACAACCACACACAGTTTCATAATGGCAGGGCGGTCAGGACGAGATGGCTTCGGCCATTAATACACGGTACACAGACATCAGGAGAAAAACATTCAGACACTTTGTGCACTGGCTTCAGTCGGTGGTCAATTCCACTTTTACCATTTTACCAGCCGTAATAATTTTCAAGGGGAGAAAACAAGCTCCAATTTAGGGTTATTTACCTGCCAGAGGGGCTTGAAGGGTTGACAAGCTGAACTGCTACCAGTCAGAATGTATTGTCCGGTTGTCTCAGCATCAGCCAATTAATCTTTAGTTTTCATTTTCGAACAAGAATCTGATGTCAACGACAAATACCATTTTCAACCATGGGTAGAAAACCTTTCATCAAATCTATGTGTCTATGATGTGTTCTTCATGCTTTCAGACAGACTGTAAAGGAACAGGCATGCCAAGGACAGCCATCTCAGCTGTAGGTGTTTTTTAGTCAACTGAAGCGTCTGACAATTTTTTCCCTTGTCTGCTGTTTGAGAGGTGATGACAAGACATGATGGCAATGGTGTATGAGTGAAAAGAGAACGACTGCATAGAAGTTTTGATGAGGAGAAACCTTCAGTTCACTGTCTGGCACTATTAAAGAACTGTCCACCTTATTCCTGTTGCAACCATTGAAGAGTAGAAAGAGTGATTTGCGATGTAGCTGAAAGGTTTTATGTTTGATCAGGACTCTCCTAAAAAAAAAAGAAAAAGATTATAGTCTTATATAGGGCCGTATAGGTGATCGAAATAGCAATGGCCAAGTGTGGTGGCGGTGTCTGTATCTGCAGAGACTCTGCCCTCTGCCTGTGTGTTTTACTGTTTGAGCAATGGCTGTCACTCAAAAAGGGAATCAGGAAGACTGTCGATATACAAACTGTTATGATAATACCGCGTTTTCACTTCACACAAGTTGCAAATGGCACTGGTGAAGATGCGTAGGCAAAAAATAAGGAAAAAACGTGCTGAATGAGTGAACTCATGGATACCACAGCGACAGGCTCAATAGGCTTTCCCTTTCTTTCATAGTTTCTCCTCTCATACACTGGTTTGCTTAGCTGAACAGCCAATCAGTGTGTTCATTGGTCAAAAGGTTCTCTCAACGACGGGCTCTGCCGCCAACTCCAACTCCTAAAGGGCCGATGAGTGCCAACGGTGCGGGACACATCGCAACAATTAGGCTCCAATCATTCTACAACTTACCCAGGCAAACAGTCAGCGGGGACAAAGACCACAGGGAGACTGGCTTTGCCAAATTGGGAGAGAAAAGCAGCAAAAATATAAATCGTTTTAAACCAACAAACTCAGATTTGATCCGTCAGTATATATTCCTGCAACGATTTCAGTACAACGAATCCCTGGACATAGTTTGGTACACTAACAAATGAAGCGATTCTGACTCACAACTACCGGTTGGGGACGAGGCTGACCTGAGGGGGTGGCTCACGGGCCCGGCTGAGGAGTGGGCGTGGTGGAAGCCGTAAACATGCTCCACTTTGAAAGGCAGAAAAAAAGGTCAAAACATGTGGAGTCATCAGTGACTCAGTGGACGTTCTAAGATATAATCGGAGAAAGGAGGGATGGAAGAAGTCGAGGTCGGTAGAGATAGAAAATGTCAAGAAAGTACATAATGGAGCTGGAGTGTGTTCATGCACGTGTGTGTGTGTGACAGAGTGAGGAAAAGCAAGAAAGAAGCAGAAAGATACAGATGAGTAGTGATATGTTACAGTGATAAACCGTAATTGGAGAGTGTGGAGAAAGTAAATAAGATGAAGCGTGTGTGCGTGTGCGTGTGTGTGTGTGTGTGAGATGGAGATGAGATGATAGAGGGAGCGTGTGGAGAAAGTAAATGAGACATGAGATAGTGTGAGTCAAGACTGGGGACAAAGACAGATACAGGGGAGATAGTGAGAGGCAGAGATGTGCTGATTGGTTTTCTTGGAAGATTTTGAAGAACAGTGGATTTTAATTCCCTGTACCTCAAACATCTTTAGAGATGTCCTCAGTTGATCCCAAGGAACGGTATCGGAGCTGATCCAAATGGATCATAACAGCGGCTTAAATAAAGCCAATCAAAGTCCGATCCTTCAGCTGATGGCAAGTTTTGTCCACCTCAGCCTGACACCAATGGGAGCATTTTGTGTACATAGAAGTGAAATATACACAGTGGATTGCGATACATATAAGCTTATATCAGCCAGTACAAGATCAAAAATATTAGGCAAAACCAAGCCCGTTACACGTGCTGCTGCAAATGCAATAAATCTTCCAATATAACCCCTCGTACATACAATCTATTTCTTTGGGAAGAAATGACGATCAGCAGTAGATGTCTTTTGGCAAACTAAATCACTATCATGCAAGAACTGTGATGACTGACTTATTTAAATACACTCTGATTTGGAGAACAGAGAAGAAAGGGTTAAAAAAAAAAAACAGACTACAAGTCATACTGTAAAAAACAAACAAAGTACATCAGTGTACATGACGGATTCACTCCACTGTGCACAGGACTTCACAAAACTCTAACACCAAAATCATAAAAGCTAAAAATTCTGATAAAGATTTTCTGGGACAGCTGAGAAGCCTCCCTTTTGAAGAAAAGCCACACCATCGTCAATAAATCATTAGGAAGTCATCTGCTGAGCAGACAGACGTGGCTGGGAGAGACGAGGCTTCAGAGGCTGAGAGAGGAAGATGGAGATTTAGAGGAATGACTGAAAAATGTTGAGAGACAGAAAGACAAGAAGAGAGAGAGAAATCAGAGGGCAAATGCATGAAGACAGAGGAGAAAATGATTGTGTGCAAAGAGTAAAAGGTGAAGCACTTTATTTGCTCACTCGTGTTCACGTTGTGCCAGTTTGCATGTTCCAGCGTGCCAACACTCCATTATCTCTGAGAAAAATTGAATAGTGCTGGATCGCTGATGAAATCGGCTACCGCATCACTGCTGGGTCACTGCCTACAGATGTCACACCCATCAGATAAGAACCCACTTTACCGTGCAACTCCCTCCCTGGGTGTCAGAAGGATGAAATACAAGCACTCGATTTCAGTTTAAATTATTCCGACGAGTTTGACAAAATAACTCGTCTGAACAACACAAATAGCAACAATGAACGGAAGCATCTTCTTTGTATTTAAAAAAAGGAGGAAGCAGGAAGAGGAACATTTCTATCTCGTGTCGTGAGCAGTGGCACAAATGCAGCTTATCCATTTGCAAACACAAAATACATCTGTGATTAAACAATATTGGCAGATTGAATTGACCCACCAGTGCATCGGTCAACATGTTTAACTAGGCTTAACACTAACACTGCTGTGGGGCAGACTAACACTTGTCTCCACTATTTGATGACAAATTTCATTTATGCAAAGATCAACAATCTCATGAAGTGAAAACTGAGAATGTTGCCTTGAATAATCCGAGCAGAAGAGCCGTCGGTCTGAGCATTTCTAAGAATAGACAGAGGGAGGAACGTGACTAGATGGTTTAAATCAAATCTTTTCTATACATCTATACAAAGATGTTCTGGGTGTGGATTCTGAATCGCACAATAATCATCCGATGTGGGAATAACGTTTTCCCACAGAAAAATACAATCAAATACAACACTGTGCATCTCAGTGTTCAGCTACGACTGTGCACCCTCATCTTTATTTCATTTTATCAAGCTGTATTTGGTAAGGACAATCTTTTGCAAGTGCAGCTGCACAGAAACAAGTAATTCCAGTTATAAGTCCACACTCAGGTGGGAGCAGTGCGGGCCTGTGGTCATACAAGTGCCCCTATAATAATATTTTTACACTTTGACTCTGAGTTAGAAGCTCAAGTGTCCTTGAACAAGGAACTGAATCAATTCCAGGAGCGCTGCCCGTGGCTCAACCTCAACTCTGACCTCCCTGTAGGGGGAGCAACAGGCCACAGCTTGATCGTACCCCCCAAAGAGATCACAAGTCTGCAGCTACAAGAGCAATAAAGCAGACCAAATGTTTTCTCCCCCGAGACACTAACCAGTCAAGATGGTGCAAATAGAGAGAAGAAAGAAAAAGAAAGAAAGCTTTTTACAAAGGAAATCAATAGAAGACTTTCACAGCAACTCTGCTCTCACACACCAACAAATCAAATGCTTATGTGATCAAGGCATAGCACACCTCCAAAAACAAAACTATAATTAACGTCAACGTTAATTCCCTTAAAAACTGAAACTTAAACACATTATCCAGGTACGACCAAGTATCCGTTTTTACTGAGTGTTGCAACACGCAATAATAAAGCCGCTTATCAAAAGCTCATAATGTTTGAGACTTTCAATTAAAAATGACAAAACTTAACCTTTTTATTTTACTATTAAATCTCTGAAGTATGGACATGTAATATGGGCCTAAGATACATCACTAACAATAGTTAAGTAAGTTAACTTTTCCTGACAAGGAAACAAAAAACTGCTCAAACTTTAAAAGAAAATACATTATTGCTAAAATGGGACAATGATGAAAGACCAAGTAGACTGAGAGTCATACTTATCCTCCAAGCTTACGCAGGCGCACTGAGAACACAAAAGCTAGTGTGGTTGATCAGGAAAGAGTTGGCTGCTACACTCAATATTCATGCTAGTGCTATCCATGCTAATGATGTTGCTATCGCTAGAACGGCAATCTGGAGGCAATGGTAATGGATTGAAGTCCGACTATCGACACCCTGGTTGCCTGGGATGAAATAAAATAACGGGAAGTAACACTGACTGGAGCGGGGCTGTAATGATCTTGTTCAACCACGTACAGTATTTAGGTGCAAAGTGGAGCCCAACAACCGTCTCTACTTTCATACATAAAATCTTATTCTCTGCCTACCATACAAACTGCATTAAATATAACTCCCACACCCAACATCTGCTCCCACAGGATCACACCTATGCTGCAGCCCTACACGGTTCCACAAAATTATACCACATTAGCATCATGGAAGAAATGTGTTTTTTGCACTGAATACTGGAGGGAATTTGTGACATTGCCATATAATGTGAGGGGGGCATTTTGTTAACACATTAGATACACTTCGCTCTGGAGCACAGAAACGGGTACATGAATTGAACGCACCAACAAGCAATCCATGTAAACATCCTCGTTTGTGTATTTGCTGTGATTAGATTATGTGCAAGTAAACATTGCCTCAGTCTCCCTGCTGTTAAGCAGGGACTGACGCAGGGACGGCTGGATGCACACGTGCAGTTTTCTGCATTGTATCCTCACTTATTCATTTGTTCATTCCTGAATCTTCTGTTGGTCAGGAGCCAACGAAGAAACTGGAGGTGAAAACACTGGAAGTACAAAACCTCTTAGGCTTTGCATTAACGAACCTCGTAGATCTGTGAGGAACGTTGGAGTTGCACGTTGCTGCTGCCACACTGGAACTTGCTGTATAAAATGCTTCACAAGAGGTGTAACATGTTGATGAAGGGTAAAGCCATTTGGTAGCAGTGCATCATTTGGTTCAGGAGTGAAAGCTGTACTAAAATGGTAAATGATGATGAAGACGATGAGGAATGCTTGTCTGCTCATGAGTTTGGATTGATGAACACATAATGCTGTTTTCTTAAAGGAAAAAAAAGGTACCTCTTTTGTTGTTCGTCGTTTACTCCTCCTGAAAATATGAGACTTCAGAAAAGAAAGAACTTGGTTAAAAACAAACAAACTACTCTGTATCAGAACCCTACGTACTGGAAGTGGCAATATGCAGAACCACTAAAAACAGTTAACTGTGTTAATGTAGGAGAGAGATTTAGCATTATTTCTCTCTGTACTGCTAAGCACTGTTTGTGGTGACTTGAGGTAATGGTGTAAAGCAATAGAGTTGACATATTTTTGTAGGCTAACCTAAAGTTTTTGACTGATTTTGGATCTCCAACCACCTTCAAAAGCTACGTCCTGCCACCTACTGTATCAGTGTGTAGATGCTGCGCTTGTGAAGTCAATGAAAGCAATCTTGCTTTTTATTTTGGGTTATATTGTTCGCCTGTATTTTCCTTATTGTCTAACTGGTTAATATAAACTTCCCATTATCAAGCCGATAACTTCATTATATCATGTATCCCTAATTTGTAGAGGGGCTCATAAAAATTGACCTCAAGGAAGTAGATTTTTGAACCCTAACCTGACCTTCATATTGAACCTTGTAAAGCCTCCAAAACTATTTTACATTTTAACTGAGTAATAACATTATTTACAGAAGTGTAATAATTTCACCCTATGTTAGCAGAGGGAAACCAGCTGTGTCCCCCTGCTTACAGTCTTAATAATACTAAAACAAGCTAACTGGCTGCTCGCTTTATATTTACTGGATAGAAGTGAAAGTGGCTTCACCAACATAATAACTCATGTATCTTACAGTACAGTTCATTTTGGAGTTTTACATGGCCTCGTCAGACACTAATGAGGAAAAGGCCCTGACATAGTTTAATGTTTCATGTAATTTTGAAAGGAAGCATTAAAAGTTGATATAGTTCAGTTCCTGATGGCTCTGGATGTGAAGTGCCACTGGTGCCATCACGAGTCTCATCATCAGGCTCGGCTGGACCCCCAACTGGCCCACTACTCCATGCTGTACTCATGTTAAATGAAATACCAATAAGATCTGTGTTTGTAGATCCATATCTGTTGTATCTATTGTGTGATGTTTACAGGCACAGACACAGAGGGAGGACATTAACATGCATATGCTTACAGCTGTTTAAAACAGTATCACTGTGTGCATACGTATGTGTAATAAATACTCCCCGTGTTGCCTTCTGTGAGGATGCCACAAAAACACAGCTATCTAAGTGTCAAGAGGAAAATACTGATGGAAGAAATCACAAATATAATCAGCAGTGGAAGCATTGTTTAAGATTTACGTGCTGCTGTGACTTCTAGGAGTGTTACAATCTCAGTTGTGCTCAATTAGTGCTGAAGGGATTATTTGTGTAGAAAATGTAGTATTTTTGTAGTATCGAAGCCACCACCACAGCCCAAAACACTAAGGAGGTTTAAAGGGTGAGGCTGCTTTATCATAAAACCAACATGAATTTGTTTCTTTGTCCAGTTATAGTCTGTGTAGCAACAACCTGTTGTGATTTATGCATCATCTCCATCTTTATAAAAAACCTAACCACAGGACTTGACTATCCTCATCAAACCTTGAACCCCTTCTGATTGAGTATTACCGGACATAGAGGAGGAGGCACACTTGAATCTGGGTCCTTCAGTTGAGGGATGTTCTCCCTATTCAACACCTCCACACTGACCTGCTTAAAACTGAAAGGGCTCTCCAACAAATTCATTTTTCTAAATGAAAAGATCAAGCATTAACTACTGTTTAAATGTTAAAGCCATTTATCTGCAGCAGTTTTAATGTTTACTTTAATTTGCCTCCGTGTTGATCTCAGATAAAAGCTTTCTGCTGAGGGATTATTTTTCGATTTTTAAAAAAAATGTATGTCCAGCCCAAAATGTCTCAAACTCAAAGAACTCACTCAGACAATCGATTCAAGAATAACTGATGCAACACCAAACAAAACCAAAAAGTCCAACATGTAACTGCTTAGTCAAAGGTGCTTCAGAAAATCCATCTGAGCTCCAAAAGAACAAAAGTTATGGTGGTTTATAATTCTCCTTTGTCACCTTCATCCACGTTCGTGTTGATGCATCACAACCACAGCCAAACAGAAACTCACAGGCCATAAATACTCAAAACTCGTTCCAATTAATGATCCAAAGAGCAAAACTGAGCTGTTGTTTTAGTTTTTTTAGCTGACAGACCTGAATGCTGGCTGAAAGCTCAGAGGACCTCACTGTTTGTCTTTGTGAGTCTGTCTGTTCTGTGACTCTCGCTCTCTCCCTGACCTCTGTGAGGCCTTATTAAGTGTTGTCCCATTAATCAGTGGTGAACTTGCTCTCTGCTTGTGCTCCCGCTGACTCTCGGCTGGATCAAGGATAGGCCAAGACTCTGCGGGCAGACAGACCGCAGTGAGAAAGATTGAGTGAAGGGATGGGGCAGGGATGAGCTCTACGGGGTCAGTTTCAGACGAATCTAAAATGCCCTCTGGCAACAGACAACCTGCATGTCGGTTACCCTGAAGCAACATCGGGAAATGTGCAGTCATTATTACATGTTTATTTGAGTGAAGCCAGTTTTAAAAGAGCAGAATAAAATATGTATTTGCGAGGTGAAGGCCCCGGGACTTATTTTTGCAGTTTCAATCCATGTAAATTTGGTCATTTTTAAATCATAGGGGTTGGTGGGTCTGGTCTTCCACCCACAACACAAAATTAGTAGTTGTGTGCAGATTAGGGCTGCACAACATAATCCAAAAATTATATTGCAAATGATTTAGTGGAAATAATCATTTTAGAGATACAATTTTTATTTTCACAAAAAAAAAACCCCAAAAAACTCAAATAATAATGATGGGACATTTGTTGGGGACTGTACCAAATAAACGTGTTATCTTACATCTGGAGAACAAGGTTTGTAGGCCAGGACATCGCTGCATCACTACACTCACACAAACTAACTTTATCAAAACATTGCAACAATGCGATTTGGCTATCACACTTGTTAATTAACAATTAATTGTGCAGACTAAAGTGCAGATTCTGTGACATTTGCAAATCAAACAGCTGCATTAACCTGCGGGGCCAGAAAGAGTTCAAAACAAATGCATACGATCAGTCTAAGTGCAACAATACGTCTGTTTAGCTCTGGTTTGGTCTCCATCAACTTTGCCTGCCAGTCATTTGCTGCCAGGTAAGTAGCATAAACCTGAGAGTTACTCAGCAGGCTAACTGCCGCACAAGACATCAAAAATATCACTTAACTGGGCCACAAAAATATCCATGCAAACGTCATGAATGTTCTTTTAAAATGTTGTTTTTGAGTAATAATAATTCTTATAATACTTTACAGCGAACACTCACCTACCCAGAGTGATTTCAGCAAGGCTCAACCACAACCTGTGACGCAAGTAAAATTTCCATGTACAAAACCCCTTTGCAAGTTTTAACCAAGTGTTTTTGTCTTGCCTGGTTGCTTCAGTATATATTTAGAGGTTATTTCCACACACACCAGCTCCTGGTAGTGACGAATGAGGCAGAGAGCCTCAGGCTGTGTAGCTGGAGTGGGAGAGGGACGGTGAGAGCCGCTGTGATCAATTACATGCTGTGTCAATGGTGGCAGTAAATTTCAGTAAGTATAGGCTGTGTCGCTCAATGCTGTGTGGGGTTTTGAGTAGACATGCAATGTCATATTGAAGAGAGTGTAAAAATGTGACACAGCAAGTAATCTGAAGCTCCTTTGTCTTTTTCCCTAATGGCAAGTTAACTTAAACACAATGCACCATGTGTCTGAGAGTCAATAATTATAGCCTATATTTTCCTCTGACAGAAAGATACGTCGATGGGTTTCTGGTGGTACAGTAAGTATACACATCTACATTTCCAAGTGTGCAATAAAGCGACAACCTGTGGGAGATGCTGTGTTAATGGATGTGTACATTAAGTACAGGCTGCGCAGTCAGACTCTGCTCAGATCTAAACTCTCAGCAGCAACTGTCACTGTCATGTCGGCTTCTCCTGCTCCCCTTTTACCCTCCTCCATTGCTTTTTATTCTCTCTGCTCCTTTTCCGACCACCCTACCCACAATCCCTCCTCTTTCATCTTGCCATCTCACCAACCCCTCCCAATCTTTGCTTCAACTCAGTTTGCCTGTCACTTTTATCTTTCCCTTCCCCTCTTTCCAAATCGCTTTCTCCTCTTTTCCTCCAACCCCCCACTCTCCATCGCTGTATTCCCTCCGCCGTCTTTCTCTGCCGGTCCTTTTACACCATCTTGTTTCATTTCACTTTCTTCCTCCCCGGCTGGCATTTTCCCCCTCTGACCCACACCCAATCTCACTCAATTTATTCTTTCTGTGCTGCCTCCACCTCCCTCTGCACTTTTTTCCCTCAATTTATTTGAGCCCATTTCTCTTTCTGTTTAAAGCTCACCTCCCCCCCTTTGTTTTCTCGACACCTTATCTTCTATCCTTTTTCTGTTGTTGGGTACAAAACATTACTTCAACCTCCGTTGGCCTGCCTTTGTATGAAGGCTGACAGGGTCATTGATGTGTTGACGCTCTGATGACCCTTGGGCCCTTGACACTTCAAACACCCTTTATCATTTTTCTCATATGTTTAGATGGAGGTAGACACCATTGCATTCCAAGTGGAAACTGGGTCATTGCAGCAGTGTGAACAGAGATATCGGTTAAAGAACAAAGTGTACAAAAAGAAGAAAAGAAAAAAGACGGGCCATCTCTACAAGGCTGAAATGATTTCTTCTTTTTTTTTGAGACAATATAAGAAAAAAATGTGTACAAATGGCAAAATAAATGTAAGGTTTTGCTTTAACTCCACTGTTGGAAGATTCTTGAAACAGTGGGGTTTTCCATGATTAAATCTTTTTTCCTGATGTAACTGTAGTGCAGCTATAGAGGACAAGAAAAAGATTCAAACCTATGGAGAGTCAGTCTGGGTCTCCTGTCTCATTCTGTTTTTACTTCTTTTTTAAAGAGGGATGTCTTCATATTCATTAATGTTGACTGAATGTCCCAGATCCCCAGAATAAAATCTGATGTAACATCGCATCACTTTGGATGTGCCGTAGAACCGCTCCCCAACACAAACACCTACATCTTTTTGTGGGCTTTTCATTACACCTCCCTCTCCTCTGTTTCTGTTCCAGTTCTCTCTCTTGAACCTAGCTCAGTCAGCAGAACGGCAGTCATTAGTGGAATTACTTTGGGGTTTCATCTCAGAGCTCTCACCCCATGTATAAGTACTCCCACTGCTGGTATCAAAAGAGAAAATGTCGTCACACCAGCAGGGTACAAGGAGACTGAGTCCAAAGGACCTAGTTACATTGGGGGAGTACTTGTTGCACGAACGTCGCCTAATACGATCCAGCTAATGAGCTTTTGTCAGAGCATGCAGGCACACGGCTAACACGTCTTCACACTGTTCTCACGACTGGTGGTTTTGAAGTAATGAAGAGGGAAGATGCACAGTCGCAGGTGTCTTTCTTCTCACTGCTCTAAGTCTGATAATTATCAATTGGTATACTAAAAATATTAGGAAAAGTGAGAGCATTCTTCATTGCATTACTAATTTCTCTTTACTAACAACTTAAAATAACTATTCCTAAACACAAGACAAGGGTAGTCAAACCTAACCTACAGGTGAACAGTCTTTGCTACTTTAGGTTTTTTGCATGCCGATATTGAGTCAGTATTTTGTATTGATGTGTTCCTAATCCCAGGTTTTTTCAAACTGTCTTGGCAGTGAATTTTCAGTTATGCCGTTTACTTCATTGTTCAAAGTTCTTGTACAACTTCTACAACTGCTTGTATTACTATTTTCAAGATGTGACAGCTCTTTTTTATTGGTTAAATGAAAACAAGAGCTCTGAACAAAAAGGTTTCAGGTTCCTTAAAAGGACTGCATCAAATACATTTGTTGTCCGAGTACTGGAAACTGGTTTTATCTCACCACTAATCCTGCAAAATATTCTGCCAATGATACTGCGCCCTTGAGACAGTTTGCCTTGAGACCTATTGCTTTTTCAAACTGTTAATCAAAAACACTTAAGTGAGCAACATGTTTTAAGCTGCTGCATCTCAAAGTTGCCTCATTCATTTTCTAAATGGGTTTTTTTCTCTTGGTGACATCTTAAAATGATCTTCATCTTTTATTCAGCAAGGTTCGTTTTCTGCAGAATCAAGATGACTGCAGAGTCAAGATGCATCTAGAAAAGCTGAGTCTCAAGAGCATTTATATAAAGTCACTAACTACAACTTTGGTCACTTTTCAAACGTACAGTATAAATACAAGGCAATATTAGCTGACTGCTGCGATCAAAATGCCCATCTGTTACCATTCGTACAAGTCAATGTTTATTTTAATGAAATATAGTTTTATTTACCCCTAAATTGACACATATAAAGTGTTAACGCCATCACAGTGTACACACTGCTGCAGAGGGCAAGGCTCACAACATCTTGTTGCAAAAAACCTTTGTTTGTGGGACAAAATGGGTAGTTGTCTTAACCCTGTTAAATATTGATAATGTTCAGGCAGATTTAGTTTTTGCTGACCGAACAGTAGAATAGAGGTCATGCTAAGTTTTTCTCTGTGATGTGATGACACAAATGAGCACCTGTATTCTACCAACAGTCTTTTAAATGTTTCTCCGCTAAACAAAATTGCTTTTACAAGAATAAGTAGATTCTAAATATTCAGCTTTGTCGGTTTTATTATTTTCAACATGGTGAAAGCCTACCAACAATCTGCAAAGAATTCATACCCTTGCCCTTGGCGTCAAAAAGTTATTCAGGGAAGTTTGTTTTTGTCACTGAAGGTGTGAAAACTGATGTCAAAATACTTCCAACAAGTCCCTGAGCGAGGTTGTCAACCTGATTTAGATCTGTCAAGCTGCACAAAGATTGGATGGCATCATAACCACAACCAACACCGCCAAAAGAAGCAAAAACTGTGATAAAAACTGATGGAATAAAATAACTGTCCTTCAGTTATGCACCACATTAAATTTATGCGTGCATAACACAATTTTCAATAACTACTTTTGTGTTTGAACCGAAGCTTGCTGCGTCATTCATTTTACAAAAAACACTGAGTGTTCTGAAGCAGCTGAGAGTTGGGCTTTGTTGTCGTTGGTATACACTGCACTGAAAGGAGCATTGCACCATTTCTAAAATAATGCTCACCTGTACTGTATCATTTCTGTTTCAAGAGATGGGCTCTGTTTAATAAGAAGCCAACACAGAAATGCCGTGGGGTCAAAATACAATAAAACTTTTACGTAAGTTTGCTCATGTGATTTCACACATCCATAGTGCTGTGGAAGAAATTCATGTATTATAATCATGAAACCTCAAATGGGAATTTTCCACGGACTATAATTATACCATCAAACTGCTGCATCCCTAAATCCCTCAATATTCTGACAGAGTACATGTTGCAATATAACTGCTTTTAAGGCTGCAGATATGTTTGGACTGCTTCTTGATGCTGTATTACATGAAAATGAAATATGCAAGAGAAAAACCTTTGACATGAATTCCTCAGGCCTGTAGACTGCAGCATTTTTCAAGTCAACACTTGAGAGCTGCTATGCTCATCAAAGTTTATCTCAACCATGACTATCAAGCAAAACACAGTCTCCTTCATTTGTCCTTTTGATATTATCTTCACATCATCACTTTGTTATTCTGGTTTGCCATGCACAAAATTGCCTTTTTCCAATGAGGGCTCGCATCGCAATCGCTATTAAAGTAACTTTATCAGTAGTTAACTTAAAACACTGAGCACGTGCAAGTATGAATTACTGGCATAAGGTATTTTCATGCCTAAGCACTCAGAATATTCCAGCACCTCCCATGCACACTGCCACTTGGGATGATGTGGAAACAAGGGAAATTGAGTGTTTACAGGAAGCGCAACGAGCAGCCAGCACTGTAAAACTGCAATAATGATGAGATATAATATTTCTGTGCAAGAGAGAAAGTCTTAACATAGCTGTATTTGGAAGCATGGGGTGGAGATATTTACTGATCGTTTATTATACAGCCACAATCTAGCGGAAGAAATTGAAAGGTCTCTTCTGCTATTTGCTCAGAGATACGTAGTTTTTATTCAGCAAATTAACATTTACTACGTTTAGATTCAATGAGAATACATAATGAGTAGAAACTATTCTAAAAAAAAAAGATCTTATACTTTTCAAAATGCAGCTATGATGCATGTTCAACATTTGTCTGCCAAAGACACAAGAGAACAGTGAATGATTTCTCAAATGGAGGAGTAGTAGAAGCTGCAACCAGCGTTAACCTTTGCAGACCCCGACAGCGGAACAGTGATGTGACAAGTGAACTGTAACTGAACTTGTGTTCCTGCGAGTGCGACGCTTGTTCAGTGTTCTCAAGGGGGGAGGGGGGTATGTTAGTGTCTGTGTATGCATGTGCTATAACTGAAATGAGTGTATGTGTGTTTCTCCCTGTATGTGGCATCTATGATTTCTCTTGCCTATTCAGTATGTATCATATATATTGTATGTTTATATGTAGTAGATAGTATGTTGACTGGATTAAATTGCAAATTTGAATAATAATTGTTTGAAAATATGCTGTAAAAATCAAAAGTATAGACGTATGTATTTGAAAAAAGGATATGTGATTGAATACATTTTCCAAATATCCTTACTTGCACAATTATGAACCGTTTTTCTTCCTCTACCTACTGTATGTTTTGTTAGAAGTTTATTCTGTCTAGAGCTGCAACAATTCATCGATTAATCTATTAGTAGATTGAAAAATTAAGTCCTTTTTTTAAGCAAAACGTTTGCTTGTTCAAGGTTCTTACATTTAAAATATTCTGATTTCATTATCATTTAAGATAATAAAGAAGGGCTCCTTGGGTTTTGGACTGCTGGTCAAAAGAAGCAATTGTGGACATTTTTATAGACGAAATGATTAAAATCGATTTATAATGAAAATAACTGGCAGATTCATCAGTTATGAAAATAAACTTCAGCTGTGGCTGCAATTTCATCTACGATGGTTTACTGTAAGATGTCAACGTCTGCCGATTGTTGAAATGAGTCCAAAGAAAACACTGAAATATTCTTTTTTTTATTCCAAAATTAATTGGAATGACTGCTTAATTTTAACATTTACATTAGCCTACTAAGGTTGGGCTATTAAATCAGTTGTCATGAATTCAAAAATGTTGCTGTAGACAAACATCTATATGCTGTTATCTTGATATGTTTGTGATGTCTTCTGAACCCATGCCAGCTGGGCAGTATGCACAACACAATAAATAACTTTATCATCATATATCAAGTTATAAATTGAGTCGAAATTGTGTTACAAATTGTGTCAATTAAAGTTAAAATTACTGGAATATATGTTCTTCAACATTGTACAATTTCTTCTTGTACACCTTGTACAATAAGTGTACACTTCACAGATTTCTAGGGTAAAATGCATGTTTCTCTCTGAGTTGTGTATATACACAGTATGTGCTCGTATTAGCGTCACATGCCTTTGGGAGCCAAACGTAACAGAGGCATTAGCCTACTTCCCTTGCATTACTCAAAACAAACAAATTAACGTAAGTGCAGCTCCTCCGTTGCATTTAATCAACTTCCTGTGAGACGTTGTCCTGAAAACAACCTTTACACTGTTCACCCTCTAGTGCAGCTTCAGTTTTCTATATAGTCTGGTCTTGTTTCCATGGGAAACTGGGATTACATTTCATGACAATGTGTGACTTGCAATTGGTTTCACAGAACAGCCGTAGTATCGACCAGTTCGCAGGATGAAGACTCTGTAAGCCGTTTCCAAATGGCACAGATGGGATTGGTTCGTTGACCTTGTTACTTCTACTAGTCGCACATCGCCTACACAGGATCCAAACTGCAATTGTTGAGCTTCTGGCAAGTGCATAATGCTCTTGGTGAGGATTTTGTGCCAGATAAAACTGTATGCATTTCTACAATGAATTTTATTACATGTGACATTTTATGAAGGTGCGGTCTACACAAATGTTTCTTCCCCTTTACCTTAAGCTGTTTGATTAATCAAAATACAACCTTGATACAGGTCTCTATGCGATTTCATGTATTAGTGGGGGATCTGTTGCATCAAAAAAACCACTGATAATTTCTCTCGACGCTGCATCAACAAATGACAAGTGTGACAAACTGTGCGTAAAGAGAAAGAGGCAGGACACTCACGCTCAATAAATCTGACGCGAGAGTGAAACGCAGTGAAAGAAAAAGCTTTGAAGAAGCAACAAAAATGTATCCATCGCTGATAAAGACAACCCAAGCATCGTCCGTAAAAAGACTACAGAGGGTACAGCTATGGCTCAAAGCAATGGATAATGTGTTGCTGAACAAATGCTGCTATTCCTGATGTGGTGCTGAATGCTCTAATGTTATAGCAGCAGGCAGAAACAGAGTTTCCCTTGAAGGAACACACAGGACAGGAGCAGTTTCTTAAAAACCGCTGGAGTTTGGATGTGGAAAAAATTGTTTGCCATCAAAAAATCAAACATTGCGAAAGCAGTCTCTGTCATAACTGGACAAGGTGTTACATCTGGCTACAGGTGAGCTGTCTGCTTGTTACGATTAGTATCTTCTTTTCAAACACAGAGGTGTTTTATACACAGATCTGGGGAATTACCCAAAAGTAGACACACAGTATGATCACTTGAAATGTGGCAGATGGTCAGTTTTTTTCTCTCTCTATTTCTTTCTCTATGTCTAATATGTAAAATCTGAATAATGTGAATGTTAGCCATACATATAAAAAGGTATCTCAATCAGTAACTGGGAGCACTGTCTAACGTCTTTAATCTAAATATCCGTGTTTCGGTCAGCAGCAGACAGTGAGTCACTGCAACCTGCCACTGCAGTAATGGCGGTGTCGCTAGATGGCAGAACAAACAAATTGGTCGGTGTACTCCTCTATAAAGTGGACAGCACACTTGGTTGATTGCTCTTAATCTTAGTTTGTCACGCAGTTAAATGATCTGCTTCAAGAAAGAAGTCTGTCTTTTTGCCAGCAGCTGATCATCACTGTCGGCACGAAGACAACATGAATTGCATTATTTCTTTTTCTTTCTTTGAGATTTTAAATGTCACCCTATTTTTTTTGTTGTTGTCTTTTTTGTTTTACCTCTATAAGTTTTATCATGTTCCATTATATATGAAAGCTACAGCAAGGGGAACGGAGGAAGAGAAAGTAGAAATCACAAGTGATGATGAAGAGATTACAATCACATGCTTTGCATACATGTATTTAAAACCGTGCAAACATATTCATGGAAAAATTGCAAACTTATTTACACATTGTAACTGTTGAGATTATTATGTAATAGTGTAGAAATTCCAGTTTCACAACTGCTGTTGCCCCATTCTCAGTGGAGTGGTACCTGTCAAGACAATCCAGCATTTCTGGTGCTGGACTGATGAGAGCTAAGGGAAACGTTTCACTGCGACATTTTTTCCACAGAACATGTGTAAAAATGAAGTATCATCTCTGAAAGTAACTGAAAAAGCCTTTCTCTGAAGCTCATCTTTTTTTTTTTTATAGTTATCTAGGGAGGATTTATTTTTAGGGAACCGAGAGGGGAACATCAAGTACAACTGTGGATTCATACAGAGGGACTTGGTAGGATATATAAAGACCTGAGATTGTTAAAATGACTTCAAAGCTTAAACCACCACACTAATGAATTTGCAGATTAATAACTTTCACTTAGCTTAGTTTGGATATGAAAAATGTTTCAACACCTGGTGTTTGTGTGGAGAAGCTGCTTTTGTTTGATCGTTTCGTACCTTCTCCATCTCTCCACTCTTCCTCTTGCGTGCTGAACGGGTGATTTTGACGGTGACAGCGTTCTCCTCTCCCTGGCGTCGCAGGGCCATTCGATTTGGCTGCAGAGGGCTGAAGGAGATTTCCAGCTCCGGCCGGGGGAAGCGGCTCGTCCTGCCGTTCTCTGTGGAAATCTCAGACGAGTCGAGCACTGACGGACAGCCAGCTGAGCTCTGTGGGACCACACACGATCTAAGGTTAAGGGTCGCCTCATGGTCACTCAAGAGAGAAATGTGTGTACTTCTGAGGATAAAGGCTGGCCTGTCTGTTCATACATGGTGCCGAGGTCAGTCGCCACAACAGCCAAGTATCCATATCTGTGTAAATGTTGCTGGGCAACACAACATCTGAAAAAGATTCAGGCTGCCAATTGTTAAATACCCACTTATCACTGGCAAATGTTTCTGTACCTATGTGCCTTGAATAAGTACGTAAAAAAAAAGAAAGAATTGAGAGCCTTCATCACAGAATCAAGTTTCAAGTTTTCTAAATTGCTTGGTGCGGCTTTGTCTTCATTTAACCCGCTGGCAACATGGTTAGACACTGTTTGGAAAAGGGCTGGCACTTTCAAAAAATACTTGATAATTGATAATGAAAAGTTGCTTCTCTAGCTGGTCGTCACTCCTTAACTGCGCTTGTTGCTTTCATGTGTAGCTGCCATTGGTTCCTCAAAGGACGCTGATTGGTTCAATGCGAGTGGTTGGTCCACAAGTGCATAGCTTGAAGCCTGAAATGGATTTGTGACCTCACATGACCTCGCAAATACAGCTAATCCTAACTGACCTATTGAGGTAAAATAGTTTGTCTGATCAGCACCAAAGGCACAAATGTTCACACCTGTTGAATGGTTCTACTCAAAAGGTGGTAAACTAGAGGATTTCTCCTCAAATGCATTCACGATGATGCACAAACACAAAGTGACCGCAGACTTTCTCAGTTCTGCACTCCTGGCAAATCACTGTGTGAAGTGAGTGTGATTGTATTGAGTATCGGGTTTTCAGGTTTGGAAAGTAAAAAAAAAAGAAAATCTTTTGGATAAATCTGATGTTGGAAAGGTCATATTAGATGTCGTTTTGCCATCTGAAGAACAACGACAGAATTGGAAATCATATTATCTTGCAAATGAGTATTATGATGAGGCTCCATTATTCATTTGTGTCTGATGTTCCTGTCTGACCAGCTGCTGGCTGACTGTGATATCTCCTACCACAAGACTGGTAGACAGATAAAGTACAGATTAAATGTCATGAGCAGTGTCTACCTCAAACCACCAAAGCATCAAAGCAATTAGGATGACAGGATTTCAATTTTGAATACATAAATCTTTTTATAAAGTGTGATAAGACTCAAATCAACCAGCAGAATTTCTGTCAAGTGAGTTTCTATCAAAACTGAACTTTAAAACGGATTTGTAAAACGTGGAAAAGACAAACGCCTCTGATCACCTTCCTTCATCTGTGTGTTCAGCATCTTTCTGTCAACACAAAATGAAACTTTTGCTCGTCCTCATGTCAGTCCATGAGCTTACCTGACTGCTGACTGACGCTCTGGTATCCCTCCCTCTTCCTGACCTCCTGTTAATGGTATCACTCTGGGGTTTCTCAACCACTGTAGCAGGGCTCTCGTTGCGTTTAGTCTGATGCAGAAAGAATAAGAGAAATTGAAATAACATAAATCGTGATTATAGGCATGATAAAGTGTTGATACATGATTTAGTGGTGTCAACTTACAGTGACACCGCTAGACTTGACCTTTTTTCATACCTTGCGGTTAAGACGGTACTCAAGATCATACCAAGGAATTCAAAAAGATCCTAACTAACAGTCTGTGGTCTGTTGTCCATATTTTTGTGTTACTTGGAAGATGGAGAACACCTGAGGACAAACTATGAATAAATAAAGCAGCCAGAGACATTTTCTGTGTCGCTGACATGCAACTTCATGTTCTGAGTTAAATCCAGGAATCCTGTTCCACTCGTTTATTACCTTCAAATTTAAAGCCTCACAATTAATCTTGCGTTTAAATTTTGGGGAAAAGCTTTAAAAAGGAAATGAAAACCACAGATTCAAGCCAAAACACGAGGCTCTTTTATCTATCCCTGCACGCTCTGACCTGTTCACTCCTGACCTGAGCGGAAAATGAAAAGCAAACATCAGTTATAAAAGATTTAAATGTAAAAGAGAGCAAAACTACGCTGCTGCCTCCCATCCTGTGAATCACAGGCATTTATGGCTTCAACTGAAAAACTGGATTCTTAAACTTTTAGTTTTAATATGCCTCTTTTTCATGTAAAACTAAAAAAACAGTCATTTTCAGCATATGGCTTTCTTGTTTGAACAGTTTGAAAAGTTGGCCAGACACAACAGAAATGTACCATGACAGGAGTTGTTTGAGAAGCTTTCCCAAGATATGGCATTTTTAAAGTGCAAATACACATTTTTTTCCATCGACTCCTCCTCCACAGTTATTCCATCATATCAAGTGACAAGGAAAAACAATGCTTCTCCCTGTTTTGGTGGCGCAGACCGAACAGCATAGTGAAGCGAGGATTACAGGGAACCAAACTATACGTGGATCATTTTTCTACAGCCATTAACGGTGCAATCAGTATTTACTTCAGACTGATAACTTACAAAAGTTGTCTGTTACTAGTTTGAGTTCAGGTGGGCTTAAAATAGAAAAATTTATGCAACATAATTGTGTAAGATTCTGATACATATGGGCCAGCAAACGTCTTTGAACTCGACCATGAAAACTATTTAAGAGACATAAATTAAAGATTTTCTCTGTGAAAGATGAAACCCCATTTTTTTTTTAAATAGCCATCTTCCATCAAGCGTGGGTAGTTCTTTTGATTACAATTATTTTTATAGATTTTATTGTACTTTGGGTGCAGCATTCCTTCAAGACTGACCTGTGTGTCCTCCTGTTTGGCTGTTGATGCCTCGAGCTCTTCCTTCAGTCGCAGGATCTCCAACTCCCTCTGGGACAGAGAAGCCTGCAACTCTGCCACGCTGACACCACCATCGCCACTCTGAAACAGGAAGTTCATGGACAGTGAACTATACAATACTACATCCCAATATCACCAATATAGAAAGCACAATTTAGAACTACAACAGCGTCCTATTTGAAATCTTGTTAGTTGATAATAACAGAATAATAAGTGCTTTCAGTGATCCTTGTATGATTGGCACTGCAGTCTGGATATTTCCCTGCTGCTGCAGGTTTTGTGCTCTCTCACACTTATCGAGTATCCTTTGTGGCTGTTCTGACACAGAGATGCCTGCATAAAATAAGCTGCTATTCTCTCGCAAAATTCTGCTTAATACAGGTTTTTAAATCAATACAGCCACCATCATCAGACATTGAGCCTGGCATCATTTTAATTTGGTGAATCGTTACAGCTTGGCCTTCACGCCGTCTTTTCTGCAGTTATTCTAAACGAGCCGGCTGATCACAAAGAAAGAAATTACATCATTTTGAAAACTGCACAAAGGCTCTGTGAGGACAAAATGTGAGCGAGCAGAGTGCAAATTCTGAAATGTTACATATGTGGAGCAGAGATAAGAGTCCATGTTAACACTACTGATTCACCAGAGTCAAACTAGTGAACCAAATCCTGATAAGCTGCTACAAAGTGTAGCAGAACTGCAAGGAATCTCTGCACCAAGGGCCCTCACCGAAACCAATTAACAAAGAGACAAGGAGTTCTTTATCTTTATCTATTGAATTTTGCTAGAAAGTGGGTTTTAATGACGCGCCTTCCCTCCGTCTCTTCTGAAGGGTTTCAATAACGGTGTTGGCTGAGAGATGTTTTTCAGCTTCGATCCCTGCACAACGTTTGGATTTTGCTGCCCCAGTAAATCCAATCCAAAAGGTAAATCAACACCGAATTAAATGGGGCAGAAGAGTGTTGATGCGGTGCGCTCTGCAGGTTCAAACATTCAGTAAAGTTTCACCTCTGGCTAACCCTCAATCAATAACATCACAACAGCTGTTTTGCCTTGACAGGTGATGAGAACCAAGTGCTCCGACATCACCGACTGCAGTGTCTACAGCGGTTAAACATACAGTCCTGGGGTTTTTCAAAGCAGGAGAGAACAGCTACTTTTTATAGTTTTTGCTACTTTTGGTTAAATAATCCATTAAAAGTTGAGGGCAAATATCAATATGTAACTTGTGCCTCACACCACCTTCTTTAACCTTCCTCTTATTCTTCTAAGCAGATGTAATATTTCAGGATGTTTCACTCACAATTTTGTAGTCAGTGTGTGATCCATGTACCTGTTTTCATCCTTATGTCATACTGACCTCTTGTGGTGGCTGTGTGTTATTTTGGCGTAGCTGTTGGATGAGTTTGTCTTTCTCGGCTTGGCTGGAAAGAAGCTTCTGTAACTGGACCTCCAACGCTGATACCAGAGTGTCTCTCTCCTTCCTCCACTTCTCCATGGTCTGCTCCTTCTCAGCCAGCTGGGATGACAAGGACTCCTGAGACAGAGGGAAATGTAGATGCAAAGTATTAGGTGGCTGTACGTGTGAATGACTCAAAAGATAATAAACTCAGATAATTGTAAAAAAAGAGAATATAATAGCCTAAAGTGCATCAGTGAGGCTGAAATGATCAAAAAAATCCCCCCCCCCCAAAAAAAACACATTTCTGGATAAATTAGCTTTACCCAAATCGAAAGGGTTTATCCTCTGGACAGTGGCCACTTTGGAAATTTCAGACTCAGCTTGTCAGGTTTAGCTCTACATTGTCAGCTGTGGTTTAACCTTAATCAGTGTAAGATGGATTTATTTTTCTAGCTGCAGGTGCAAGTTCTTTTGTTCAGCTGTGCATGGACATTAAAGTATTTCACCACTGGAAAGATGGGCCTTGAATAAAAATGTGCTGTCCGCACAGTACAAAGACGTAAATATTTGTGAACTTGGAGAATGGGATTCCCTTTTGCTCAAAAGTTAGAAAACCTTCAAGAACCAGAATGCACTGCGCTGCACAGGACCAATAAACACGCTCACTGAATGATGACATGTGAGTTGGGTGGTGCTTGGATTTGGTAAACAATATCATATTAAATCAAAACCGTAGGAGAAATTCCACAATCATCAGGCTCATGGTTTAGTTCATATTTGATCAGCACAGCCTTGTTTTACAGTCCAATCTGTGGTTGATACAACAGCCCTTACATCTCCCAGATGAGGTGAAAAGCATCATCTGAGCTGATGAAAAAGTGGGGAGCTCTGGGTGCACGCAAAATGGATAGAAGTTTAACATCACCCCTTTGCATAATCCCTTTTCCTTTATACGAACACAGTGGCATGTTTACGTGTTTAAACTAGCGTTGAGCATGTCTGCATATCATCCCCCTCTTACCAGCTGACTCTGCTGCCGAGTGTAGCGCTCTCTGTCTTCAACAAACTTCCTCATTTCCTGGTTCCTCTTGTCCTCTGCCTCTTTAGCTTGGCCAATCAGGTACAGCTTCTCCTCCAGCCACTTTTTACGTTCCGCTTGATGTTTCTCTGCAACCAGCTGTAAGCAAATGTGTTTTATTTCTAGGGGGGTATACAAATATTGCTGCCCCAACTTTGTGGATGACTAAGAATCTTCAGAAACATCAGGAAAAATATTCTTTATTTATCTGATTTTCACCAAGAATTAACTTTTAATCATCAGTATTCCTGTTGGGATGTTTTCCTTCATTACCTTCAAGCTGTCCTGAGCTTGAGCAGCTTCCCGTCTGGCAGCTTTAAGGTCATCGGATGGGTTCTCGACTTGAAGGTGTGTGTTGTTTGCGCGGTTCTGCTGCAACAACATCCCTTTCAAATTATCCACCTCTGAAATTGTAGAAACCAGAAAGTTAAGACTCACATTTAAAGACGAAATAGGTAGTTTTAGACTTTATATAAAATATATGGATATGTATTCATCCTTCATGTTTTTGTCCTCATATCTAGCTACCCAACACTGTCGGACTTACTGGCCTGACTTTGGTAGCCAGTTAAAATGTCTTGTGGCTGTGAGAAAATACAAGTTTGCTCCAGTCTCAGTGTCTAGTCAGTTTCATTTACGGTCTTTTATGAACATTCTTGTCTCTCTGTAGTTTGCAGGGATAAGAGGATTAGAGTAAGCTGCCTTGGGGCCAAACCTCATTTTAAATTCTAAACAATGAAATCCACAATTTCACAATGTCTGTGTTTGCTTTTCATGCTTTTTTTTTATTTTAAGATCCTGTGTCTTACCACTGGAGAGCTCCTGGATTAGGTCAAGTTTCTCCTCCAACACCTGCTCCATCTGGTCTTGTGTCTCCTCCTGCTCCGTCAGAGCCAAACGCATGTCCTCCAACACGCGCTCCTTGGCTTCAAGGTCTACAAATCAACAGCAACGCACTCAGCCAGCCACCCAAAACAGTTTTACATGCAGAACAGCATCCTGGCCCCCATACAACAATATATTTACTATGATATGTTGATCCCTGAGGGAGGTATTCTCCTTTCACTGCCCTTCCACAAAACATAATCTAGGCTTGATAAAGGAGGAGTAAGCTGGTGCTGTATTTTTAGATGTGTGTTAACGATGCAAAGTCTAGCAACGTGTGCACAATGGGAAGGAACTGCAAATGTATGCCTGTGAAGGGAAAGGCTCGCGGTGTAACCAATAAATTAAATATCATTATTAATTAAATATTAAATATAACCACTGTAGTATACTGGAAAAAAATCTTCAGAGCTCAAAGATATTTTGACTTTTCTTAAATTTGTGTCTTCTGTTTGAAAAGTTTAAATAGTTTGTTGCCTTCTGAAAGCCACAAATCAGAGAAACGTCCAACCAGGCGACAAAGAGAGTAGCAGCTTTAAAGTCAAATTAAAATCTGATACAAGCTTCTCAACTCTGTATTTTATCTTTGCTTGGTATTCAAATAATGTCAGATACACAAAGACGCATTTTGTTTACCTTTACAGGCCTTCTGGTAGAGCTGGAGTGTCTGGTCAGACTTTGTGTCAGATGATTGATCCTAGAAGAAGAGAGGAGGAGGAGGAGATGAGGAAAGCATAAAGATGGCACTTCACTACTGGAGTACGGAGGCGGTCAAAGGGAAATCTGTTAGATTCCTTACTGGCACACAACAGCATGAGGGTGCTGCTCTTCCATGGAAAACAGAGCTGAAGTCTTCAGGGATTTGTTTTGGTAAATGCGAGCGTAAGAAAACAGATTATCTCACCACTTTGAGCTGCTGGATGGTTCTATCTCTGTTGGCAAGGTCACACTGAAGCTGCTTCTTAGCTTTCTCCATGTCAGACAGCTTCTGCCTCAAAGACTTTTCCTCTTCTCTCATGGCCGAGATCTTCAGAAAAGAAAAGTTACGAACAAAAGTTTACACATTATAGATAAAAGAAACTCAAGCTGCCTGCTTATGTCAGTGTCTCACTCATATCCAGTGATGTGGAAATGTTTTGTGTTGGAGTTTCCCCAAGCAAGTATGAATATTTTATTCTTATTTGTACGAGACCTTATTACCTTTCAGCTGTATTCAGCTTAATGTAGACAATAAATCAGAAACCATGCTGCATTCCCAAGAGAGACATCTCTTTGCTGCATAGTGACACCAACAGTTTAAAAATCAGCTGCTCCTTGAGGTTGTTTTCACTTCGGTGTGACCATGTTTAGGTTTTTAAAAAGATAATTTGTGTACCTCCTTCTGGACCTGCTGGATCTGCTTCTTGTAGTCGGCTAGTTTCTCTCTGAGGTCTGAAGTGTCGTCATCTTTCCTTTGCAGGTCGAGGCTGAGGCTCTTGGCTTTCTCCATGTCCTGTTTGGCATTTTCCTTCAGTCTGGGAGAGTGTACGAGATAACAGTGAAATGCAACAAGTGATTTCAAAGACACAATAGTACATTGTGGTCCAGAACAACATTTTTCAAAGTCTTTAAAACAGCTGGTGGATAGATGGATTAATAAAAAAACTTCCTGGACAACAAGGTACTTGTGGAGAGATGAAAGGCAAGATAATACAGAGAAAGGTATTTCACAGTGACAGAATAATCCAGTCTAGCACAGAACCACGAGAAAGGTTCATACAATGACACTGCTTCTCCAAAAAAATCTGTCAATAGTCTTATACAGTAATGGCAAAGCATTCAGTGCTGGGGGGAAAAAAATAACAATTAAAAGTCAGACCTAATTGTGGTATTGGGGGATTGGCACACCTCTTCTCATAAGAGGGTCCAACCTTTGATAATATTTTGAAGATGTACTATCCTTCCCTGATATATGTGAAGGAAACGACTGGTTACCTGCTAATTTCCTCAGCTTTCTTCTCCAGCTCTGCATCCTTCTGAGCGATGGCTTCATGCGCCACAGCCAGTAGCTCCCTGCGTCTCTCCACCTCCCTGCGCCGGGCCTCCTGGACTGCCTGGCTTTCCTCCTCCTCCCGCCGCTCCTGTGCCTCCTGTAGGCTCTTCTGCAGAGATGTCACCTGTGCCTCCTTTTCCAGCAGCTTTTTCTGCAGCTCTGCCTCTCTCTCTGCCGACGCTTTCTCCAAGTCTGCTAGCTTCTCCTCCGCCCGTCTGTTCTTTTCATTTAGCATTTTCTCGTCTTCTGAAGAAGCTAGCTGAGCTTCAGTTTTGCTCGTAGACTCCTTCGTTTGTTCCATGTTGACAATCTTTGCCCTCAGGGATGCGACCTCATTCTGGAGATCAGCGTTCAACCTCTTGAGCTCTTCTCCTTCAGCAGCAGAGCTAGAGGAACTGTTTGAACCTTTACACCTAGCTTCTTCTAGTTCGGCCCTCAGCAGCTCTGCAGTTCGCTCCTGCTCACTGAGCTTTTGCTTAAGATCATCTAAAAGTTTACCAGAGGTTTCTTTTTGTTCACTTAGGTTGTGTTTTAACTCGTCCAGTTGCTGTTGTGATATCACTTCTTGTTCGTGCAGCTTCTCATTGAGCTCCTCTACCTGCTTTTTCGAAGCCTGTGTTTGTTCTTCAAGTTTCGTTTTCAGCTGTTCTCCTTCCTCTCTGGAAGCACGTTCTTGGCACTCCAGCTTGGACCCGAGTTCATCCAGGCGCTGTTGGGATATATTTTCTTGCTCCTGAAGCTTTGTTCTCAGTTCTTCAACTTGTTGTTTTGAAGCTGCTTCTTGATGATTCAGCTGTTCCAGCTGCTGGTCAGAGATCAGCTGTTTGTGTGCCAGCTGTTCTTTTGCCTGAGCTAGCTCACGCTCCAGCTCCAGGATTTGTCTGTGCTTGCTCTCATTTGTCTCCTTTTCCTCATCCAGATTCTTCCTCAGCTCTGACACTTCCTCTCTCAGCTGATCATCGTCACCACCACATGAGGCTGCTGAATTCTGCACTTCCTGTTTCAGGCTTTGAACTTCATGCATCAGGGTGTGGATCTGGGTAGTTTTCTCCTGCATCTCCTTGGAGTGTTCGCCCAGTTGTGCCTGAGCAGTTTGGAGTTGGACCAATGCTTGTTCAGCTCTCTCCATCTCAGTGGTCACCTGTGGTAAATTTAGTAAAAAAAAAAGGCCATTAACAAAACATAAATAACCATTATTCCACTACCTACGCAAAAGCCACTTGCAAAACTTGACAAAACTTAAAAGCTGACTTAAAATCCTTGGCTGTTCAGACACTGAACAGCCAAGGATTCACATATCAAATATCAGACTTGTCTCTATGAATACTGACCTTGCACTCTGTGGCTTCTAGTTTGGCAGTCAGCTCTCTGACTTCTTGTCGGAGTGCATCACCCTCCTGCTGGCTCTTTTCTCTCTCCTCCACCAGCCTGCTGATCTCCTTCTTGTTCATCTCCTGAGCCGCCTCTTTGCCACTATGCTCCTCACTAAGAGCTGCAAGTATATTCTCTCTGCTTTGCTTCTCTTCTGCTAGAGCTGCAATCGCATCCCCCTTGGTTTTCCTTTCAGCTTCAAGGGCCACTACGGCTTCCTCCTTGCCTTTTCTCTCTTCTTTGAGGGATGCTAGCACCTCCTCTTTGCTTCTCTTCAGTTCCGCTATTGTGGCAAGGGCCTCCTCCCTTGCTTTCCTTTCCTCCTCTAAGGAAGCCAGTGCCTCCTCTTTTCCCATAGTCTGATACTCCAGAGCTGCAAGGGCGTCTTCTCGGCCTCTCTTCTCCTTCTCAAGGGCAGCCAACGCCTCCTGGGTGATGGGAGTATTGATTAATTCCTATCTTAATCTTTAAAAAGCATTAAATCAACATCTCCTGATTGTTATGTGGACCTTACCTGCAGCGGGTCTCTCTCACATGAACCCCCCTCCGCAACCAGCAAGGAGTGGCCCTGTGAGCCCCATTCTGCCACCCTCTGCAGGTCTCCAACTTTTTTCTCCAGCTGGGCAACCTCTGATGACTTCTGCTGGAGCTGAAAGAGAAGCCTCCTTCTCTCCTCATCCACGACTTCACTGGCTTCACCTGGAAAACAACACAAAGAAAGAAGATACACAACAGGATATGAAAAGCTAGAGCTGACACAGCTTTCCAACTGTCTATTTTGTAATAAATCATAGAAATATAAGTTGTTATTTATTACTTTAAATAACCATTTGGGTCTGTCAAATAGAGAGCTTACAGCTGTGTCACTTAAATGTTCTGTACAGCCGGTCTGCAAGTCTGTTCACACAAATGACACAATTACATAGTGTTTCCCTCCATACCAATACTGGCACACAGGGATGGGAATCGAGACCCAGTTACAGCTGAGAACTGGTCCGATTTATCAGAAACGTATGCCTCAGCAATTATTCACTCTTTTCAGCAACATGACAGCTGCTGCAGTTCTGACAAAAAACCAACAACCGTTAAACTAATGCATCTTCGCTGCTGGAAAACTTGAAAAGGAAGAGGAGTCATGGTTGAGAGGAAGCATCGGTACCAATTAAATCATATTAACTCCGATCCGTGCAAAAAGTGGCCAATAGTATTTAATTAGCGTTGCTCAAAAATGCTTAAAAAAAAGTACAGTTGAAAATAGAGTGATTTTCAAGAAACAGCCTGGATAATCCACAGACTGAACTGTGAACAGTTGTTTTTGGGAATACTTTCCAATGAAGAAATGTTGTTGAGAAACATAATTGTTATATGGATACATAAACATATCTTTACATCAGTCCTTCGGTACTGAACTGAAGGAGAATAACTCAATTTGCAGTTTATTCCTCCATCTGCCGGGCTGACAGATTAAACACTGATGGATTCATATGTGTTTTTACCATTGTGTTCGTGAGCCGTCTGCTCTTGGACTTTCCGCTGGTGCTCATTCAGTTCCAGCACCTTCCTCTTCAGCTCCTCTACAGCGTCTCTTCGGTCTCCCTGAGCTCCTGCTCGGCCTGAACCCAGACATTTATGAGCAGCCTCCGCGGCCATCTTTATGCCTGCCAATTCAGAGGAGTACAAGTCCAGAGATGTATCCTGCGGGAGGAAGGAAACATCAGAGAAAATTAGTCAGGGATATTAGTGAGCACAAAGACACAATCCTGGAACATGCTGCTTTACTCATACTTGCTTGAGAGGCTACATATAACTTTCCTTAGAAAATGAATATAGGACTTCAAAAAGAGATCAAATAACTTGTCTGTCCTTGTATGAAATGTTAGAAACCTTGCAGTTCCCTTTGCTCTCACAGCGAGCAAAGCTGTTCCAACAGGAATCATTATTATTTCAATGACAAGCTGGAGACGGAAGCGGGTCAAAGACAGGTTGAACTCAATAATTAAGGAAACTGTGCGTGAAGTGAGAGTGTAGCACATTAATCTTGTCACTAAGATGCAATGTGATGCGTATCAAACACAGCTTCTGCATATTTCATGTTTTTAAATCATGAAATTTTTAATCATGAATCTGTTTTAGCATTCACAACATTTAACCAGCCAACGAGTAAACAAAGCACTCCTTTATTTGTGATCCAAGGAAAAGAGGTTGCATTACCATGGCCTGTGCATCTGGACTGGGTCCAGCAGAACCCATTTTATCAATGAGGTTCTTGAAGATCTCCAGCCTCTTTTCTGCTCGCTCCTCCAAGATTTCTCTCTCCCTCACCAGGCGTTCTCTGAACCAAACACACACATTTGTATGGATTTAACATTGGACCCAAATCTTTCCTGGATATACACAGTATCAACAAAAATGCCTCACTTGTAGTCACTCTGCATCTCAGAGAAGAGCTCTGAGAACTCTCTGCTGATTTCCTCTCTGACTCGTGCCTCCAAGAGCAGGTTCTCCGCTCGCTCCTTCTTCAGCTGTATCTGCAGCTGTGTCAACAGCACCGCCTGCCTCTGAGGAACGGGACAAATGGTAACACACAACGACAAAGAGTTTTCAATTTAAAAGTTGTTGTTAACCGTTTTCTTTATTACAAAAAAAACAAAACAGTTAAATCTATAAATCTATTTACAAAACATGAAATTCAACACTGCATCTAAGCAGTAAGATGGAGACTTGCACTCACTGATCCGACATTAAATAAAATAATTTTCCTTATCCTTCCCTACTTTCAGACATGCTTTCTAATCATAGAGTCCTTCTAAAATAAGGAACTGTATAAAATCAAGTTAAAAAAACAGAATAGCTCCTCCAAAAAAGTTCATTTATTTTACAATCTGACTTACTTCTTTATATTTATTTATTTTCTCTCCGTCTGCTCTTACCTCCCTGATGTTTCTCCAATGATCTTGATCTCTCTGCTAGTTTTTAATATGTGAAGTTAACATGAAAGGGACTGACCTGGTGTGACCTTTGATCATCATTTTCATCGCCATCATCTTTGTCGTCAGTCTGATCCATTGAATTCTCCATCAGGCTCTTTTCTTCCTCGTGCTCATCATCGTCATCCTCCTGGACAAACGATTTTAAAAATAACACAATGACTTGATCTTGTGATTAAAAAATAAATAATTATAAAATGTACTGAGGAGGTACTGCTGCCTCCACTTCACCTGTACATCCTCCAGGCTGGTATCCCAGCCAATCAGAGAGCTCCTCCTGCTGCTGCTGCTGCTGCCATGAGCCTTCCTCTCAGCATTGCTACTGATGAAGGATACCTCACTGGTGGACCTCTGTGGCATGATAGGAAGAATCCTGGTGGTCAGAACCACAACCTGGAAATAGAAAAAAGTGTAAAAAAAGATTATATAACCATCAATACTGCAGTGTCAGCATATTTATTCAACTGGGAGACACTCACTATCTGTACGGCGCTGTGTTAATTCACTGCTATCGCGAATCAAACACTTTCGTATGCTGCAGCTTCACATTAAAATAATTTAAGTGGCTAAACAAGAGTTGACTTTATTTATCACATTGGCTAGTCAAAGGAAAGGCAGTGTTGTTCAGTGAGTTCAGCAATATTTCACAACAAAACAACAGACTTTTGGATCATTTGTTGACAGCGGATCCATTTTAAATATGTCAGGGAAGAGCAGGTGACAGGCTGCACACCTTCAACTTCTCAGTGAGGTAGCCAACTCATTTTCCTCATTAATGTTATCAGGTTCCAACACCTTAACTGACACCGTCACTTTGTGTGTTTGGATTTCAGCTGAGCGAAAAAGAGGTCACACTCAGAGAACAAATCACAATAGGAGAGAAAATGAAAATGTGTCTGCACCTTCTGTGCCACAGCAGAGAATTTGAGGACGTTGAGAGTCTCGTCGTACATGGAGGCACACTGGTTGATGTTGACGATCATACAGGCTTTACCCCGACCACAGAAAAAGCCCTGCAGGTAGTGGGTCAGCTTGCTTTCCCTGAAGGGCACATGCTGAAGCAGCCTGAGGAGGGAACAGAAAAAAAGCTTAGTTGGCACCGTTCTATGTGGACTCTAGGAGTGTCAGTTGGGTAATTTTGCTTTCAGTAGCCCGGCCTCTAAAAAACTGGTAACTAACTAGTTAATTTTCATAAAAAATGCATATGATGTGAAATACAAGAGTTACGGTCCCAATTCGCGGTTCACTGTTTGTGCTGCTTCACAGAATTTCCTCTGAAGTATCTAAAGATACACTCCTGCTGTTCTGGCCACTAGAGTGTAGAGAAACCACTAAGATGAGAGATCAAATCAACTGAAAAAAGAGAGACAGGTAATGATCTCACTTGGCCTGCTGATTGTGTCTTAGTGCGTTGATGCATTTTCCTAGGATGAGCAGAGAGGTGTTTATGTTTCCAGCTTCTTTCAGACGCTCTCCTTTGTTCTGGGTCTTGGCGCATCGCTCAGAGCCAGCCAGGTCACACAGACTCAACCTGATGACAAACACATTTTTACAAGATATTATTTGTTACACATGCACAGTGCCTTGTTTTACAAACACACAGTCCATGCCTAAATCCATGATTATATATGGCAGTCAAATCAAAGAGTCACTCACTCGCTGACTGTGTGGACCCTTGGAGTCGCAATGTCCTCAATCCTCAATATGCGAATGGAGAAAATACTGTGACTGCAGAAAGAGTGAGAAAAGTAGAAGATCAACAGACTCTTACATGTAACCAGAAGGAGTAAGCACAAAAACAAAAACAAGATAAATGCATACAACACCAGGGCTCATTTGCTTCATATCGACTTTATATAAAGAGAGTGGAAAAAAAAGACGAAGCAGAAAAATAACCTTATAGAACTATTTGTGTTGACGTTTAACAAACGCACACCTACACATGAACAGGTGGCATTTATGGGGTTGAAACAAGCAACACAGAGAAGGTGAAGTAGTAAAGATGACCCAGAATTTTGCCAAGGGAAAGTGTATCTGACAAATTAACTCAACATAAAAAAACTTCCAGCTGTTAGTCTGCAGATGCTGCCGACTGTTGTCCTCACCTCCTGCTAGAGAGCTGGTTGAGCCGGGTGGAGGAGAAGCTCTGGTTCCTCTTGCCCAGCTTCATCACCTTGTAAGCCTCTTCTGCACTATTTACCTGAACCCAACGCAGATCTAAATACAAATGCAAAAAAAAACAAAGAAGAAAATGTAGAGGCTTCATTAGGACAAGGAAGTAAAGTACACTTATAATTAGTGTGTTGAAAAGTTTTTCACAGGGGTCATTTGTAAGAAATGGCCAGAACTCGAAGGTAAAACTCCAAAACTGCAGAGGGCAGCATAGCCTAAGCTAGGCGAACTGCTGCTCACTGTACTGTCTGCTGTAGATATTTCTAACTGCAGCAACAAGCTGCTGTTAGCAAGTAGCTAATTTAGCTGTGGAGAAATATATCATCGAAAAACTACAAGGTCAAATGTGTCACAACAAACCAGAACAAGAAGATATGAAGAAAAATGACCTTGTCTCTATCAGCCCTTATGTGTATTTTAAAATTTGCTTACAAAGCAAACTCAAACACCCGACATGCAGGAGAAAAAATTAATGCTGTCAAGTTTTAACGTTTGGCTGAGGTGGTAAAGTTTGCATACCAAAAAAAGAGGAAGTGCAGTACCCATTTTAGCCAACTCTACTACTCCAATAGGTCAAGTATTTGCTTAAAACTTAATAATAATTCAAACTTCTGTCAAGTATCGTGGTATGTGCCCCCATCCCTTCAAACCTTTGACGAAGGCATTGCCCTTGACGTCCTGTGACAGGCGCAGTGCAGTCCTCCTCAAGGCCCCGCTGGGTAACACCTCCAGGAGGTCATGAATGTTCTCATTGTAGATTTCACAGAACGAAACCCAAACAGAGAACTTAGTGTGCGTTTCCACTTCAAGGCTGATTTTATCCTCTGCTGCAACAGTCGTCCCAAGCATGGAGGCATCTGCAACAGAGGCCAAAGCAGTATAAAAAAAATGTTTTTAAACCCTGTAGTAAGACACACTACAGCATACCATAGTGCAGTCCTGTCCTAGAGGTTAAACAGCAAGTCTTAGAAATGCAAACAAGGTGCAGCAGTACTGTCAATCAGAATTAGTACAACGTTATCACAGTGCACAGGTGGTTTCAGGGACAGATTTGCAGCTGCAGTGCAAAAAATAACAGAAGACAAGAAAAAACATATTAAGAGATAATAAATTAAAAGAGGAAATCTTGCCTTCAAGGAGCGTCTTATTGGTCGAGTTCAACAGGCTGGCGCTGCTCTTCTCACTCTACAAGGCAAAGAGCAAAGATGAAAATGGTAAAAACCCATCAAAGGAACTTACAATGATAAGACACATTAAAAAACAACTAACAGGTGAAGTAACCATCATTGATCATCTTATTACAATCTAAGGTTTTGTTTTGAAACCCTGGGTCCCGGCAGTCATGGATGGATGGATGGATGGATGGATGGATGCCACTTGACAAACACAACCTACCCAAACATTGTTGTAGACAACGTACAACCCGATGGCAGTGCATGAATGTCACTTTGACATCATATCAATTTCTCTTTTTTCTTCTCAGAGCCACAAGTACTTTATTATTTTAGTCATTTTGTCTGAATGTCCACGGCAGCCTAAAGCACACAAGTTACCTCTTTAAGTTGCCTGAAGAGGTTTCTCTTGAACAACGCCTCCTCTGCCTGCTGCTCCCTGGTGAGCCTGGTGAACTCTCGGCACCGGTGAGGTTTGATGCTCATCCCAGTGAAAACCTGTTCATCAATACTGCTGAAAATGACATCAAGAGACCGAGGCAGGATACCAGCATCCGCATCTGGACCTGAAGTAACAAGAGGATATTGCTAGATTGTGTGGAGTTCGGGCAACTTCTTTAATGCTAAAATGCTCATGACAGAAATAAGTCTGAAAACGATAAGGTCCTTTCTTCCTCATTGTAATGTTGTCTAAGAATGCATGGGCAGAAAGCAGGTGGCAGTAAGACATGCAGTGTTTCCAACACATAGACTTAACTTAGGCGGGCTGCCCGGGTATAATAACGGCCACCAAAGTAAATTTGGTGACCAATTTTTGTATCTTTTAATAACTTCATGTGAAGCGGCTGAAGTTTGTTAAACTTGTGCCAACAACATGAGAGATTGTAAACTATGGCATGTCATTTTTTTTATTGAATTTAGCAGTCATTTTTAATACATCTTAAAAAGCAGCACTATCTGAATGTATGAGAGTGAAGCAGACCTAAGAATGTGAAGGTCTTTCCAGCGTTGGTGACTCCATAAGTGAAAACCAGAGAGTTCCCCCCTTCGAGGACATCTTTCACCAAATCCTTTACTGTGCCTTGAAAGAGCTCTCTCTGTGATGTCTCAGGACCATACACCTATTGAGGGTACAAAAAAAGCTCATCAAAGAGGGACACCCAAATGGATCGTACTGTATACAATTGATGATTTACTAATAATAGTTATTTATTAAAATACATAAGCAAATATCAGGTCTTAGAAATGAAGACCAAGCTTTCTGTGGCCAGAGGAGCTAAAGTTTGTTGGCTCTTATCAGGAAAACCAAAAGTTGCCGACCTGAGAGAACTGAAAGCGCTGTCCAGTCTGTGGAAGGGATTTGTCGGTGCTAAGTCTCGCTGAGAGGGACAAACTGGGAGGCTTCAGCAGAACTGTGTCAGGAGGCTCAAGAGTAACACAGCCCTGTTAAAAACAGTAAAAAAAAAAAGATATTTATGAATTGTGTATGCACTGAATGTTTTGTTGACATGTATTTAAAAAGGCATTTTTTTAAATTAGGGATTGACTATTTTATTTGTTTTTGTTACCTGCGACTCTCCAGTATCGCTCTCTGCTGAGGTGAAGGGTCGGATGCGGAGGAAGACCTGAAGGTGTTCTCTCTCCTCAGTGCTGGAAAGCTGCACAACATCAGTGTTTCATCAAAAACAGCAAGATAATAGTGAAGGACACTTTACTTTTTGGCATTACTGACCAAAAACCCAATTTAAAAAACCCACTGACTTTGAGACAAGGGAACCAGAAGAGCAACAAATGCCAACTTATTTCCAGGTTTGAGGATTCATTCCTGTGGCACTCTATAAGTAGGAGAAAACTGCTGCTTAAGTACTAAAGTACTATGCCTACAAGTGTTTTTGAAGTAGCCCGTCTGCCGTATGCACCGCTGTCGTGGTCATCAGTTAATTAGCCCTGAGCTATTTGAAAAGCAAAACTCACAAAATGGTTAACTGTGGATGGTGTTCTTCACTGCAAGTCAGATAAAAGACTGAGAGACACAATATCACAATAACCTCCTGATTTTGTGGTTTGCCCATTTACATCATCATCATCGTCATCATCATAGATGTTGGAAGTCGGGATGCGACAGCTTCTCTTTACTGCACAAAACATTTTTTGTTTGAAATAAGAACTGTTGCTTCAACTTGTCTGACTTTCGTTTCTAATTATAATAATAATGCATCAGAAAATTGGAATTCATGAATGAAATTGTCCATAAATGCAGTCAATTATGGCAGTGCACAATTTCCTTTAATAAATCCCAAATTGAGTTGGAAATCAAGTTGGAGTCTGGGCTTCTACAATCGGGCTTTAATTTACCACCTCACCATCTGTGTCACCAGTTTCTCCAGTCTCCAAAATGTTCGTACACATGGGTTAACATTTCCCTAAATTCACATACATTTCCACGTCAAGTATTTTTTTTTTAAAAGATCCCAATTTAGGTTTAGAAGGTAGCAAAGTGAGGTCCCTGAACTGTGGACACAGCCTTCAAGAGTGGTCTCGCATCTAAATAATAAAGATGCTTTGTAAATGTTTTTTTTTTTTTTGCTCTTTACTTCTCAAATTATGTGAAATGAAAGCCTTGGGTCAGGCTCATTAGTTCAGTCTAACCAGTAGCCTACTGCAGTGTTGGATAATGTTGCTCCTCAGCTCATTTACAGCACCCCTCCATGAAAGTAGTTCCCACGTCCCTGACCATCATATGGCCACTTTTTAATGCAGTAAAGACATCACTATATTAGCATATTAGAGTTTAATGCTGGCCATTGTCTCCTGTATGGTGATAGTATTGTCATTAATGTGGGTAAAGGTATCGATAGCATCACAGTGAATTGACCTGTCGCTACCTGGTTTACCTGAGAGTCTGGGGCGGTGCTGAAATCTGATGAAAGACCTCTCTTCAAACAGTCAACCTGTTCCTCTGCCTGTTCCCGTTGGTCAGCCGTGTGGCTCAGACACGATTCCATCATCCTGCAACAAACAAGGACAAAAGTTAACCATATGTTTATTGTCCCATGGACAGTAGCTTTCCTCACAAGTTATTCACCAAGCAGCTCTTACATCAGCCTTGATTTCCGGTGTGACAGTTTAACTGGTGTTCATTTTAACTGGCGAGGGTCCCAGATGTGCTGCAGGAGTGGTTTGAGAATCCCGTCTCGAGAGGGGTCCTCGGCCCTGTCCGCTGACCAGGAAAAACATTCTGTCGGTTGTCGGTCTGATATCTTTGTCGTGAATGTCTGTACTCACATACAGCTCATGGGTGGGACAGTCTGACGCATCTGTTCACGCCGAGCGGCTCGAGAGCAGCGTGCAGAGCGCTGTTCGCTGCGGCGGTGAGTGCGCAGCGACCAGGTCAACTTGTGACACTTGATATCGAGTATTTCTTTCATTCCACACTCCGTTCAAATGGTCACTTAAAGTCATCGGTCCCAGCTGTATACATCGCTATTAAGCTGGCGCCAAGTCGATATGAAAACTGTGTACTCTGTCATACAGCTGTTCATCAAACAGTCTGCAGAGTATGTTGATATCCAGAACTCAGCGTGAGGTCGGTCAGCTGTGGCAAAGCGTGAGACGCAAAGATCAACCTGTGATACAAACACCTGTATCGACCGTCGATCGTGGTTCATAGCAGAGTCCAGACATGTACAGTATCTCACACTGCTCAAGGTGTCAAGATGAATATCAGAAGGGAGAGGATGACTTCTTACCAGAAGTTAGGAAAAAAACACAGGACAGTTTAATTTTATTTTAGTCCATTTCAGTGTGAGTTAGAGTAAAAGGGCAAAAGAGCTTACCTGTTTGCCAAAATCTGACATCATTCCCTTTCAGATTGAATGCATCACATGCAGCGTGTAGTATACACCACGTGTTGGTCATCCCTCTACTGAGGGGGGCTACTTTTGTAAAGGCTGGGACAGCTAAAATAAAGTCCTACATCACTGACATTACTGTTGAATTTAATGTTGTCCACCACATTGACATATGTTGGATTCGTTTTCTGCTGTAACACGGGGCTGGTGTGTTGCATCATTGAAATGGAAATGCAAAGTTCAAGTACCTTATACTGTAAGCATAAGTGGCCCCCTGCAGAGTTGCTACATCATCAGAATCAGAATCAGAATCAGAATTCCTTTATTTGTCCCGCAAATGGGGAAATTTCTTTGTCACAACAGCCAAAGGACAGTATCACACTTAAACAGTAATAAAAGTAAAAAATAAACAATATAATAAGACATAAGAAATAGAATTTAACTGGTATATACATAATATCTACAATATGAAATCGGTATTTACAATATGACATAGTATCATGTGAAAATATAAATGAATGTTCATTTAGGCCTATTAATAATCTTGATAGGCTAAGTTAGACTTTCTAGGCTGTGTTACCTTCGTTATAAGACACAAATATGTTTTGCGTCTCCAGAAGATTTTCTTGGCAAGGGACGGGGCAAAAATGTCCCCTTTGACAGTAAAGGTTGCTGACACCTGCCCTCACTTGTCTCCCTTCTGATATTCATCCTGACACCTTGAGCAGTGTGAGATACATGTCTGGACTCTGCTATGAACCACGATCGACGGTCGATACAGGTGTTTGTATCACAAGTTGATACATACTCTGCAGACTGTTTGACGAACAGCTGTATGACAGAGTACACAGTTTTCACATCGACTTGGCGCCAGCTTAATAGCGATGTATACAGCTGGGACCGATGACTTTAAGTGACCATTTGAACGGAGTGTGGAATGAAAGAAATACTCGATATCAAGTGTCACAAGTTGACCTGGTCGCTGCGCACTCACCGCCGCAGCGAACAGCGCTCTGCACGCTGCTCTCGAGCCGCTCGGCGTGAACAGATGCGTCAGACTGTCCCACCCATGAGCTGTATGTGAGTACAGACATTCACGACAAAGATATCAGACCGACAAACATGCACTTTTGGACGATTTATTGACACTTGCGTTTTTCTGGACAGGCATCGACACAGTCACCTACACTGTCACTGTGCGCTCTGTAGCGCTCGTTGTGAAGTGGCTTGCAGGTCGCAGACTCCGGCATCTCCGTGTGGAGTAGTAGTGTTCAAGCCACGCCAACATTAATATACATATACATGACTTGGATCAATGAGCAGGGTGATCGGAATGTTTTCCTGGTCAGCGGACAGGGCCGAGGACCCCTCTCGAGACGCACCCCTCCAGCACATCTGGGACCCTCGCCAGTTAAAATGAACACCAGTTAAACTGACACACCCGCAGCGATTCAACTGAACGGGGTCTAATGTTTAGGTTGGCGTGGGTGTTGTTATTGAACTCAAACCAACTGTTCGGACGTTGCAATAAATGTATATGGCCGTCTTAACGTTTATTGGCAAACAATGTAATCATTACTTGTTGTGTTTACTGACTAACTGAACGTCTCTTGGCGAGGCTAGCTCACAAGCTAGTTAGCTGTCCAGCTGGAAACTTTTAGTCGACCTGCGGACGCACCTGCCAACTGATTATCGTAACATACTACATGTCCGTCGGCTTTTAAGAAAATAACTCAATAATGACACTACACTTGGCATATTAGGCAACAAAAACACTTACCTGGCAGTTATTTTGGGGACATTAGACCCTGGAACTACAGAATATCTTGTGCGCTAACGCTAATTGACTTTGAGCTAACACAACAACACAACCGCGGTCTGAGTTTGAAACGGACCAATCGGGTTCAAGCGACAAGTGCGCATGCGTCCTTTCTGTGCTGCGTTCAAAGTTTCTCCTGTGGTTGGAAATCAGGACATACTCAGGACAGACTCACACATCCAATAGCAACGGATTTTATATAGCATTGTCACTGATCGTCTGATTTAGTTTGAATTATGTTTAATCATGGTAGATGTAGGTATCAGAATATTAATGAATCAATTTCTTCTTTTAATGGTAAAAACAAATATATAAATAAATATATAAATAATTTATACATTTATTTGACCTCTTTCACTTTGCCATCAGGTTCAACAGAGAATCAAGAGCATGTTCAATAGCGAGGACACATATCAGGAATGTATAATTTGCATTTCATAAACACACATGACTGAAAAATAAGAAGAAAATGTAGCAGAGTGAGGAGAAAAACAATGAGAGAAACAGCTGACAGATTGAAGATGGTGAGGTTGGTCCTTGACCGTTTAGTGCTCCAGGAGCTGCTCTGTAACTCTGAAATGTACAAACGCATATCGTGGGAACATTTTTTGCTCCTGCTTTAATGTGGCAGCGGAGGTGGTAACAGCAGATTAGACGTCTGTGTAATGGACCCCATGTTTCTCTGAACCAATTGAGGAACTACAAAATGAATTTCATGTGTCTTGTGTTGTGGATATTTCCAGTCCGTTATTGATTTTATAATATGTGTGTTTTACAGAAGCTAGATTGGGTGACATCATCACTAGAGTGGAGAGGACCAACAAAAAAAATCTTGAACATTTCTCTTAATCTTGATTAAAACCCCACAATTTAATTCCACACACATATTTTATACATTGAATCAGTGGGACATGTTGTGCTGGTTGCAGGCATGTAGTTATGGAAGCAAACAGACTTACACTTTTGGCTGTGTGGGCTTTCAAGCTGCAACAGCACCACCGACCCTCATGAGCTCCCATGTTAAATCTGAGCCTTTCTGGAGGAAAGTAGACAGAAAGATGTTCCCAATCTTTGTTTTTATTTGTAAGTATTTTGTAGTAAATGAGTACGAGTAAGTACAACTCATCGAGCGATCTTTTTGTCGGCCTTTTGTCCCTCTCTCTCTCAGACAGACACAGCTGTCTCTATTTATACTCACTTGCAAAGCATCAGGCAAACACAACAATTTGTGAGAAACTCTCTACAACAATAATCCACTGAGAGGTGTTCGTAGTGATGTTTTGCAGTTTTCCAGGAAACTTCCACTGAAGCATGTAGTTCGTTTTTAGCCCCTAGCCCCTTTAGCAGGACGGAGAGAAAGACGGGGACAAAGGTCCCGGAACATTTAGAAGCTAGATTTATTTTAAATCAAGCAGAATCCAAATATAGAAATAAATGAATAAACTTTTAGGTTATAAACGTTAGAGCAGCAACACGTCATGCTTACAAGTTATAGTAAAGTTCTGCTGGTTTCACTCACTAGCTTTGAAGCTAAACAAACTATAGCAAACACATTAACCCTGACGATTCTAGCCTGGAGGCCCGACTCATTCACTATTTTGTGACTGCAAACTGCAAACTTGTTTTACAAGTACAAGTCGCTTCCAGCCAGACTGAGCCAGTGATGTTTGCTAACAAAATTGCCAGACGCTGACACAGCCATGTATTTAGTTGTCAAGTTCAGCACCACAAGCTGAATGCTATCAAATCAGTAAGTAAGCGTAAAGAGTAAAGTTTATTTGTACAGCAGCTTTCAAGGATACAAAGTCAGAGTGTTTTACATTAATGATAAATACACAATTTAAAGCAATATAAAAAAAGCAGTGACAAACAGCACGTGGCTGAAAAGTTAAATTCACAGCAACAACAAAACAAATGAGGGCAGAGACACAAACACAAATAAGTACGTCTAAACACTGAAAGATAAAGATTAATACGCTGCTAGCTGCTAAACTAGTTCCATTATATTCAAGAAGGCAGACATCTCTACAAGCAATATCTCCAAAACCTGCCAACTCACACCAAAACAATTCAGATGGATTAAAAGCAAAGGGAAACTGTGACAATAGAAAAGAATATTGTTTCTCCAGGACCAGAGTTTAAAAACCAATAAAACATCATAGAATACAGAGTGTTGAGTGTAAGTTTCTCTCAGATACAAGTCAAATGGAAAATGCCAAAAATATATAAGAGTAACACAACTTCCAACTGTCTAGTTGTTAACATCACAAGATACACAATGAAACCAGCTGGACCAGCCAACTGAAGCTGGCCTTTTTCACCAGAGGGCATCAATGTACCTTTCAGTTGGAGGAGACTGTTTTTTTTCCTGTTGCTCCTCTGAAATGTCTCCCTCCTTTTATAAATACTCAGCTGGTCTATCACTCAGACACTCAGACATCCTTCAGTGAGGAAACCAGTCAACCAGTCCATCATGGCTGCCAACATCCCAGGAGTGATAGCGATGGTGTTTTTCTACCTCCTGGTCCTTGGGACCGGCATCTGGGCTTCTTTTAAGTCCAAAAGGGAGCAGAAGAAAAGTGCAGCCTCTGGAGTGGAGATGACCCTGCTGGGAAACCGGAGCATAAACTGGGTGGTGGGGATGTTCACAATGACAGGTGAGGAGAGCACAGCTGGCAAAACTAGGATGGAAACTGTGTAATGTGATTTCAAAACTCTCTCTCTATATTGTAGTTGTTGCAAAAGGACACACACAGTTTCCAGTTCACAATAAGATGTATTTTATTGCCGATTACACAGGCACAGGGTGGCACAGGTAGACTGGAACTCTTGGGTGTGTCTCTCAAAGTTAGCTTGCTAGAAAAAAGTCAGAGAGGCTATGAGAGGAGCAAAGAAATACAAAGGGAGCAAAATATACACTGTATAAAAAAGTACACGCTATGAATTAACTTGACAATAAAGTAAAAACACACACTGAAATATTGCACATGAATTATTTCACTACTGAAATACTGCACAGGGCCGTGTGCCTGGAGAGACTCTGTATGACAGAGGTGAAGGTTTTCATGTACAGTGAGGGGGGGTGAGCAGACCCAGACAATCTTTTCACTCTTCATTGTGAGCGTTTTTCAACATTTTCATTAATGTGTCAGAAAATAATGCAGGGATGTGTATTTCAAACACCAGTTGTATTTGGGTGGCTGCCATCTATGACTATGACTATGAGTATAAAATGGGACTGTTGGCCGTTGACAGAGGTATGTGCTCTACTCAGTGCCGTTAGTTTTTGGGTTTTTTTTGTAGCATATCTTTTAACTTTAGTTTAAAAGACAACAAAAACAAATGAAAAGCCAATGGTATCCGGTTCCAAGAGTCAGTCACTTGTATCTCCTTAATTGAGGCTTTTTTGAGGCAATTCCAGCTTCCTCTTAGGAAAATAAAATCAGAAAGACTGATTGGCGGACATTTGAACATAATAAGCATTGTGTCCAAGACTAAGCAGCTTGAAAGCTTGCTGAATGATTTTTTAAGTCATCATCAGCAAGGAAAGGTTTTTTTTTTTATTTCTGGGTTTCAGGTTTTTTGAAAATCTAAACAATTACGCAGAGGAGGAGTTTAATTCATTTGAAATTAATTCCTTGCTACACCTGGAAAGCAGTGCTGTCTCCTTTGTCCTTTCACTTTATTAATGATGATGAATTATCACCCATCCTTTTGTCCTCTGTACAAATAGCTGCTCTTTGTCCTCTAAATTTACTTGATGTGTGTTCATCCACCCTGTAGCTACGTGGTTTGGAGGAGGAGTCATTGTTGGAACAGTTGAGATGGTGTACACGCCCTCCATTGGACTAACATGGACAATCGTGATGCATGTGGCATACAGCTTGTCTTTTTTAATTGGTAAGAGTTTAAACTTACATTTGAAAAGATACTGTATTTCTGTCTGTATAATTACACACATATAGACTACTTAATTAAACCTGAAAGTCATATTGTAAGCAACAATGAAGTTTGATGTACACAAAAGAGATAGGACCCAAAGGCAGACAGAGTAGGCAGCAGGATGACTTCAGGGATTTATTGATGACATGCAGGTACAAGTAGGCAAACAGGCTGTTCGTTTGCAAAAGTCAACAAAGAAACTTTTACCTAATACAAATACTGTCAGCAAAAAACACATCCTATCCCCTCCCCATGGGTGCTGCCATTGTTGTGTGACATCAGGATTTACACAAAAGTTGGACTTTTAGTGTGAGTGATGTTCTATTGTACTTTTCTAGAAAGATGTTGAAATTTTTTCAGGAATGCAGCATTATAATGTCATGGATGGGAACTGGCACCAGTGATTATGCAATAAAATTAGGCAGCTGAAAAACGGACAGGTTCAAATTCACATGACAATGTAATGGCAGCTGTACACAATTAAAACAGGATGAAAATGAAATGAAAAAAAAATATCACCAAAAATAAAGATTGGTGTAATGAAGATTTTGTGAATCTGTCACACTGGAGCACAGAAGGTGGACCCAAATGTATGAGAGTAGGCAGGAAGTGCATTGGATGAAGTTTTAAACTGGATAACGGCAATACAAGGAGCAAGCAAACACGAAGGAACATCAGAGAAACAGGAACAGCAAGATAACGTAAGCTAAGCAGGATCATGGAAACAAGGCAAAAGCAAAGAAAGGAAGCAAAATATCAGAAACTAAGCAAATGACTCGACAATGACTGAACAAAAGACTGGACTGAAACACAAACTAAATAAAGATTTAATGAGGTTCAGGTAGAGTGAGGTGGAGTAACACAGGTGAGAACAGAAAAACACTAGAAACAGGGAAGGTGCTGATAGGCTGGAAAAAGCTGGAAAACAATGGAAAAGGGGGAAGGGCTAATGAGGGAGATGAACTCAGGCAACAGGGCTGGGCTAATCAGGCAGGTGAAGAGAACAAGAGGGAAACAGAAACAACGCTAGAATTATAGCTGCTGCGCAGCGATGGGTCGGGTCCGGGCTATTTTTGGCAAATTTAGGCAATTCTGAGCAACAAACAGGAGAATGGGAAGACAAGACAGTTAACAACAATGTTCATTTTGGACCACTTGAGACTTGAACCCACAACTTCTGGAACCAAAGACTGTCATCTATCGCTCTGAGCTAATTGGCAAGTGGCATTACAACAGTGGCTTCACAAATTGATTAAGCCATTCACTGTTGTGCAGGCAGATTTGAAACCACTGTAAAAAAAATCAGTTATCAAGACAAACATCTGAAAATACACATATTGCAGCATGGAGATGTTTAGCTATGTCATTATTGCATTGACTCCAATTGTTCACATGAAAGAAACATTTAAAATGCTGTGAAAAAATCAGTTTTTGAGGCTCAATTTTTTGGGCAGCTGTTGTCAAGGCAGATTTTAAAAATGGTCAAAATGTCAGAAATTCTGTTACCTGAACAAAAATCTGAAAATACATAAATTGCATCTTGACAGCATGGAAATGTTGGTGATTTGTTTTTAACTTAAAGTGTTTTGCTTCATAAGAGAAAATCTGATGTTTAAAAATGCCACTCTTACATTGACTCCATGAGAGCAGAATTCAAAATGTTCTCAAAAATTCATTTTTTTAGATAACATTCTGATATTTGCCAAACTCCATCAACCATGACTCCAAAATATTCTCATTTTTTTCCAGGAAGATTGAAAATGTATTTAGCAAGAATTTGACAGTATATGTTTATAGTACTGACGGTCTGAAGATGCTCTCTAGCAAGTTTGGTGACAATTGAGCAAAAATTGTGGGAGGAAATAGGTTTTATAAGTTTTACAGGTTTTGAAAAAAACTGAGTGATGGACTTCATAATTTGTAATGAGTTTAAGTGGACTAAAGTTTCAGCAGTATTGGGGCTACAGTTTGGTGAAAGTTTCAAAACTGTAGCATGTACTGTTGATTTTGTAGGTATTTTCAAAGTTTTTAAATTTAAAACGCTTATTGTTATTATTATTATTATTATTGCTCAATTATAGCTTCACCATGTCATCATGAAGTGATCTGCGTCTTCACTACACTTCCACATCCACAAATATACACTACACTCAATACTGTTGACTAATAAAGCACAGTGAGGATACACAGTCCAAACAAATACTGTGTTTCAACTCAGCCTCTACTGAGATGAAGTGATGCATGTAAGAATTTACAGCTTCCTTACTGAAGCTAAGGACGTTGTATTATTTTCTGCTTTTTTACACGTTAAAAGGCTGACAAGAACTTTTGCTCACCCTATTTTTATTTCTATTTGTCCTGTGGTCTGTCCTTTCTCAAATCAAGCCGGCTCAGTGTTCGTCAAGCCAATGAGAGAAGCAAACTATGTGACGATGCTGGACCCTTTCCATATCAAGTACGGAAAAGTAGTGACAGCTGGACTGAGCCTGGCTTCAATTATTCTGGATGTGCTCTCTGTGCCAGCAACATTAATTGCTTTAGGTACAGTATATATGTATGTACTTTAAATACATACATCCAGATATGCATAATAAACTGTGTTCTTACACTTCTGTATGAATGTGTTTGACAGGAGCAATTATGAGCGTGGTCCTGGATTTGTCCTTTCCTTTGTGCATCTGGATCTCTGCTGCCGTCGCCATTATCTACACACTGCTGGGAGGTCTCTACTCTGTGGCCTACACAGATGTTATACAGCTGGTCCTCATATTCATTAGCCTGGTTTGTTTGCTATACATGCTTTATATAATCTATTTTCATTAGATGTTTACACTAACCTACTCTACAGCAGGGCCAGCAAGCCCGCAGCTAAAGTCAGGGTCAGCCTACTCTGGGATGTGCCACCATTGTTCCACTGTGAAAACCTTCTTATGCCAGTTTTCATTACATCTGCCGGACAGTGGCAGTTTGATGTTTCATTGGAATGTAAATGTCATCCTATCTACCTTCCTGTAAAGACCTCAGGCAAAGAGAATTGCCCCTCATATGACTTTCTGACCTCCACACCTTAGGTGAAGGGAATCTCCCCTCCTCTCACATCCTGATATGTTCTCTACCATACATTGATCACAGAATTCAAAACTATTTAATTTCCCACAAAAGGTTTTAAGAAGGCTTTATCCCTGGGCTTAGTGCAGTGTGAAAAGATTGACAGAACGTCAGCCCTTTTGTTGCAAGAAAACACTTTAAAGCAAGGCATCAAAAACTCCAAAGGACACCTTTAAAATGTGTGTTGATCATTTACATTTGTATATTTGTCTTTGCAGTGGCTCTGTGTTCCCTTTGTTTTGATGAATCCTTCTGTCTCGGATATCAGCCAGACGTTGATGAACAACACCTTACACGCTCCCTGGATTGGTAAACCAGAGCTGAAGAAGACCTGGATCATGATTGATGATTTCTTATTCTTCGTAAGTAAACAACAAATATTACTGTGAACTAACTCACTGTAACTAAAGATTAAAACAGCTTGTGGCCAGAGCATAATACCAGAAACAGCATGACTGTAAGTGTCCAAGGGAAATAACTATCATTTGACTGATTTACAGAGATGCCACACTGGTAATTAAATTAACCATCTAACTGTTTTACTTTTAAGGCACTGGGGAGTCTGGGATATCAGTCCCTCCACCAGAGGACCTTGTCAGCCTCTTCCTCAGCCACAGCAAAGCGCTCATGCTTTCTTGCTGCTTTTGTCTATCTTGTACTTATAATACCTCCCATACTGCTCGGGGCTGCCACCGCATCCACAGGTATTAAAAGCTTTTACATACTGAGTTAAACTGTCAAAGCTAATGTCTATATTCTGATCATTGTAAACTGTAAACTGTGTTATTTTTTGAGAATTCTTTTATCTGAATTTGTTGTAAAGGTTTTATATTCTTTCTGTTTCCATTTTGTTATTCTTAACTAATTTTTCTTGAAAGCTTTTATGATACTATTTGTTTTCTTTGGTTTTTTAAATGTTTTCAAAAGAAATATTTATCAATTTATCAATCATTAATGTAAGAACACAAATGATTTATGATTTACTTCGACAGTCATGAAAGACTGTCCAACCAGAAGGATGTCGACTTAATGGAAGCCACCTTTCCCTCAGCTTAAGTGCACTTGAACATCTCCTGAAGTAAACGTGAAAGTGGAATAGTGAGGGCAGATGCCAAGATACATGGTAGTCTGGGTCCTTAATGTTGCTGGTGGAAACCCACAATCGCTCCTCCAGTCCATAAGTCAAAGTCAAAGTCAAACTCAGTTTTATTGACTATTTCTGCAATACATACACAGACATATTCAGGAATTGAAATTGCTTGACTCTCGGTCTCCCTGACAATACAGAGTAACAGATAACACTGAATAAAACAAGTCTTAATATAAGAATATTAAAAGTATTAAAATATTGAAAAGAAAGTATTTAGGAGAAAAATATACCCTCCCAATCCACTGAGTACTGGCCCCAACGACCAAGGTGACAACTGTAAGAAAGCACTTGATGGAGGAGAACCAGCATTGACAGAAAAATCCTTAGTCCAGGCCAGTAAGAGGGAGCACGTAATTGCCGGCAATCAGCCATCCTGTTCTGGAGAGCCCCATTCAATACATGACAACGATGACAGAGTGTTTACGCCTCAGCGAAGGCTGACCAGAGTGACAGCATGGCAAGCATACTGAACCCAGATGGGGTGTTTGCTACAGGTGGCTGGATTCTTGGAGAGAAGGCAGCGTAGGCCAGTTTCCAGCTCCTGGTCAAGCCATTCAGTCCTGGCCATTGGTATGGGGAAGGTAGGCGGAATAGAGTCTGACCATGGCTCCAAGCAGAGAACAAAACAAAACATTGATCTAAATTGGGGTCCACGATCGACGATATAGTTTCTATATCACTTGCAAAGCCATGCAGGCAAAACACATGGGACAACCTCACCTCCACCGTTTCTGTGGTGGACAGTTGGGATTGAGGCATAAAATGAACCATTTTGGAGAATCTGTCAACAACAGTGAGGATGGTGGTGTTACCTTTAGAAGGAGGCAGACTGTGATGAAGTCCAGAGAGATGCCTGACCAGGGACAATGCAGCATCGGGAGTGGGTATAGGAGTCCCGGAGGAGGACGTCAGGAGGCTTTGTTCTGGTCAAATACTGAGCAAGCAGCTGCATACTCCCCTAACTCCTTCTCCATAAACCAAAACCAGTTGCACTGTCTTATGTTGAAGATTGTCTGCTGGACTCAAGGATTACAAGAGAAGCAGAAGGTGTGGGCCAAACGGATGACCTGGGAGTGAGAGGACTCTGTACTCTCTTTTTAACAACCCACCTCCAACAACGCAGGAAGAGGCTGATTGTAGGTTGGAGACTTGGCAGAGGAGTCATAGTCAAACAGATGAGACGGGACGTCAGGTTTAATATTCTTAGTAGAGTACAGTTGAATAAAATGGAGCCCACCTGGCCTGTCTGGTGTTGAGTTGCTTGGCTGCAGATGTACTTCAAGTTCTTGTGGTCGATCCAAACAAGCAAAGGATGCTCGCTCCCTCCAACTAGTAATAATAATAATACATTTTATTTGTAAAGCACTTTTCATAAAGTAATCTCAAAGTGCTACAGAAACCAGAAACAAAATAAACAAAAGACTAAGAGAAAAATCAGACACGTTAAAAGACTAAGAGAAAAATCAGATATGTTAAAATCAGCAGTAGATAAAACAGCTAAAGGAGGCGATGAAAGTGCAGAGAGAGAATAAAACCATCTAGGGACGACCTAGGAAAGCCTGCCTGAACAAAAAAGTTTTAAGCCCTTTTTTAAAGGTGACCACAGTCTGGGGTTGTCGTAGGTGTTCAGGGAGGGAGTTCAAAATGTGGGGGGCAGCGGAGCAGAGGGCTCGGTCTCCCATGGTGCAGAGTCGTGTGCGGGGCAGATGGAGGAGGTTGGTACTTTGGGAGCGGAGGTTACGGGTGAATGAGTGAGGGGTAAGGAGGTCTTTGAGGTATTGCGGGGCGTTGCTGTAGATGCAAAGGTGGGTGATGAGGGCGATTTTGTATTGGATTCTTGAGGTTATGGGGAGCCAGTGGAGGTTCTGAAGAATGGGGGTGATGTGGTCGTATTTGCGGGTTTTCATCAGAGTTCGGGCAGCACAGTTCTGAATGAATTGGGCAGGCCAGGTGGATGAGATGGAGCCGGTGTCGGGAAGGCTGGATGTAAATACACTTTCTCTGCGAGCTTCCAGCTTTAAGCTGTGCCAGGGTAGCGGGTCCGTTTACCGGAGTAATCAGCGGCGCTGGCTCCGGGAAGACCGGGCGGATCCATCGGCTGCATACGAACCGGGCAGGGGGAGAAAATCCTAGGCGCAACCCAGCCGAGGAAAAGACTCTCAGGTGAGCTTTGAGACGGGCAATCACACCGGTGCGTTTCCCACGTCTTCTAGAGCGCTTTCTCTGGGGGAGAGGGCATGACAGCCGGCATCGGTGTTCGGAGCCGCAGGGTCCGTTGGAGCGGGACTTTTGGTCACGATCCCTCCGGGGAGAGACAGTAGGCAGTCGGCGCAGGTGATCGAGAATGTCGGCCAGCACCGGTGTTTTCTGATCGAAAAGTGGGCGATCAGATGGCAACAGGGACTCTGACCAAGCCCTGAGGTCGAGGAGGGTTTGGCGATCATGTGCCAGCAGAGCGGAAACATATCCGAAGGCAAAAAGCAATAGGAGCAGGAAAACAGACGTAACAGCAAAGGAGCGAGGCGGACGGCTTGCCATCACGGGCGCCATCTTCCAATGTCGCCTTCACTGCCAGCAGCTCTCTGTTCCTCACATCTGAATTCCTCTCTGTAGGGGAAAGCTTCCAACCTCTGAAGGCACAGGGATGGAGTTTCTTATCCTCGGTGGAGTTATGAGGGAGCATCTCCCCGACGGCAACATCTGAGGTATCCACCCCCACCACAAACTGCAAGTGTGGGTGCCGGGGTGAAACTTCCTAAAGAGCTTTCTATAGAATTAAGCAAACCTGAGAAAACATGGCACTAGCTTTTGACTGGTAGGCATAGGCCAGCCAGCTACAGTACTAACATTATCGAGGTCCATCTGAATGTTGTTAGATGATGAGACAAAACACAGGAATGAGACTGAGGAGACACGAAACTCAAACTCTGCTTTCATGAAGAGCTGGTGGTCAAGGAGGCACTGCAGACCCTGGTGAACATGCTGTACGTGAGTCTCTTCATTCAGGGACAAGATGAGGATATCATGCAGCTAGACTAAGACAAAGTTGTTCAGCATGTCCCGAGGAATATCATTGCAGATAGACACCTGGGGCATTTGGGTAGTTTGATTTGAATAGCAGGTCGGGGTTAAATGATCAACACAGCCCTCTCTGCTTTGTCTATCTTATCACACAGCTCTCACCTCTTGGTATATACAGCAGACTAAGACAGATAATGTGACAATTTTTCAGTCTTTCCTTCTTTTGTGTTCATGCTTCAGACTGGAACCTGACTACCTATGGTTCGCCATCTCCATTTGAACGTGGGGAAGCAGCTCTAGCTCTGCCCATCGCCCTGCAACACCTCGCACCATCTGCCGTCTCCATCATCGGTATTGGATGTGTGGCTGCGGCTGTGATGTCATCAGCTGACTCTGCTTTGCTTTCTCTAGCTTCTGTCTTCAGCTCCAACATCTACAAGAACATCCTGAGGCCTCAGGTGAAAAAAATCTCTATTTTTTTTCAATGTGCTTCATCACAACAAAAATGTCGTGACTAAACCTTTGTTTGCTATTGTGAAGGTGTCACAGTTATTTTAAAATGGAAGCAATGGAATGCAGAACAGAATGAATGGAATAAAGTAGCATGATGGAAAACAAGCTAAGAAAGCAGGGATAGAGGTATTTGAAAGCAGGACAGTCTCATTCATTTATTGTTTACCTGTTCTTCTGCCTCTTCTTTCTCCTCTCCAGGCATCAGACAGAGAGGTTCAGTGGGTGATCCGTGCTTCTGTGTTGGTAGTGGGCTTGGTTGGTACATCACTCACCAGCCTGAAAACCAGCCTCCTTTTGTTCTGGTTTGTGGCTGCTGAAGTGGCCTACATTGTAATTTTCCCTCAACTCGTCTGCGTCCTCTTCTTCAACATCTCCAATGGTTACGGGGCTATTATGGGCTGTCTGGTGGGAATACCATTAAGACTGCTCAGTGGAGTCCCGTTACTAGGGTTAGCACCAGTCATACACTTCCCAGGATGCACTCTTGAGGACGGTGTTTATGTCCAGTACTCTCCAGTTAGGACCATCGCCGCACTGTCTGCCATTGCTGCCATCTTGTTGTTCTCCTATCTGGCTTCTGTGCTCTTCAACAAAGGCATGCTTCCTGAGAAGTGGGATGTGTTCAAAGTGAAAGTCCAGCACTCACCACGACCACTGACACCAATAGGTGACACCACAGAACATGATGAGAATGAGAAATTGAACAGGAACAACTCTCAGAACGAAGCATCAGAGCCAATGAGTAGCACAAGTTGTTAGTGTTCCTGTGTGCACAGTAGTATCTATTTTCTGAAAGTATAATATTGACGAGTAGATCCTAGTAAGTATCTCAAAGTCACTCTGGAGAATTATGAAAAACATCAATGTACTATAAAACGTTCATGTGTCCCAAGAAGTTGCTTATTCACTCCAATAAAAGTAAGTCACCCGGCACATACTGTAGCCCTGAATTAATTTTGTGTTTGAGATTGGCTTCTCAGTTGCATGGTTCATTGCACATTGGGTTTTCAAGGTTTTTCTTGAAAACAATGAGGCAGAGCTAATTCTGATTTTTACTTTTATTGATCTTAGTGAAGTATCCCCTTTTTGCGTTCTTGAATGGTTTTCGACTACATTAACTACTTCATTCATTCATTCTGTCAGCAAACATGTAATAACGACATAATTCATTCATGTCTCATCCACTCTAGTTGTATATATGTATGTATATATGTTTAGTGGTCCTTATTCATCATCCATGTCCCTTAGTAGTTCAGTAAGTATCTTGAATTAAGTTGTCGTATTTGTGTTTTCCCTTAAAGTGTGACAGAGATGGAGGTCAATGTGATCAGAATTTCCAACTTTCAGATATAAGATTCATTCGATGTGATTTTTTTTCCTCCTCATCACTTAATAAATCGATCAATTAATCAATGGATGTGGTGCCCCTTCTGAAGAGTGCTTAATATTATCTCATATATGTGGTGAGAGCGCTTCACTTGCTGCCTTTCCCTCTTCTCTGATCCTTCACTGGGCTGTCCACAATGTAAGTGGAAAGTTACAGAGAGGTAGATAGTCGACTCTGTTTTCAATAATTGTCCTTGGGTGCTAGTCACTCCATTTCACAGATATAACAATGTGAGCTCATGTGTACACAGAGTGACTCTAGGAGCAGCAGACACTCAAGGACCAACCATCTTCAAATTGTCAGCTGTTTCTCTCATGGTTTTCAGTCATGTGGTGGCAGCTGTTGTGGTTGGATGGTATATAAAAAATTAATACGGTGTGCATTTAAGATCAAAACCAAAAAGTTTGGATGGGTCCCCTCACATTATTCAATAAACTCCTGGTTCTCTCTGTGAAATTATACTTAATTTGCGATAAAACGGAAGTTAGAAATTGGTACAAGTGTCAGTCCTGGCTCATTGATGTTTGGGACGTTGTGAAAATTTGAGTAAAAACAAAAACACAATTTTAGTGATAAAAGATAAAACAAGGCCTCTATGACTTCAGGTGAGTGTTTCTGTTACCTATGGGACAGTGCCGGCCCAAGCCTTTTCGGGGCCCTAAGCAGAATTTGATTTGCCTTTTGCTTTTTGACTGATTGAGGTAGTTACTTCATGCAACGACTTGGGCTTCAGGGCCCCTTGACCTCTTGGGCCCGGTAGACTCATTCAGTAATCCATCCTTGCTCACATGCCACAAATGTTTTGGGGCTCCTGGCCCCTCTAGACCTCTGGCCCCCTGGGCTTGGTAGACCCCTGTATTAATATAGTTTTTTATTTACACCAAATCAGTCCCCTTTTAACCTTAGAGGGTACTAAAATCACAAATGTATTTTAAACTTTCATTTTCAAAGTGAAGCACTAAGTGTGGTTTACTGAACTTGAATTGAAAAATAACAAAATACAACAGCAGAGATTGCATTTGTTGTAAACAAGTGTGGCCAGGTCATAAATGAGGAGACCGGACACAGTAGAATAATCATTGTGGGTCTTTTATTCCCGACTGCAATTTATAAAAGTAACAGCATTAACACTGCATCTCGCGCAACCTACCGCTGCGCTGCTCTTAAAGTGACAGTGTCACCTAAACAAAAAGAAACTGCTAACACAGTAATAATTCCCTACAGAATAATTAAACTCCGTCTTAACAGTCTGAAAACAGTATTGCTGTCTTGTTCACCTGGCTACACAAGTAAAAAATAAATAAAATTAAAAAAACACAAAAAATAAATAAATTGTCGATTGGGGGCCCCTTAGTTGCCAGGGGGCCCCAAGCAGCCGCTTAGTTCGCTTATGCCTCGGACCGGCTCTGTGTTATGCTCATTTAGACACATTTCCTGGTATGTGTCACTACAACAACAGGATAGACAAACGTTTACAAGTTATAATGTTAATTGTAAAGCTCTGCTGGTGTCACTCACTAGCTTTGAAGCTAAAAAACAACTAATGTTAGCAAACACATTAACCCTGACGATTCTAGCCTAGAGGCCCGGCTCACTCATTCACTATTTTGTGACTGCAAACTGCAAACTTAAACTGCTAAGCCAGTGATGTTTGCTAACAAAATTGCCAGAAGCTGACACAGCCATGTATTGAGTTGTCAAGTTCAGCACCACAAGCTGAATGCTATCAAATCAGTAAGTAAGCGTAAAGAGTAAAGTTTATTTGTACAGCAGCTTTCAAGGATACAAAGTCAGAGTGTTTTACATTAATGATAAATACACAATTTAAAGCAATATAAAAAAAGCAGTGACAAACAGCACGTGGCTGAAAAGTTAAATTCACAGCAACAACAAAACAAATGAGGGCAGAGACACAAACACAAATAAGTACGTCTAAACACTGAAAGATAAAGATTAATACGCTGCTAGCTGCTAAACTAGTTCCATTATATTCAAGAAGGCAGACATCTCTACAAGCAATATCTCCAAAACCTGCCAACTCACACCAAAACAATTCAGATGGATTAAAAGCAAAGGGAAACTGTGACAATAGAAAAGAATATTGTTTCTCCAGGACCAGAGTTTAAAAACCAATAAAACATCATAGAATACAGAGTGCTGAGTGTAAGTTTCTCTCAGATACAAGTCAAATGGAAAGTGCCAAAAATATATAAGAGTAACACAACTTCCAACTGTCTAGTTGTTAACATCACAAGATACACAATGAAACCAGCTGGACCAGCCAACTGAAGCTGGCTTTTTTCACCAGAGGGCATCAATGTACCTTTCAGTTGGAGGAGACGGTTGTTTTTCCTGTTTCTCCTCTGAAATGTCTCCCTCCTTTTATAAATACTCAGCTGGTCTATCACTCAGACACTCAGACATCAACCAGTCCATCATGGCTGTCAACATCCCAGGAGTGATAGCGATGGTGTTTTTCTACCTCCTGGTCCTTGGGACCGGCATCTGGGCTTCTTTTAAGTCCAAAAGGGAGCAGAAGAAAAGTGCAGCCTCTGGAGTGGAGATGACCCTGCTGGGAAACCGGAGCATAAACTGGGTGGTGGGGATGTTCACAATGACAGGTGAGGAGAGCACAGCTGGCAAAACTAGGATGGAAACTGTATGACTGTGATTTCAAAACTCTCTCTCTATATTGTAGGTGTTGCAAAAGGACACACACAGTTTCCAGTTCACAATAAGATGTATTTTATTGCCGATTACACAGGCACAGGGTGGCACAGGTAGACTGGAACTCTTGGGTGTGTCTCTCAAAGTTAGCTTGCTAGAAGAAAGTCAGAGAGGCTATGAGAGGAGCAAAGAAATACAAAGGGAGCAAAATATACACTGTATAAAAAAGTACATGCTATGAATTAACTTGACAATAAAGTAAAAACACACACTGAAATATTGCACATGAATTATTTCACTACTGAAATACTGCACAGGGCCGTGTGCCTGGAGAGACTCTGTATGACAGAGGTGAAGGTTTTCATGTACAGTGAGGGGGGGTGAGCAGACCCAGACAATCTTTTCACTCTTCATTGTGAGCGTTTTTCAACATTTTCATTAATGTGTCAGAAAATAATGCAGGGATGTGTATTTCAAACACCAGTTGTATTTGGGTGGCTGCCATCTATGACTATGACTATGAGTATAAAATGGGACTGTTGGCCGTTGACAGAGGTATGTGCTCTACTCAGTGCCGTTAGTTTTTGGGTTTTTTTTGTAGCATATCTTTTAACTTTAGATTAAAAGACAACAAAAACAGATGAAAACAGCCAACGGTCTCCAGTTCCAAGAGTCAGTCACTTGTATCTCCTTAATTGAGGGGTGGTTATACGAAAACTTGCCATTTTGTGTCCCTCCAACAAAACTGCTCAGCAAATCTGAATAAACAATAAATAATATAGAGATATATATATAGTTTAGTTTCCTTGATAAGCCTAGTAACATACAAACTAATTAAAAGTTTTTTTTTCTTTTGTTTTTAGAGTTTTAAACCCTTTTTTGTGCAAAGCATCTTGCAAGAAATGTAAAAATGGCCTGTCCCACAGTATGATTTGTCTACCTTTACTAGCTAGTAAGGCCAAAAAAGTCAAACTATCACATAAAAACTTAAACCTATATAAAGCCTCAAGTGTTGTTTCATTACTCATGAATGGATTTTATTCTTAATATGTGTTAAATGCTGAAAAAAACAACAATTTACTCGGGTCCCTGGGTTGTTGTCAACCCTGTTACTTTCAATGAAAACACCCCTTCAGAAATAATGGACTGTTCCAAAAGTTGCATCATTCCAGGTAGTGAAATCATCTGCCTTTTATGAAGTTGATGGTGAAAAAACAAGTGAGTGTCCTCTTTTTTTAATGAATTTTCTTTGAGTTATGTAATGTCTGACAGGGGGGGACGAGCTCATTGTGTCAGCCCTGTTACCCCAAAAGCATACTTTAAAAAGTTATTTGTTTGACATTTTAAATGTACACATATAACAACATTTAAGCCTCTCATGAATGCACACCATGTGGTGTCATTACATTTACCACATGGCTAGTAATGGCTGCCAATAACATTTTTCGTCAACCCTGTTACCGTAACAAAATCATATACTTTCGTCAACCCTGTTACCATTCTAGGGTAACAGGGTTGACGAAAGTATAAGCTTTTGTGTGTACATGAAAATATACTTGTCTTTCCAATAGTATTTACATGTTTTTGCAGGTTTCATACCTAAATATCATGTTTTTCTATTTATTCTACTGATAGGCGGGCTACAATTTGTTGAGGTTACTGACCTATACTGATCTATCTTTTTAGATAGATTAAGATCTTTTTATTTTAATAAAAAAAATATTCAGATTAGTCATGTTGAATGAGAGATTTAGGAATGTCCCATTATAACTTGATTATAGCCATAACTGTAACTTAAACAAGCAGTATAACCAATACGGTAACTGTTGTCAACCCTGTTACTTGTATAATATTCTAATATAATGTAAAAAATTAAAAGACAAATGTAAAAATCAACTCATTGTATATGTTAAGTAAAAGAGACCAGTAATCCACACAAAGAAATTGTAGTATTATTATTTTGTTTTCATAACGTTTTCTTAAAACAGAAGATGCTGTGAAAGAGTCAATTGTAAATGAGCATATTCATTCATGGAAAAAAGTCAAATCCTCAATATTCTCACTTTGTAAACACACTTAGTGTAACAAGGGGGGTTGTATCTTTCACTGTATATCAGATTTGTTTTAAATTTGGATTTAAAACCTTTTCAAACAGTAACTGATATGTCAGTAACAGGGTTGACAAAACACATATGTATGTTGATTATATGTGAAAATAAATAAAAAAATAAGATGGCCTGAGATGGCACGGCACATTTTTCTGAAAGGTAAGGATATACTTCATCCAAAAAGGGGCTTAAAGACTTTTAAAACAGTACTTTGAAAATCAAACATTAAGAATGGTAAATGGCACGTTTTCGTATAATGACCCTGAGGCTTTTTTGAGGCAATTCCAGCTTCCTCTTAGGAAAATAAAATCAGAAAGGCTGATTGGCGGACATTTGAACAAAATAAGCATTGTGTCTGAGACTAAGCAGCTTGAAAGCTTGCTGAATGATTTTTTAAGTCATCATCAGCAAGGAAAGTTTTTATTTTTTATTTCTGGGTTTCAGGTTTTTTGAAAATCTAGACAATCACGCAGAGGAGGAGTTTAATTCATTTGAAATTAATTCCTTGCTACACCTGGAAAGCAGTGCTGTCTCCTTGTCCTTTCACTTTATTAATGATGATGAATTATCACCCATCCTTTTGTCCACTGCTTTTTGTCCTTTACTTGATGTGTGATCATCCACCCTGTAGCTACGTGGTTTGGAGGAGGAATCATTGTTGGAACAGTTGAGATGGTGTACACGCCCTCCATTGGACTAATATGGACAATCGTGATGCATGTGGCATACAGCTTGTCTTTTTTAATTGGTAAGAGTTTAAACTTACAAAGATACTGTATTTCTGTCTGTATAATTACACACATATAGACTACTTAATTAAACCTGAAAGTCATATTGTAGGCAACAAGGAAGTTTGATGTACACAAAAGAGATAGGACACAAAGGCAGACAGAGTAGGCAGCAGGATGACTTCAGGGATTTATTGATGACATGCAGGTACAAGTAGGCAAACAGGCTGTTCGTTTGCAAAAGTCAACAAAAAAACTTTAACTAATACAAATACTGTCAGCTAAAAACACATCCTATCCCCTCCCCATGGGTGCTGCCATTGTTGTGTGACATCAAGATTTACAGGTTGGACTTTTAGTGTGAGTGATGTTCTATTGTACTTTTTCTAGAAAGTGGTTGAATTTTTTTCTGGAGCGCAGCATTATAATGTCATGAATGGGAACTGGCAGCAGTGATTATGCAATAAAATTATGCAACTGAAAAACAAATTAAAATATTTTGTTTACAGACAGGTTCAAATTCACATGACAATGTAATGGCAACTGTACACAGTAAAAACAGGAGGGAAATGAAATAATGAATGAAAGTGAATCTGTCATGCTGGAGCACAGAAGGTGGACCCAAATGTATGAAAGCAGACAGGAGGTGCATTGGATGAAGTTTTAATCTGGATAACGGCAATACAAGGAGCAAGCAAACACGAAGGAACATCAGAGAAACAGGAACAGCAAGATAACGTAAGCTAAGCAGGATCATGGAAACAAGGCAAAATCAAAGTAAGGAAGCAAAATATCAGAAACTAAGCAAATGACTCGACAATGACTGAACAAAAGACTGGACTGAAACACAAACTAAATAAAGATTTAATGAGGTGCAGGTAGAGTGAGGTGGAGTAACACAGGTGAGAACAGAAAAACACTAGAAACAGGGAAGGTGCTGATAGGCTGGAAAAAAAAGCTGGAAAAACACTGGAAAAGGGGGAAGGGCTAATGAGGGAGATGAACTCAGGTAACAGGGCTGGGCTAATCAGGCAGGTGAAGAAAACAAGAGGGAAACAGAAACAACGCTAGAAAAAGGGGCAAAATATACCACAAAGACCAAAGAAACACACATAAAATACACATACCAAGAAATTAAAATGGCAGGACCCTGACAGAATCCTCTAAATTAGATTTGTTAGAATTAGAGTAACTGGTCTTTCTAATCAAACATCATAAGATACGAGAGATTTATAACAACTACATTATAATATTTTTAAACCCTTTTTTGCTCAATTATAGCTTCACCATGTCATCATGAAGTGATCTGCGTCTTCACTACACTTCCACATCCACACATTTACACTACACTCAATACTGTTGACTAATAAAGCACAGTGAGGATACACAGTCCAAACATATACTGTGTTTCAACTCAGCCTCTACTGAGATGAAGTGATGCATGTAAGAATTTACAGCTTCCTTACTGAAGCTTTTTTACACGTTAAAAGGCTGACAAGAACTTTTCCTCACCCTATTTTTATTTCTATTTGTCCTGTGGTCTGTCCTTTCTCAAATCAAGTCGGCTCAGTGTTCGTCAAGCCAATGAGAGAAGCAAACTATGTGACGATGCTGGACCCTTTCCATATCAAGTACGGAAAAGTAGTGACAGCTGGACTGAGCCTGGCTTCAATTATTCTGGATGTGCTCTCTGTGCCAGCAACATTAATTGCTTTAGGTACAGTATATATGTATGTACTTTAAATACATACATCCAGATATGTATAATAAACTGTGTTCTTACACTTCTGTATGAATGTGTTTGACAGGAGGAATTATGAGCGTGGTCCTGGATTTGTCCTTTCCTTTGTGCATCTGGATCTCTGCTGCCGTCGCCATTATCTACACACTGCTGGGAGGTCTCTACTCTGTGGCCTACACAGATGTTATACAGCTGATCCTCGTATTCATTAGCCTGGTTTGTTTGCTATACATGCTTTATATAATCTATTTCCATTAGAGGTTTACACTAACCTACTCTACAGCAGGGCCAGCAAGCCCGCAGCTAAAGTCAGGGTCAGCCTACTCTGGGATGTGCCACCATTGTTCCACTGTGAAAGCCTTCTTACGCCAGTTTTCATTACATCTGCCGGACAGTGACAGTTCGATGTTTCATTGGAATGTAAATGTCATCCTATCTACCTTCCTGTAAAGACCTCAGGCAAAGAGAATTGCCCCTCATATGACTTTCTGACCTCCACACCTTAGGTGAGGGGAATCTCCCCTCCTCTCACATCCTGATATGTTCTCTACCATACATTGATCACAGAATTCATTTACATTTGTATATTTGTCTTTGCAGTGGCTCTGTGTTCCCTTTGTTTTGATGAATCCTTCTGTCTCGGATATCAGCCAGACGTTGATGAACAACACCTTACACGCTCCCTGGATTGGTAAACCAGAGCTGAAAAAGACCTGGATCATGATTGATGATTTCTTATTCTTCGTAAGTAAACAACAAATATTACTGTGAACTAACTCACTGTAACTAAAGATTAAAACAGCTTGTGGCCAGAGCATAATACCAGAAACAGCATGACTGTAAGTGTCCAAGGGAAATAACTATCATTTGACTGATTTACAGAGATGCCACACTGGTAATTAAAATAACCATCTAACTGTTTTACTTTTAAGGCACTGGGGAGTCTGGGATATCAGTGCTTCCACCAGAGGACCTTGTCAGCTTCTTCCTCAGCCACAGCAAAGCGCTCATGCTTTCTTGCTGCTTTTGTCTATCTAGTACTTATAATACCTCCAATACTGCTCGGGGCTGCCACCGCATCCACAGGTATTAAAAGCTTTTACATACTGAGTTAAACTGTCAAAGCTAATGTCTATATTCTGATCATTGTAAACTGTAAACTGTGCTATTTTTTGAGAATTCTTTTATCTGAATTTGTTGTCAAGGTTTTATATTCTTTCTGTTTCCATGTTGTTATTCTTAACTAATTTTTCTTGAAAGCTTTAATGATACTATTTGTTTTCTTTGGTTTTTAAATGTTTTCAAAACAAAAATTTATCAATTTATCAATCATTAATGTAAGAACACGAATGATTTATGATTTACTTTAACAGTCATGGAAGACTGTCCAACCAGAGGGTTGTCAACTTAATGGAAGCCACCTTTCCCTCAGCTTAAGTGCACTTGAACATCCTCTGAAATTCACGTAAAAGTGGAATAGTGAGGGCAGATGCCAAGATACATGGTAGTCTGGGTCCTTAATGTTGCTGGTGGGAACCCACAATTGCCTCTCCAGTCCATAAGTCAAAGTCAAAGTCAGTTTTATTGTCAATTTCTGCAATACATACACAGTTATATTCAGGAATTGAAATTGCTTGACTCTTGGTCTTCCTGACAACACAGAGTAACAGATAACACTGAACAAAACAAGATTTAATATAAGAATATTGAAAGTATTAAAATATTGAAAAGAAAGTATTTAGGAGAAAAATATACCCTCCCAATCCACCAAGTACTGGCCCCAATGACCAAGGTGACAACTGTAAGAAAGCACTTGATGGAGGAGAACCAGCATTGACAGAAAAATCCTTAGTCCAGGCCAGTAAGAGGGAGCAGGTAATTGCCGGCAATCAGCTATCCTGTTCTGGAGAGCCCCATTCAATACATGACAACGATGACAGAGTGTTTACGCCTCAGCGAAGGCTGACCAGAGTGACAGCATGGCAAGCATACTGAACCCAGATGGGGTGTTTGCTACAGGTGGCTGGATTCTTGGAGAGAAGGCAGCGTAGGCCAGTTTCCAGCTCCTGGTCAAGCCATTCAGTCCTGGCCATTGGTATGGGGAAGGTAGGCGGAATAGAGTCTGACCATGGCTCCAGGCAGAGAACAAAACAAAACATTGATCTAAATGGGGGTCCACGATCAGAAACCGTATCACTTGCAAAGCCATGCAGGCAAAACACATGGGACAACCTCACCTCCACCATTTCTGTGGTGAGCAGTTGGGATTGAGGGATAAAATGAACCATTTTGGAGAATCTGTCAACAACAGTGAGGATGGTGGTGTTACCTTTAGAAGGAGGCAGACTGTGATGAAGTCCAGAGAGATGCCTGACCAGGGACAATGCAGCATCGGGAGTGGGTATAGGAGTCCCGGAGGAGGACGTCAGGAGGCTTTGTTCTGGTCAAATACTGAGCAAGCAGCTGCATACTCCCCTAACTCCTTCTCCATAAACCAAAACCAGTTGCACTGTCTTATGATGAAGATTGTCTGCTGGACTCAAGGATTACAAGAGAAGCAGAAGGTGTGGGCCAAACGGATGACCTGGGAGTGAGAGGACTCTGTACTCTCTTTTTAACAACCCACCTCCAACAATGCAGGAGGAGGCCAATTGTAGGTTGGAGACTTGGCAGAGGAGTCATAGTCAAACAGATGAGACGGGATGTCAGGTTTAATATTCTTAGCAGAGTACAGTTGAATAAAATGGAGCCCACCTGGCCTGTCTGGTGTTGAGTTGCTTGGCTGCAAGTGTACTTCAAGTTCTTGTGGTGGATCCAAACAAGCAAAGGATACTCACTCCCTCCAACTAGTGACGCCACTCCTCCAATGCCACCTTCAGTGCCAGCAGCTCTCTGTTCCTCACATCTGAATTCCTCTCTGTAGGGGAAAGCTTCCAACCTCTGAAGGCACAGGGATGGAGTTTCTTATCCTCAGTGGAGTTATGAGGGAGCATCTCCCAAACGGCAACATCTGAGGCATCCACCCCCACCACAAACTGCAAGTGTGGGTGCCGGGGTGAAACTTCCTTAAGAGCTTTCTATAGAATTAAGCAAACCTGAGAAAACATGGCACTAGCTTTTGACTGGTAGGCATAGGCCAGCCAGCTACAGTACTAACATTAGCGAGGTCCATCTGAATGTTGTTAGACGATAAGACAAAACACAGGAATGAGACTGAGGAGACATGAAACTCAAACTCTGCTTTCATGAAGAGCTGGTGGTCAAGGAGGCACTGCAGACCCTGGTGAACATGCTGTACGTGAGTCTCTTCATTCAGGGACAAGATGAGGATATCATGCAGCTAGACTAAGACAAAGTTGTTCAGCATGTCCCGAGGAATATCATTGCAGATAGACACCTGGGGCATTTGGGTGGTTTGATTTGAATAGCAGGTCGGGGTTAAATGATCAACACAGCCCTCTCTGCTTTGTCTATCTTATCACACAGCGCTCACCTCTTGGTATATACAGCAGAGTAAGACAGATAATGTGACCATTTTTCCATCTTTCCTTCTTTTGTGTCCATGCTTCAGACTGGAACCTGACTACCTATGGTTCGCCATCTCCATTTGAACGTGGGGAAGCAGCTCTAGTTCTGCCCATCGCCCTGCAACACCTCGCACCATCTGCCGTCTCCATCATCGGTATTGGATGTGTGGCCGCCGCTGTGATGTCATCAGCCGACTCTTTTTTGCTTTCTGCAGCTTCTGTCTTCAGCTCCAACATCTACAAGAACGTCCTGAGGCCTCAGGTGAGAAAATTTGCTCTATTCACTCACTGTGACACTGAAGGTGTCACACTTATTTTAAAATGGAAGCAATGGAATGCAGAACAGAATGAATGGAATAAAGTAGCATGATAGAAAACAAGCTAAGAAAGCAGGGATAGAGGTATTTGAAAGCAGGACAGTCTCATTCATTTACTGTTTACCTGTTCTTCTGCCTCTTCTTTTTCCTCTTCAGGCATCAGACAGAGAGGTTCAGTGGGTGATCCGTGCTTCTGTGTTGGTAGTGGGCTTGGTTGGTACATCACTCACCAGCCTGAAAACCAGCCTCCTTTTGTTCTGGTTTGTGGCTGCTGAAGTGGCCTACATTGTAATTTTCCCTCAACTCGTCTGCGTCCTCTTCTTCAACATCTCCAATGGTTACGGGGCTATTATGGGCTGTCTGGTGGGAATACCATTAAGACTGTTCAGTGGAGTCCCGTTACTAGGGTTAGCACCAGTCATACACTTCCCAGGATGCACTCTTGAGGATGATGTTTATGTCCAGTACTCTCCAGTTAGGACCATCGCCGCACTGTCTGCCATTGCTGCCATCTTGTTGTTCTCCTATCTGGCTTCTGTGCTCTTCAACAAAGGCATGCTTCCTGAGAAGTGGGATGTGTTCAAAGTGAAAGTCCAGCACTCACCACAACCACTGACACCAATAGGTGACACCACAGAACATGATGAGAATGAGAAATTGAACCGAGACAACTCTCAGAATGAAGCATCAGAGCCAATGAGTAGCACAAGTTGTTAGTGTTCCTGCGTGTACAGTAGTATCTGTTTTATTAAAGTATAATATTGACGAGTAGATCCTAGTAAGTATCTCAAAGTCACTCTGGAGAATTATGAAAAACATCAATGTACTATAAAACGATCATGTGTCCCAAGATGTTGCTTATTCACTCCAATAAAAGGAAGTCACCCGGCACATACTGTAGCCCTGAATGAATTTTGTGTTTGAGATTGGCTTCTCAGTTGCATGGTTCATTGCCAAGGTTTTTCCTGAAAACGTTGAGGCAGAGCTAATTCTGATTTTTACTTTTATTGATCTTAGTGAAGTATTCCCTTTTTGCGTTCTTGAATGGTTTTCGACTACATTAACTACTTCATTCATTCATTCTGTCAGCAAACGTGTAATAACGACATAATTCACAGCATAACGACAGCATAAACGACAGCTTAGTAGCTCATCCGGACAGTGTTTTTATAGCAGCTGGGGATTTCAACCATGCTGACTTGAAAACAGTTCTTCACAAATTCCATCGTAATGTGAAATGTGCTACTAGGGGAAAGAACACGCTGGACCAAGTGTATACTAACATAGCAGATGCATACAAGGCTCAGGCCTACCCACACCTGGGTCTGTCAGACCATCTCTCTCTGCTGTTACACCCACGGTATACACCTAAGATTAAGAGCGCTGGGTCTATCACCAAATCAATGAGAACATGGCCAGAAGGCGCCATTCCTATGCTGCAGGACTGTTTCCACCACACGGATTGGGATGTATTCAGAGAGCAGGGCACAGACACTCGTGAATCCATGGACGAATACACCTCCACTGTCCTATGCTACATCAACTTCTGTGTGGATAACGTTATGTAGGAGATACACTGTATTAAAGGCAAGGTATTAATCACTGAAGATTAATAAAACACTCGTTAATGGGGCACCACCTCCGATGTTTTGTCTATTTGAATAATCCGGAGGTAATTAATCAAATCCGACTAAACAAGGTTGACTTGTATCAATTTAAATCAATTTAGTTAGTCTCATAGCTGAATTAGTGACTTCTTTATACAGTTTCCTCGGTTCTCCACATCAAAGCAAGTAAGCACAGACAACGACGTACGGTTAAATATGTTTATTTACTAAATAAATCAAGGTGAATAAATGAAATGATGATTCAGACAACAATAAAACAAACAGAAATGTGAAGACTATATGGTTAAAGTGACAGGATTATTTAAGGTGGATGTGAGCGATGGTAAAGTCGTGAGTCTGGGCAGCATTCAAATGTTACGAGAGTAATTTTGATACTAACGAGACCCTAACCGGACTTGTCTTGTGAAAAGATTATTATGAATTAGGAATTAAAAGAACACCAACTCATGAACGTTTAGTGAAACGTGTGCAAGATGCTTAGCCTACTTCGTCTGAAGAGTGGAGAAGTCTTTTGCTTCGATCTTTCTGCCGGATTTCGTCTGATGGATTGCTGGCTCGCGGTAGCTGCGGGTCCCGACGAAGGAGGGAAGATGCGGTCGGTCGACCTCACAGCAGGCGGCTCTCTCTCGTCCAGGTGTCGGAGAGAGATCAGCTGGTCCAGCGCTCAGCAGAGGATGGTCCGGTTCGCTGCCCAGCGGGATGGTACCGCTCGTGAGCGTAGAGGGCAGCGTAACTTCAGCTTGGCACAAAGTCGTTGCAAACCGTGGTCCTAGGTTTGTGGAAACAGGCAGTGACACTGCACGTTTTGCTTGGCGTTTTTAGTCTTAAAAAAGACTGTTGTTTATCTTCACACTCTGAGTGGTGACTTTTAACTCTAATTCAACTGATATTTAACTTTCCTGACGAGGATAACGAAAGGATAACGCTGGCCTGGCGCTTCCTCAGTTGTTTCTCAATACAAGAATAATTAAACTGAATTCTGTTCCACTGAATAAAATAGTGATACTTAACAAAAATAGTAAGAACGGAACTTACTTCTATTAACATCTAACAAAAATAAAAGCTCTTAAAGATTATCGCACGTGGTCGATTGTACGGAGATTTTTATACCTAGGAGCTTGTTACAAAAAGAAGCAAAGTAAAGTGTTGAAAAATTAAGCAAAAGAAGAGAGCAAAGAAAGAGAAAGAGAGAGAGAGGGAGCTCTGTCCCTTGGTTTTAATAGTTCTGGTGGTGCAGGCGGAGCAAAGGGGCGTACTGACCACACTCCCAGTGTGGATGTTTTAATTCCACACCTTTAAACTTAATTAATTCCAACTATCAAGTTAACGCTTCGAAATCGCGCTTAGCCTTTCTCAGAACTTTACCATGGCAAAAGTAGATGGACTTTTGTGAAACAATAAGACAGTATGATCTGATTAAAATCATTGAACACTTAAATGAAATCAACACTGGATCAGAACATAAGAATACACTTGAAGATAACGTAGGACTGATGAAACTGGTCACTTATACATGTTCCTTCTAGTGTTAGCTTAAGGCTTGTAAAGAAAAACATTTTACAGACTTTTAAATTGTAGTTTATAAACACGTTAGAAAAAAAAGGATCTCCGACAGTCTAATCCAGTTAACCATAACTTACCACTAGATGGCACTGTGACTCCACCAAACACCAGACACCAGTGAGCATTAAGCAGGATCTCAGTCCATGTTCATCACAGAAACTTAGGAATTGGTTCAGTTTGATGAGCTTATTTTACTGGATTTCAAATTGTAAGAATTAAACAGGTGAGACTCTGATTTAATGGTTAATTAGAAATGCTTCTGAAGTCTAGAGGAAACTCTGACCATTTGTTTGGAATGTACCAAAGATAACACTGAAACAGATGTGTCGTTAATCTCTTCAAAGAGAGGAGGTAGAGAAAGGGGGGGGTTTCCACCGTCCTTTTCTCTAGTGTGTGTATTGGGAAGTAGGGAGAAGAAGGGTGAGTCTGAGGGACAGATAGCAAGATCGGTCCATCAGACGTGTTACCTAATTACAATTATAAAGACATTGTATCACACAACTTATCACAAACAATCCCGGTTCCTTTGGTTGAGGTTTTAAAGGAGAAGTAGCTTCATATGTTTCCTTCGTTTGACCTGTGTGAAAGGAATGTTCCTGTTTGTTAGGTCAAAAACAGTTCGTACAGGGGGGTTACCATCGTAAATTAATTCAAACTGATTCCCTCTGGTGGTTTTATGACGAGAGAGTGTTGTTCTCCCTCCTAAGAGATAACACGGGGAGACATCCCGGCGTCTCCATCCTGATAACGTCCTCACACAGATGGAAAGTGTTAATAATGAAAAAAACAACAGGGCCTCAGCAGGTCAAAGGTCCACATGAGAGCGTTAGGCATGTTTCCCTACAGTTACATCTTGGAAACATTCTTGTGTGTATCTGAACAGGAAACCTTGGATGACACACAGTGTAGAACAGCTGATCCGAGCCAGGGACTGGGCACATAGCTCCGGGGATCCTGAGGCATACAGTAGAACCAGGGCTGCACTGAGGAAGGGCATCAATACTGCCAAACAAATAACACAGGAGGCGTATTGAAGCCTGTTTCAACAACTCGACGAACTCCAGGCAGGTATGGGAGGGCATCAAGGCCATCACAGACTACAAGAGCAAGGCAACAGGAACATCTCCCTCAGCTGATGCCACCCTGGCTGAGGACTTAAACCACTTCTACGCCCGCTTTGACAGGGAAAACACAGACTCTGTGCTGCCCCCCCTTCCTTCCTCTGACCCTGCTCCAGTCCTGAGCTCTCATGAGGTGAGACGTGTTCTCCGCAGCATTAACATCAGGAAGGCAGCCGGGCCGGACGGCGTGCTGGGCCGGGTGCTGAAAGACTGTGCTGCGGAGTTAACGGATGTCTTCACCTCCATCTACAACATATCACTGTCTACATCATGGGTCCCCGCCTGCTTCAAGGCAGCCACCATTGTTCCCATCCCCAAGCAGTCAAATGTCACATGTCTGAACGACTACAGACCTGTGGCACTCACCCCCATTCCCGCCAAATGCCTTGAGAGACTGGTCATCAAACACATTAAAGGCGCAATACCACCAACACTTGATCCACACCAGTTTGCGTACAAACAGAACAGGTCGACTGAGGACGCTATTGCCATTGTGCTTCATTCACTACTGGAGCATCTTGAGCAGAAGAACACCTATGCGAGACTCCTCTTTGTCGACTTTAGCTCGGCCTTTAATACAATCCGGCCTCTCAAGCTCCAAGCTAAATTACACCATCTTGGACTAAACATCTCACTGTGCAACTGGATTGTGGACTTTCTCACAAAACGAAACACAGAGTGTGAGAGTGGACAAGTACACGTCCTCCACCCTTTCAATCAACACCGGGGCCCCCCAAGGGTGTGTGCTCAGTCCTCTGCTCTACACCCTGTACACACATGACTGCTCTGCTTCTTCTCCCTCCAATCTCATTGTTAAATTTGCCGACGACACCACAGTGCTCGGACTGATCAACAACAATAATGAGACGGATTACAGGACTGAAGTGCAACATCTAACAGCATGGTGTGTGGGTAATAATCTCATACTGAACATCAAGAAGACCAAGGAGATTATTGTGGACCCCCGCAAAAAGAGACAAAACAGCCACCTTCCACTCTCTATCGGCAGCGAGGCGGTGGAGAGGGTGGCGCACTTCAAATTCCTGGGAGTGACCATCACTGAGGACCTGTCCTGGGGCATCAACACCGCCTCAGCAGTAGGAAAGGCCCAGCAACGGCTCTACTACCTGAGGCAACTGAAGAATGCCGGGATCCAGAAACAGCTGATGGTGAACTTCTACAACTGTGCCATCAGCAGTGTTCTGACGTACGGTTTCCTTGTGTGGTTCTCCAGCTGCACTAAGGCCGAACAGCAGGCACTCCAGCGGGTGGTAAAAACAGCGGGGAAAATCATGGGGACCATTCTACCAGAGATCAGTACCATCTACACCTCCCGCTGTCTGAAGAGAGTGCGTAACATCCTGCATGACCAACACCACCCAGCCCATCACCTGTTCCATCTGCTGCCCTCAGGTAGAAGGTACAGGGCCTTATCTGCCAGAACCACCAGAATGGCCCACAGCCTGTACCCTCAGGCAGTGAGGCTGCTGAACAGTGCCCCCCTCCTCTCTCTCCCCGCCCCACATGGACAGTAACCACACTCCATCTTACAATAACTGTGAACTGGTCTCTGCATTGCTGCAGCACACACCATACTACCTCTGACAATGTACTCTGGCGCCCCTTGTGTTTTTGTCCTTCTTTTGTGTACATGACATGCCCGTGGGATTCTGCACCATTGCACATCTTGCACTTTTTGCACTATGCACTTTTTCACTATGTAAGGTTGTATGCTCCAACGGAATTTCGTTGTTATTTATGGCAATGACAAATAAAGGATTGATTGATTGATTGATTCATTCATGTCTCATCCACTCTAGTTGTATATATGTATGTATATATGTTTAGTGGTCCTTATTCATCATCCATGTCCCTTAGTAGTTCAGTACGTATCTTGAATTAAGTTGTTGTATTTGTGTTTTCCCTTACAGTGTGACAGAGATGGAGGTCAATGTAATCAGAATTTCCAAATTTCAGATATAAGACTGATTCATTCGATGTGATTTTTTTTCCTCCTCATCACTTAATAAATCGATCAATTAATCAATGGATGTGGTGCCCCTTCTGAAGAGTGCTTAAAGGATAACTACCGTTTTTTACAACCTGAACCTTATTTCTGGCAAAATATATGATCATTTACTCACCCAGATAACTTTGGTGTCATTTGAAGTCGTTCGGACGAAATTAGATCCGGTGTGGCGCCACTATATCCATATAATGCGAGTGACGGGGCACCGAAACACAGCTTCTATATAACACATTATCTGCCACAAAACTAGTTAATTTCACCAATATTTTGTCATGATATGCTAGTGCAATTCCCCTCTGAGTCCGGGCTCGTCTGTTATCAACATCCGGGGTCAAACTAGCAGTAGCAGCTACAGGTAAACAAGCCGGGCTGTCGCGGGTGCGCGCGCAGCTCAGAGATGACATCTTCCAGGTCAGAGGTAGTAGCTCAACCTACAGACCCCGGATGTTGACAACAGACAAGCTCGGACACAGAGGGGAATAGCACTAGCGTATCGTAACAAAATATTGGTGAAATTAACTAGTTTCGTGTCAGATAATGCTCATAGAGGCTGCGCTTCGGTGCCCCGTCACTCGCATTATATGGATATACGCGGCGCTACACTGGATCTAATTTTTCGAACGACGCCAAATGACACCAAAGTTATCTGGGTGAGTAAATGATCATATATTTTGCTAGAAATAAGGTCCAGGTTGTAAAAAACGGTAGTTATCCTTTAATATTATCTCATATATGTGGTGAGAGCGCTTCACTTGCTGCCTTTCCCTCTTCTCTGATCCTTCACTGGGCTGTCCACAATGTAAGTGGAAAGTTACAGAGAGGTAGATAGTCGACTCTGTTTTCAATAATTGTCCTTGGGTGCTAGTCACTCCATTTCACAGATATAACAATGTGAGCTCATGTGTACACAGAGTGACTCTAGAAGCAGCAGACACTCAAGGACCAACCATCTTCAAACTGTCAGCTGTTTCTCTCATGGTTTTCAGTCATGTGGTGGCAGCTGTTGCGGTTGGATGGTATATAAAAAATTAATAAGGTGTGCGTTTAAGATCAAAACAAAAAATGTTTGGATGGGTCCCCTCACATTATTCAATAAACTCCTGGTTCTCTCTAAAAAATTATACTTAATTTGCGATAAAACTGAAGTTAGAAGTTGGTACGAGTCCCAGTCCTGGCTCATTGATGTTTAGGACATTGTGAAAATTTGAGTAAAAACAAAAACACAATTTTAGTGATAAAAGATAAAACAAGGCCTCTATGACTTCAGGTGAGTGTTTCTTTTTACCTATGGGATGACATGTGTCCTCACTTCCTACAGCCTGTTTGTAAAGTAAGTGAGTTTAGGGGTTTTGTGGTAATGTAACTTTCACTCCACGGTTGTTTGTTGTAACATGATAGCATTTGGGGTGATTATTTAGGAGTTCAACAGCAGCATATCACTGGTCTGACATCAATGGGTAATTTGTGATCTTAGGTGTCCATCTAGTGGCAAAAAGCGTCTTTATAAAAAATGACCTGGACTACAGGAGTGTCAGCAGAGTTACAGTGGGGCTGGCTCTTTTGATATTTTGAGTGGCACCATGTCTTCAATGGAAGTAAATTTACCTCATTGATTAAAGTTTTTGTATATGCCAAGAAGATCACTGTCGACTTCAGGGGGAAGCAGCCCACTCACACTCCTCTCTACATAGAGGGCGCTGCTGTGGAGATCGTCCAGAGCACCAAGTTCCTGGGGGTGCACATCACCAACGGCCTGACCTGGTCCCAGCACATATCAGCCCACCAGCGGCTCCACTTCCTGCGACGGCTGAGAAGAGCACATCTTCCACCTACCATCCTTACCACTTTCTACAGGAGTACTTTGGAGAGCATAATGACCAGCTGCGTCTCAATCTGGTATGAGAACTGTAATGTCTCAAAGTCTGCAAACAGTGCTGTCAACTTTTGAAATCCGACTTTATTTTGGATACTATCTTCTCAGTGGAGACCGAATCCAGGTTATACATTATCACTGCAAACACCTGTTGAACAGGCTAATACAGCAAATCTATTTCAAAATGGTTAGCATAAAATCAGCGTCAAAGTCTGTCAGCTAAATTCAGAGCTTCATCTTGGTCGATAAGGACTACATTGAGGATAGCTGATCACTCGGTTTCTGATTTCTTGAAAAAAAAATGTATGGATATTTTGCACACATAAAGATATAAAAATGTGATTTTGATGTTTGTTGCTCCTCCAGCTCACTAAACACATGTGCTCTGCATGTCATCAAATGCAACACCCACATAGACTTGAAGACACCTGTGTGGTACACGTGTACACGCAATGGCACTTGATTTTGTCCTCTTGCATGCTTCAGTCAGCCATTCCAATCAGACAAATCTGTGTGTTTTGTGTTTATAATAATCAATCAAGGCTCCAGAATCACTCTGAACTGTCTGATGTCATTAATAGGCATCCTAAGCTACTGTGGGCAGGTTCAATAAAATAAATTAATCAACAAATATCAAATATAATGTTTTTGTTGTAAATTCCCAGTTTAGATTTTAAAATCTGATGTGTCTATTGTACCAGATGGGCACAAAGTTATATATTCCATTTTTATAATATCATACCACTATTACAACATAATGTTGAGACACACCACATTAAATTGGGATAACACCCTTTGTAGTTATATTTTTTATAATACCATTAAAATATAAAGACCTATATTACACCTAGCAACCAATTTGTCTCTGTGGTGAACTGCAGTACTGCAACAACAACAAAAAACTTCACCTGAAGCCCAGAAGGATTCACCTCACCTGAGAACACCTCGATGCAAACAAAAGTCGCCCTTTGTATTGTGTCCTTTTTATTAAAAACATTACATGTTAAGAAACTCTCTCAGAACATTGAAAACCCAATGTGAATGTACAATGAACCATGCAATTAAGAAGCCAATCAGAAAGAGCAAAATCCTTCTAGGTATACAGTGCGTGCTGAATGGGCAACATCGTGGAACACAGGTGAGCAGTAACATGACTGGTCTAGACAGTTAGTCACATGATCAATGAAGACAGGTGAGCAGTAACATGACTGGTCTAGATAACCACCTGACAGACCACACAGGAAGGTGAGTTGTCACATGATCAATATGAGCAAGTTGGTAGTCACATAATCAGCAGTCAAAAGCAAAAGACTAAGCATGTTTAGCAGAAAAATATCTCAAGCTTATATATTCCATTTTTATAATATCATACCACTATTACAACAGCCTTAGCCTTTCTAATCTGTCTTCTCCCCTTACTGAGTTTGCTATACACTCTATGCCTGATATCTTTAGCGTATTGCTATTTTCCACAACCGAGCAGCTCACCTTGCATTCTGTTTTTTGACGGGAGCAACTTTCCATTGTTTTTAGATTCTTTTACTCTAAGGCTGATGACTGCAAAATGACACTACAATGACAACGTAACATGATAGTCCTGCAATTGAGTTGCTTTTTCTGCAGCCGGGTTCCCCATGAGCGTGTGTGTGATATACTAAAGAGTGGTACCAACAGCGCCACCAAGTTTGTGACAAATTAGTTATAGTTGCAAAAGTCAGTTCCAGTTTCGTCAGTCATTCTCTATAATTAGGATTCTCAAGATGCAAGTGTTGTGGTGTCTATATACTTTCCAAGTGACTAGACCTGAACACCAACTGTTGTCACAACAGGGTAACAATGTTTTTGTTACGCTACATGTTCCTACTTGTTCCAGAGACATCATTCAGTGAGGAAGACAGAAAACCAGTTACTTTCACCAGAGGGCATCAATGAATCTTCAGTCTGATAAGACCATTGTTTTTCCTGTTGCTCCGCTGAAATGCCATCCCCTCATAAATACTCAACCTTTAACTCAAGACACTCAGACATCCTTCAGTGAGGAAACCAGTCAACGTGTCCATCATGGCTGTCAACATCCCAGGAGTAATAGCGATGGTGTTTTTCTACCTCCTGGTCCTTGGGACCGGCATCTGGGCTTCTTTTAAGTCCAAAAGGGAGCAGAAGAAAAGTGCAGCCTCTGGAGTGGAGATGACCCTGCTGGGAAACCGGAGCATAAACTGGGTGGTGGGGATGTTCACAATGACAGGTGAGGAGAGCACAGCTGGCAAAACTAGGATGGAAACTGTATGACTGTGATTTCAAAACTCTCTCTATATATTGTAGGTGTTGCAAAAGGACTAACTTTAGTTTAAAAGACAACAAAAACAGATGAAAACAGCCAACCAGTTCCAAGAGTTAGTCACTTGCACCTCCTTAATTGAGGCTTTTTTGAGGCAATTCCAGCTTCCTCTTAGGAAAATAAAATCAAAACGACTGATTGGCGGACATTTGAAGATAATAAGCATTGTGTCCAAGACTAAGCAGCTTGAAAGCTTGCTGAATGATTGTTTAAGTCATCATCACCAAGGACAGATTTTTTTTATTTCTGGGTTTCAGGTTTTTTGAAAATCTAGACAATTATGCAGAGGAGGAGTTTAATTCATTTGAAATTAATTCCTTGCTACACCTGGAAAGCAGTGCGGTCTCCTTGTCCTTTCACTTTATTAATGATGATGAATTATCACCCATCCTTTTGTCCTTTGTACAAATAGCTGCTCTTTGTCCTCTAAATTTACTTGATGTGTGTTCATCCATCCTGTAGCTACGTGGTTTGGAGGAGGAGTCATTGTTGGAACAGTTGAGATGGTGTACACGCCCTCCATGGGACTAATATGGACAATCGTGATGCATGTGGCATACAGCTTGTCTTTTTTAATTGGTAAGAGTTTAAACTTACAAAGATACTGTATTTCTGTCTGTATAATTACACACATATAGACTACTTAATTAAACCTGAAAGTCACATTGTAGGCAACAATGAAGTTTGATGTACGCAAAAGAGATAGGACCCAAAGGCAGACAGAGTTGGCAGCAGGATGACTTTAGGGATTTATTGATGACATGCAGGCACAAGTAGGCAAACAGGCTGTTCGTTTGCAAAAGTCAACAAAGAAACTTTAACTAATACAAATACTGTCAGCAAAAAATACATCCTATCCCCTTCCCATGGGTGCTGCCATTGTTGTGTGACATCAAGATTTACAGGTTGGACTTTTAGTGTGAGTGATGTTCTATTGTACTTTTTCTAGAAAGTGGTTGAATTTTTTTCTGGAGCGCAGCATTATAATGTCATGAATGGGAACTGGCACCTTATGCAATATCTTATGCAATAAAATTATGCAACTGAAAAACAAATTAAAATATCTTGTTTACAGACAGGTTCAAATTCACATGACAATGTAATGGCAACTGTACACAGTAAAAACAGGAGGGAAATGAAATAATGAATGAAAGTGAATCTGTCATGCTGGAGCACAGAAGATGGACCCAAATGTATGAGAGCAGGCAGGAAGTGCATTGGATGAAGTTTTAATCTGGATAATGGCAATACAAGGAGCAAGCAAACACGAAGGAACATCAGAGAAACAGGAACAGCGAGATAACGTAAGCTAAGCAGGATCATGGAAATAAGGCAGCAGCTTGCAAAGCTGGAAAAACACTGGAAATGGGGGGAAAGGCTAATGAGGGAGATGAACTCAGGTAACAGGGCTGGGCTAATCAGGCAGGTGAAGAAAACAAGAGGGAAACAGAAACAATGCTAGAAAAAGGGGCAAAATATACCACAAAGACCAAAGAAACACACATAAAATACACATACCAAGAAATTAAAATGGCAGGACCCTGACAGAATCCTCTAAATTAGATTTGTTAGAATTAGAGTAACTGGTCTTTCTAATCAAACATCATAAGATACGAGAGATTTATAACAACTACATTATAATATTTTTAAACCCTTTTTTGCTCAATTATAGCTTCACCATGTCATCATGAAGTGATCTGCGTCTTCACTACACTTCCACATCCACACATTTACACTACACTCAATACTGTTGACTAATAAAGCACAGTGAGGATACACAGTCCAAACATATACTGTGTTTCAACTCAGCCTCTACTGAGATGAAGTGATGCATGTAAGAATTTACAGCTTCCTTACTGAAGCTTTTTTACACGTTAAAAGGCTGACAAGAACTTTTCCTCACCCTATTTTTATTTCTATTTGTCCTGTGGTCTGTCCTTTCTCAAATCAAGTCGGCTCAGTGTTCGTCAAGCCAATGAGAGAAGCAAACTATGTGACGATGCTGGACCCTTTCCATATCAAGTACGGAAAAGTAGTGACAGCTGGACTGAGCCTGGCTTCAATTATTCTGGATGTGCTCTCTGTGCCAGCAACATTAATTGCTTTAGGTACAGTATATATGTATGTACTTTAAATACATACATCCAGATATGCATAATAAACTGTGTTCTTACACTTCTGTATGAATGTGTTTGACAGGAGGAATTATGAGCGTGGTCCTGGATTTGTCCTTTGCTTTGTGCGTCTGGATCTCTGCTGCCGTCGCCATTATCTACACACTGCTGGGAGGTCTCTACTCTGTGGCCTACACAGATGTTATACAGCTGATCCTCGTATTCATTAGCCTGGTTTGTTTGCTATACATGCTTTATATAATCTATTTTCATTAGAGGTTTTCACTAACCTACTCTACAGCAGGGCCAGCAAGCCCGCAGCTAAAGTCAGGGTCAGCCTACTGTGGGATCTGCCACCATTGTTCCACTGTGAAAGCCTTCTTACGCCAGTTTTCATTACATCTGCCGGACAGTGACAGTTTGATGTTTCATTGGAATGTAAATGTCATCCTATCTACCTTCCTGTAAAGACCTCAGGCAAAGAGAATTGCCCCTCATATGACTTTCTGACCTCCACACCTTAGGTGAAGGGGAATCTCCCCTCCTCTCACATCCTGATATGTTCTCTACCATACATTGATCACAGAATTCAAAACTATTTAATTTCCCACAAAAGGTTTGAAGAAGGCTTTATCCCTGGGCTTAGTGCAGTGTGAAAAGATTGACAGAACGTCAGCCCTTTTGTTGCAAGAAAACACTTTAAAGCAAGGCATCAAAAACTCCAAAGGACACCTTTAAAATGTCCATCCATCCATCCATTCTCTACCGCTTATCCGGGGCTGTGTCGCAGGGGCAGCTGTCTGAGCAGGGACACCCAGACTTCCCTCTCCCCGGACGCTTCCTCCAGCTCCTCCGGGAGGATCCCAAGGCGTTCCTAGGCCAGCCGGGTGCGAGCCCCAGCCCCGGGCCTGGCTCCAGGGTGGGGCCCCGGTGACGCCATTCCAGGCGACGTGCCTTCCTTGATGTAGTCTCTATCATAAGGGGCTTTAGAACCGCTCTTAGTCTGACCTGTCACCTGGGACCTGTTTGCTTTAGGATACCCTACCAGGGGCATTAAGCCCCGGACAACATAGCTCCTAGGATCATTCAGGTGCTCAAACCTCTCCACCACGGTAAGGTGTCGGTAAAATGTGTGTTGATCATTTACATTTGTATATTTGTCTTTGCAGTGGCTCTGTGTTCCCTTTGTTTTGATGAATCCTTCTGTCTCGGATATCAGCCAGACGTTGATGAACAACACCTTACACGCTCCCTGGATTGGTAAACCAGAGCTGAAAAAGACCTGGATCATGATTGATGATTTCTTATTCTTCGTAAGTAAACAACAAATATTACTGTGAACTAACTCACTGTAACTAAAGATTAAAACAGCTTGTGGCCAGAGCATAATACCAGAAACAGCATGACTGTAAGTGTCCAAGGGAAATAACTATCATTTGACTGATTTACAGAGATGCCACACTGGTAATTAAAATAACCATCTAACTGTTTTACTTTTAAGGCACTGGGGAGTCTGGGATATCAGTGCTTCCACCAGAGGACCTTGTCAGCTTCTTCCTCAGCCACAGCAAAGCGCTCATGCTTTCTTGCTGCTTTTGTCTATCTAGTACTTATAATACCTCCAATACTGCTCGGGGCTGCCACCGCATCCACAGGTATTAAAAGCTTTTACATACTGAGTTAAACTGTCAAAGCTAATGTCTATATTCTGATCATTGTAAACTGTAAACTGTGTCATTTTTTGAGAATTCTTTTATCTGAATTTGTTGTAAAGGTTTTATATTCTTTCTGTTTCCATTTTGTTATTCTTAACTAATTTTTCTTGAAAGCTTTTATGATACTATTTGTTTTCTTTGGTTTTTAAATGTTTTCAAAACAAAAATTTATCAATTTATCAATCATTAATGTAAGAACACGATGATTTATGATTTACTTTAACAGTCATGGAAGACTGTCCAACCAGAGGGTTGTCAACTTAATGGAAGCCACCTTTCCCTCAGCTTAAGTGCACTTGAACATCCTCTGAAATTCACGTAAAAGTGGAATAGTGAGGGCAGATGCCAAGATACATGGTAGTCTGGGTCCTTAATGTTGCTGGTGGGAACCCACAATTGCCTCTCCAGTCCATAAGTCAAAGTCAAAGTCAGTTTTATTGTCAATTTCTGCAATACATACACAGTTATATTCAGGAATTGAAATTGCTTGACTCTTGGTCTTCCTGACAACACAGAGTAACAGATAACACTGAACAAAACAAGATTTAATATAAGAATATTGAAAGTATTAAAATATTGAAAAGAAAGTATTTAAAATATACCCTCCCAATCCACTGAGTACTGGCCCCAACGACCAAGGTGACAACTGTAAGAAAGCACTTGATGGAGGAGAACCAGCATTGACAGAAAAATCCTTAGTCCAGGCCAGTAAGAGGGAGCAGGTAATTGCCGGCAATCAGCCATCCTGTTCTGGAGAGCCCCATTCAATACATGACAATGATGACAGAGTGTTTACGCCTCAGGGAAGGCTGACCAGAGTGACAGCATGGCAAGCATACTGAACCCAGATGGGGTGTTTGCTACAGGTGGCTGGATTCTTGGAGAGAAGGCAGCGTAGGCCAGTTTCCAGCTCCTGGTCAAGCCATTCAGTCCTGGCCATTGGTATGGGGAAGGTAGGCGGAATAGAGTCTGACCATGGCTCCAGGCAGAGAACAAAACAAAACATTGATCTAAATGGGGGTCCACGATCAGAAACCGTATCACTTGCAAAGCCATGCAGGCAAAACACATGGGACAACCTCACCTCCACCATTTCTGTGGTGAGCAGTTGGGATTGAGGGATAAAATGAACCATTTTGGAGAATCTGTCAACAACAGTGAGGATGGTGGTGTTACCTTTAGAAGGAGGCAGACTGTGATGAAGTCCAGAGAGATGCCTGACCAGGGACAATGCAGCATCGGGAGTGGGTATAGGAGTCCCGGAGGAGGACGTCAGGAGGCTTTGTTCTGGTCAAATACTGAGCAAGCAGCTGCATACTCCCCTAACTCCTTCTCCATAAACCAAAACCAGTTGCACTGTCTTATGATGAAGATTGTCTGCTGGACTCAAGGATTACAAGAGAAGCAGAAGGTGTGGGCCAAACGGATGACCTGGGAGTGAGAGGACTCTGTACTCTCTTTTTAACAACCCACCTCCAACAATGCAGGAGGAGGCCAATTGTAGGTTGGAGACTTGGCAGAGGAGTCATAGTCAAACAGATGAGACGGGACGTCAGGTTTAATATTCTTAGCAGAGTACAGTTGAATAAAATGGAGCCCACCTGGCCTGTCTGGTGTTGAGTTGCTTGGCTGCAAGTGTACTTCAAGTTCTTGTGGTCGATCCAAACAAGCAAAGGATACTCACTCCCTCCAACTAGTGAAGCCACTCCTCCAATGCCACCTTCAGTGCCAGCAGCTCTCTGTTCCTCAAATCTGAATTCCTCTCTGTAGGGGAAAGCTTCCAACCTCTGAAGGCACAGGGATGGAGTTTCTTATCCTCAGTGGAGTTATGAGGGAGCATCTCCCCAACGGCAATATCTGAGGCATCCACCCCCACCACAAACTGCAAGTGTGGGTGCCGGGGTGAAACTTCCTAAAGAGCTTTCTATAGAATTAAGCAAACCTGAGAAAACATGGCACTAGCTTTTGACTGGTAGGCATAGGCCAGCCAGCTACAGTACTAACATTAGCGAGGTCCATCTGAATGTTGCTAGACGATAAGACAAAACACAGGAATGAGACTGAGGAGACACGAAACTCAAACTCTGCTTTCATGAAGAGCTGGTGGTCAAGGAGGCACTGCAGACCCTGGTGAACATGCTGTATGTGAGTCTCTTCATTCAGGGAAAAGATGAGGATATCACACAGCTAGACTAAGACAAACTTGTTCAGCATGTCCCGAGGAATATCATTGCAGATAGACACCTGGGGTATTTGGGTGGTTTGATTTGAATAGCAGGTCGGGGTTAAATGATCAACACAGCCCTCTCTGCTTTGTCTATCTTATCACACAGCGCTCACCTCTTGGTATATACAGCAGACTAAGACGGATAATGTGACCATTTTTCCATCTTTCCTTCTTTTGTGTCCATGCTTCAGACTGGAACCTGACTACCTATGGTTCGCCATCTCCATTTGAACGTGGGGAAGCAGCTCTAGTTCTGCCCATCGCCCTGCAACACCTCGCACCATCTGCCGTCTCCATCATCGGTATTGGATGTGTGGCCGCCGCTGTGATGTCATCAGCCGACTCTTTTTTGCTTTCTGCAGCTTCTGTCTTCAGCTCCAACATATACAAGAACATCCTGAGGCCTCAGGTGAAAAAAAATCACTATTTTTTTTTAATGTGCTTCATCACAACAAAAATATCCTGACTAAACCTTTATTTGCTATTGTGAAGGTGTCACAGTTATTTTAAAATCGAAGCAATGGAATGCAGAATGAAATGAATGGAATAAAGTAGCATGATGGAAAACAAGCTAAGAAAGCAGGGATAGAGGTATTTGAAAGCAGGACAGTCTCATTCATTTATTGTTTACCTGTTCTTCTGCCTCTTCTTTCTCCTCTTCAGGCATCAGACAGAGACGTTCAGTGGGTGATCCGTGCTTCTGTGTTGGTAGTGGGCTTGGTTAGTACATCACTCACCAGCCTGAAAACCAGCATCCTTTTGTTCTGGTTTGTGGCTGCTGAAGTGGCCTACATTGTAATTTTCCCTCAACTCGTTTGCGTCCTCTTCTTCAACATCTCCAATAGTTACGGGGCTATTATGGGCTGTCTGGTGGGAATACCATTAAGACTGTTCAGTGGAGTACCGTTACTAGGGTTAGCACCAGTCATACACTTCCCAGGATGCACTCTTGAGGACGGTGTTTATGTCCAGTACTCTCCAGTTAGGACCATCTCCATGCTGTCTGCCATTGCTGCCATCTTGTTGTTCTCCTATCTGGCTTCTGTGCTCTTCAACAAAGGCATGCTTCCTGAGAAGTGGGATGTGTTCAACGTGAAAGTCCAGCACTCACCACAACCACTGACACCAATAGGTGACACCACAGAACATGATGAGAATGAGAAATTGAACAGGAACAACTCTCAGAACGAAGCATCAGAGCCAATGAGTAGCACAAGTTGTTAGTATTCCTGTGTGTACAGTAGTTTCTGTTTTCTTAAAGTATAATATTGACGAGTAGATCCTAGTAAGTATCTCAAAGTCACTCTGGAGAATTATGAAAAACATCAATGTACTATAAAACGTTCATGTGTCCCAAGATGTTGCTTATTCACTCCAATAAAAGTAAGTCACCCGGCACATACTGTACTCCTGAATGAATTTTGTGTTTGAGATTGGCTTCTCAGTTGCATGGTTCATTGCACTTTGGGTTTTCAAGGTTTTTCTTCACCACCTGGATGAATTGGCTGCAAGGTGTAGTATAGGTTTTGGTAAATTTTCATTTAAATAAAAGATAAAACTAAAAAGGATTTTATCCCAATTTAATGTAGTGTGTGTCAACATTATATTGTAATAATGGTATGATATTATAAAAATGACAGCATCAAACATTGTGACATTCTGGTACAATAGACACATCCAGTTTTTAAATCTGAACTGGGAAATTACACTAAAAGCATGATATGATTAGAATGACATTTAACAACATCAGACAGCTCAGAGTGAAAGTAGAGCCTTGATTGATTATTATAAACTCAAACGACACAGAGATTTGTCTGATTGGAATGGCTGACTGAAGCCTGCAACAGAACAAAAACAAGCGCTCCACCACATGTATTTCATGTTAACCAGTATGCCTTACGCGACATTTGGTGTCTATTATCATTTATTAATTTAGATGTGCTTCACTGTTACATAATCCTAAACTACACAAAAAAACATGTTTGTTACAAGTTCTGGTGCCTCCATTGGTTCTTCTGAGATGTTGCATAATGACAGAAGGAGTGAGTTTCCAATTTGCCAGCGTCTATAATTCAAATATTATTTAGAAATTGAATTACTTTCCTTCAAGTAGAGGCCAGTTCTCTTTCCAGACAAAGCAATGAATTAGTAATCAGTAAAAGAGCACCAAGGACTCCCTGGACTACAAAACTTTACAACGCATGCGACTGGTTCTCCTTTCTCTTTCAGCTCATCCTCTTGTCTTGGCTCTTGGCTTTTTACTGAGTGAAGCAAAGCGCAGGAATGAGCTCTGAACTGAAAAGAAAGACTGCAAAGATTCCTAAAAGCCATAAGGAAAGCCCGCCGTTTGCTATATAAATAATCGTTAATCTTGTAATCCTCCATCCTTATGTAATCAACTTTTTTACTTTTGAAGACTTTTTTGGTCCTTGCATCTTAACTCGGGAGAGCACATGCTGTGTGTCTCCTCTGTGGGCTCAGATAGACCTTGTCTAAGCCTGGACACATCATCCAGAAGAAGTGAGACCAGCTGCTTCCCTGAATCTACTGTACATTATTATCTGGCTGTCCCCTGGCGACCGACGATCACTCAGTCTGCTCGCCATGCTTTGCGCTTTTTGGGAAATTCGCCTCATCAGCCCGTCCATGACCCCAGAAAAGGAGAAAATAACCATTTCCATGCTTCCTGTCTGAGAGTTGAGGCAGAGCTAATTCTGATTTTTACTTTTTTTGATCTTTGTGAAATATTTCCCTTTTTGCGTTCTTAAATGGTTTTCGACTACATTAACTACTTCATTCATTCATTCATTCATTTACTCATTCTGTCAGCAAACGTGTAATAACGACATAATTCGTTCATGTCTCATCCACTCTAGTTGTATATATGTATGTATATATGTTTAGTGGTCCTTATTCATCATCCATGTCCCTTAGTAGTTCAGTAAGTATCTTGAATTAAGATCCCTTACAGTGTGACAGAGATGGAGGTCAATGTAATCAGAATTTCCAAATTTCAGATATAAGACTGATTCATTCGATGTGATTTATTTTCCTCTTTATCAATTAATAAATTGATTAATCAATCAATGGATGTGGTGCCCCTTCTAAAGAGTGCTTAATATTATCTCATATAGGGCTACATAGAGGGCGCTGCTGTGGAGATCGTCCAGAGCACCAAGTTCCTGGGGGCGCACATCACCAATGACCTGACCTGGTCCCAGCACATATCAGCCCACCAGCGGCTCCACTACCTGCGACGGCTGAGAAGAGCACATCTTCCACCTACCATCCTTACCACTTTCTACAGGAGTACTTTGGAGAGCATAATGACCAGCTGCGTCTCAATCTGGTATGAGAACTGTAATGTCTCAAAGTCTGCAAACAGTGCTGTCAACTTTTGAAATCCTGCTTTATTTTGGATACTATCTTCTCAGTGGAGACCGAATCCAGGTTATACATTATCACTGCAAACACCTGTTGAACAGGCTAATACAGCAAATCTATTTCAAAATGGTTAGCATAAAATCAGCATCAAAGTCTGTCAGCTAAATTCAGAGCTTCATCTTGGTCGATAAGGCAAACATTGGGGATAGCTGATCACTCGGTGTCTGATTTCTTGGGGAAAAAAAGGAAATTGCACACATAAAGATATAAAAATGTGATTTTGATGTTTGTTGCTCCTCCAGCTCACTAAACACATGTGCTCTGCATGTCATCAAATGCAACACCCACATAGACTTGAAGACACCTGTGTGGTACACGTGTACACGCAATGGCACTTGATTTTGTCCTCTTGCATGCTTCAGTCAGCCATTCCAATCAGACAAATCTGTGTGTTTTGTGTTTATAATAATCAATCAAGGCTCCAGAATCACTCTTAACTGTCTGATGTCATTAATAGGCATCCTAAGCTACTGTGGGCAGGTTCAATAAAATAAATTAATCAACAAATATCAAATATAATGTTTTTGTTGTAAATTCCCAGTTTAGATTTTAAAATCTGATGTGTCTATTGTACCAGATGGGCACAAAGTTATATATTCCATTTTTATAATATCATACCACTATTACAACATAATGTTGAGACACACCACATTAAATTGGGATAACACCCTTTGTAGTTATATTTTTTATAATACCATTAAAATATGAAGACCTATATAACACCTAGCAACCAATTTGTCTCTGTGGTGAACTGCAGTACTGCAACAACAACAAAAAACTTCACCTGAAGCCCAGAAGGATTCACCTCACCTGAGAACACCTCGGTGCAAACAAAAGTCGCCCTTTGTATTGTGTCCTTTTTATTAAAAACATTACATGTTAAGAAACTCTCTCAGAACCTTGAAAACCCAATGTGAATGTACAATGAACCATGCAATCAAGAAGCCAATCAGAAAGAGCAAAATCCTTCTAGGTATACAGTGCGTGCTGAATGGGCAACATCGTGGAACACAGGTGAGCAGTAACATGACTGGTCTAGACAGTTAGTCACATGATCAATGAAGACAGGTGAGCAGTAACATGACTGGTCTAGATAACCACCTGACTATGGAGAGAATTTTGTTCCTTTATTATTCAATCAAATAGAATAGATTTGAAACCAAAAAAGAGATTTGAGAGCAAAAGAGAGTAAGTGGCAATCAATTTTTTTTTGTGTTTCTGTGCTTTCCTTGAGGTAGAGTTTAGATTCTCTGCCCGAGCCCGAGCCCGGACTTATTTCCCACCATTATCCTCGGGCCGGGCCCTTGATCAAGCATTTGTGTATGTTTTTTTTTTTTTAATCATTACTTTATTCATTTGAGATCAATTCCGTTCTGAATAAACAAACAATGCAGTGTACATGCTTCGTCCTTGTTGTTCATTAAGATAATTGTAAACAGACTTCTGTAGTTCAACAACTGGGAGTTGTAGTTGAGAACGTCAGTTATAACAGCCCACTGTAACATGGGCTGCTGAAGGTGATGGTCCACTTTAGTGCGGTGCCTCCGGTTACTCAAGAGACAGCAGGCAACATGTGGGGGTTTATTCATAATACTGACCACACCATGCCAGGTCTCTGCGGCACTAATGTTACAGGCATACATGCAAACGATCCAGGCCGAGGTTCTGCACCAACACTTTACTAAATATAGACTAAATAAAATGGGGAGTCTTCGCTCTGTCGGCAGTATCCTTTCTCACAGGGAGCGGAAGTACACCTGCTCTTCTTCATCGTGCAGGTTACATCACCCACTAAACAAAAGGAGGCTACATTGAATAACTCTGACTGTTACGCCACGTATTAAAAATTGTCGGGTTTAAATCGGGCTCGGGCTCATAATTACAGTTCATGTGTCGGGCCGGGCCGGGCTCGGACACAACGGGCTCGGGTAGGGTCGGGCCTGATCTAAGCTCTACTGGGAGGTAAGTTGATAGCCTGATGATCTTGAAACGTTTCCCATAAGTAATGAATTGCGCTATATATCGTTGGCTACAGCCTGCCGTACATTCACAACAACAACACAAGTAATGAATTATAATGCCCTGCTGCTGCAAGCACACTGATCAGCAGCATCATGGTTGTCTCTGCTAGTCACGGCCTGGGCAGAGCAGCCTAATGAGTGAGTGAATTACAGGGAGGCGGATACAACGTAGGGCTGTGATTTAAACATGTAGTGTTGCATGGTACTGCGGTGCCAACACGTCACGGTTCCTACACAACAGTACCGTGGATTACTAAACTACCTCAACTAAACTCCTCCCGGCTCCGTTCTCACTACAGCTGTTTAATGTCAACAAACAGATCAGTGGTGCTGAAATGTGCGTTTCTCTCCTGTAGCCTACACATTCTACATCTCGGAGGTCAAAAGCATCATTCAGTGTCATTGAAGTCGGACCGTCGGACGCAGCTGCTCCTGTATAGACCAGTAATGCTGGCTGGTTAGAAATATGTGCGTCAATTTGTTAAATTATTCGCCACGTGTGTTTGTCACAGTGAAACTGGCACCGCGTTCAGCGGTAGTTTAGTAATTCACTCACTCATTAGGCTGCTCTGCTCAGGCCGTGACTAGCAGAGACAACGATGATGCTGCTAATCAGTGTGCTTGCAGCAGCAGGGCATTATAATTCATTAGGCCTACTTGTTGTTGTTGTTGTTGTTGTTGTTGTTGTGAATGTACGGCAGGCTGTAGCCAACGATAAGCAAAATGGTTTTGAGTTTTGATTGAAGTTGAAGAAATATGCTCTCTCATATTGTTTTTTCAATTGCAACCTGTTCTGTTTCGATCTCAAAAAAAAAAAAATTGATTGCCACTTACTCTCTTTTGCTCTCAAATCTCTTTTTTGGTTTCAAATCTATTCTATTTGATTGAATAATAAAGGAACAAAATTCTCTCCATACACCTGACAGACCACACAGGAAGGTGAGTTGTCACATGATCAATATGAGCAGGTTGGTAGTCACATAATCAGCAGTCAAAAGCAAAAGACTAAGCATGTTTAGCAGAAAACAATAATAGAAACATATACATACACAAAATCTTTAAACTTCTAAATAGAGAGTGTAGTTCCCCGTTCAAACCTGGGTATTGGGTCGCTTTCAGTGTATATATCCAGAACAATTCTTTTTATCAGAGCCTTATTAATCCGTCTCCTCCCCTTACTGAGTTTGCTATACACTCTATGCCTGATATCTTTAGCTTATTGCTATTTTCCACAACCGAGCAGCTCTCCTTGCATTCTGTTTTTTGACGGGAGCAACTTTCCATTGTTTTTAGATTCTTTTACTCTAAGGCTGATGACTGCAAAATGACACTACAATGACAACGTAACATGATAGTCCTGCAATTCAGTTGCTTTTTCTGCACCCGGGTTCCCCATGAGCGTGTGTGTGATATACTAAAGAGTGGTACCAACAGCGGCACCAAGTTTGTGACAAATTAGTTATAGTTGCAAAAGTCAGTTCCAGTTTCGTCAGTCATGCTCTATAATTAGGATTCTCAAGATGCGAGTGTTGTGGTGTCTATATACTTTCCAAGTGACTAGACCTGAACACCAACTGTTGTCACAACAGGGTAACAATGTTTTTGTTACGCTACATGTTCCTACTCCAGAATGTGGTACTTCATTTGACACATTCCAGAGACATCAGTCAGCGAGGAAGACAGAAAACCAGTTACTTTCGCCAGAGGGCATCAATGTATCAGTCTGATAAGACCATTGTTTTTCCTGTTGCTCCGCTGAAATGCCATCCCCTCATAAATACTCAACCTTTAACTCAAGACACTCAGACATCCTTCAGTGAGGAAACCAGTCAACGTGTCCATCATGGCTGTCAACATCCCAGGAAATAAGTACGTCTAAACACTGAAAGATAAAGGTTAATACGCTGCTAGCTGCTAAACTAGTTCCATTATATTCAAGAAGGCAGACATCTCTACAAGCAATATCTCCAAAACCTGCCAACTCACACCAAAACAATTCAGATGGATTAAAAGCAAAGGGAAACTGTGACAAAAGAAAAGAATATTGTTTCTCCAGGACCAGAGTTTAAAAACCAATAAAACATCATAGAATACAGAGTGCTGAGTGTAAGTTTCTCTCAGATACAAGTCAAATGGAAAATGCCAAAAATATATAAGAGTAACACAACTTCCAACTGTCTAGTTGTTAACATCACAAGATACACAATGAAACCAGCTGGACCAGCCAACTGAAGCTGGCTTTTTTCACCAGAGGGCATCAATGTACCTTTCAGTTGGAGGAGACGGTTGTTTTTCCTGTTTCTCCTCTGAAATGTCTCCCTCCTTTTATAAATACTCAGCTGGTCTATCACTCAGACACTCAGACATCCTTCAGTGAGGAAACCAGTCAACGTGTCCATCATGGCTGTCAACATCCCAGGAGTAATAGCGATGGTGATTTTCTACCTCCTGGTCCTTGGGACCGGCATCTGGGCTTCTTTTAAGTCCAAAAGGGAGCAGAAGAAAAGTGCAGCCTCTGGAGTGGAGATGACCCTGCTGGGAAACCGGAGCATAAACTGGGTGGTGGGGATGTTCACAATGACAGGTGAGGAGTAGGGGTGGGCGATACTGCATATTTTGGTATCGATCCGATACCAAGTAATTACAGGGCCAGTATTGCCGATACCGATACCGATACTTGAAAATCTGCATGTAGCCTAAATAGGAATACTAATGTTCCTTCAACAGATTATTACAGGTTATTATATCCTGCCATATTCATACTTCAGGTTTGAGGTAGGCTATATATCTTAATATAAGTATATATTTTTGAGTTCCAGTAAAACAATTAGATTTATTTCAACTGTCTGAATATATGATAATAGTTTAATCACTTTGCTAAAATTACATTTCTGACGACCAATTACACTTTGAAAAACAACATTAATTAATGCTGGAAATCACTTTCACTTCTAGAAATTGCTGCCTTGATATTGTTGAGGTTTTTGTTGAAAGGCCTCTGGCCCCTGACGTCTGTCTCTGTGCCAGGGGTATGGTTCAGGTTTGGGGAGCTCCCTCCTCCTCCTCCTCCCTCCGTTTGCTTTGCTCAGCGTTAACTTTTGGGTGTGCTGCTTTTCAATATTTATACAAGTATTGCTTTCCTGCATACGTCACAGGTAGCAGTTTCTCTGTCTGAAACTGTGAAATAACTCCAAACAGCACTCCTCTTCCTCTCTGCCATCTCGCCAGTCTGTCTCTGCTCTGGCAGGCAGTGCTGGAGGGGAGGGGAGGGGCCTAGTGAACCTGAGTGAGCGGAGTGAGAGAGGTGGAGGAGCGCTGTGCACACACAAACTCTGTGAAGAAATACGAGTGATTTGCTGAAACTACAACAAAAATATCGATCTCATCACGCTAGTATCGATCCGATACCAATACTGACCTTGGTATCGATACTATCGATATTTGAATTGATCCTCCCAGCCCTAGTGAGGAGAGCACAGATGGCAAAACTAGGATGGAAACTGTGTAATGTGAATTAAACTCACAATAAATCCCCCTTACACGGTAGGTGCAGGCTGCAAAAGGGCGGAAACAGTTTCCATTTAGCAACAAGATGTTTTGACTTAAGTTATGTGAATATAATTTAATTACCTGCTAACAATGCACCAAGCTGCAGCTTTTTGTAGAATGACTTTCAGTAACTTTCAGAAAGATGATGAATGAGTGTCCAGCCTGATGGTCTCTGTCCAAACAGCTGCTGTTTCTCTTCTTGCTGTGTTTATCCGTCCTGTAGCTACGTGGGTCGGAGGAGGATTCATTGTTGGCACAGTTGAGATGGTGTACACACCCTCCATGGGACTAACCAGGGCAATCGTATTTTTAATGGGATACAGCACATCTTTTATAATTGGTAAGACTTTGTAGTTACATCTGACAGGCTACTGTTTTTCTGCATGGTTAACAAAACAATCTCTCCAAACAGGAATTACTGTAAATTAGACATGAATAAGAATCAGCTCGGCTACCTTTAAACTTAACATTGAATGTGTTTTTTTTTAATGTAACAAGGCTGATAGAAAAGAAGTAAAAATAGATTACAAGCATGTCATTTTTCCTTTTAGTTGTTTGGGGTTTTTTTTTATCATCTCACTTGATTCTTGTTTTTTCTTTAACTCTAACTCTGATGTGGGCTTTTCTTTTTCTTTTTTAAATAAAGGTGGCTTGGTGTTCGCCAAGCCAATGAGAGAAAGAAACTATGTGACGATGCTGGACCTTTTCCATATCAAGTATGGAAAAGTACTGACAGCTGGACTGAGCCTGGCTACAATTGTTCTTGAGGTGTTCTTAGTGCCTACTATCCTGATTGGTTTAGGTACGATTTATGGTTGCATCATTGTGTGTGTGTGTGTGTGTGTGTGTGTGTGTGTGTGTGTGTGTGTGTGTGTGTACTTTATCTGTACAATAAATGTATAGACTGATGTTAAATCTTACCCCCACTGTGCTGGTAAGACTTACTGCAATGAAGATTCAGTGGCAATATTTACACAAAAACTGGTTATACAACTGCACTAATATAATGTGTTTGACAGGAGGAACCATGAGTGTCATCCTGGATTTGTCCTTCACTGTGTGCATCTGGATCTCTGCTGCCATCGCCATTACCTACACACTGCTGGGAGGTCTCTACTCTGTGGCCTACACAGATGTTATACAGCTGGTCCTCATATTCATCAGCATGGTGAGTTTGCTTTAGTTTCAGTTTTTTTCTATTTGTTTTAAGAAAACAAGGCATCAAAAAAGTGTTTATTTATCATTGAAATGTTTTGTGTCTCTGCAGTGGCTCTGTGTTCCCTTTGTTCTGATGAATCCTTCTGTCTCGGATATTAGCCAGACGCTAATGAACAACACCTTACATGCTCCCTGGATTGGTACACTGGAGCTGAGAAAGACATGGCTCTTGATTGACGATTTCTTATTCTTTGTAAGGAGGCAACAATACAGCCTTTATCAAATGCAATTCAGTCTAGTTGTTATGGCCATCTTAAGACCGATGGTAAATAACATAAGTGTTTGAATGGTGGATAGTTTCCCATTGTTACTAAAGGATCGGTTCGTAGGCAGAGGCTATTAACTGAAACAGTATGATTGTGAATGTCAAATTGAAATCAGCTATCCTCTGACTGTAGTTGGTACGTCTCATAAAGTTTTCCTAAAATCTGAAGGGGTGCTCCCAGGTAAGTAGCAGGCAAACATTGTCCATGTTTCCCCTATGGAGGTGACACAGTCATGATTACATCAACCAACTAACTGTTTCACACTAAAGGCGCTGGGCAGTCTGGGATATCAGTGCTTCCACCAGAGGACCCTGTCGGCTTCTTCCTCAGCCACAGCCAAGCTCATGTGCCTTGTTGCTGCCTTCGTCTTACTTGTACTTGGAATCCCTCCTTTACTGCTCGGGGCAGCAGCTGCATCCGTAGGTAATAATGTTGTGCCGTGTCTTTGATCCAAACCTTGTTAATACATGCTAAAACAATAACCAATTGTATATCATGTACCGGTGCTATGACAGAAAAAAGACCTGTAGATACCAGATTTGAATAACAGAAACTAAGAAACATCATATCTTGACTGTGGATAGTCTCAGGTGTGTTGAAATCATTCAGTCTATTGAACGACAGACTGACCAGCCAGGTCTCTACAGAAAACATTTCAAAAGGTTCATTATAAAAGCAATTTATTATGACCCATTTTATGTTTCTTGCTCGGCAGCGACCTTTAGAGGCCATAGCAATTTTTACGGCAGCAAAAGAGGAAGTCGGGTGAAGTAGTATAAAGAGCAACAAACAAGCACAGGACAGAACATTCAGGCGACTGCTGTTTGTTTCTGTCCAGTTTGTGTCCAAACAAAAGTCAAGTAAATTAGTTCAACTCACGAACATCGTTAAGTTGTGTTATCTCCATGAAGTCACGTATGTAACCAATTGGTGTCTCCTGAAATGAACATACATTTATCAGTCTTTCCTACTTTTGTGTCCATGCTTCAGACTGGAACCTGACTACCTATGGTTCTCCATCTCCTTATGAACGTGGGGAAGCAGCTCTCGCTCTGCCCATCACCCTGCAACACCTCACCCCATCCGTTATCTCCATTATGGGTATTGGATGTGTGGCAGCCGCTGTGATGTCATCGACTGACTCTGCTTTGCTTTCTGCAGCTTCTGTCTTCAGCTCCAACATCTACAAGAACATCCTGAGGCCCCAGGTGAGAAAATGCACTTGTTTTTTTTTCAATTTACTACATCACAACAGGTAGAGTTTAGTTATTAGGCAATATGTCATACAGTTTATACAAAATGAAAGGTATGAGCACGACATAAAGTACATATGGGTTGACAAGCGATTAAAAAATATATAATTAATTACAAGCTTTGTGATTAATCAAAATGAATCGCACATACCAATATTTGCAGTAAGCATTTAAACATTTTGGTAGATGAGTGATTCAATGGATAAATGGACGATTTAAACTTTAAAAGGTGATATTTCCAGCTTGAAGGACTCCCATGGTACAAAAACAACACTCCTGGCAGCAGTTCCATCAGCACACTCCAGTGGTTATTGGTATTTTAGTATTTGTTTTTTAGACAAATAACGTAATGTTGTGCTTAAACTTTAAAGATTAAGCTGTCCCTAAAATGGATTGCATTTATTGTTTAGCTGTTCTTCTTCCTCCTCTTTTCTTCTTCAGGCATCAGACAGAGAGATTCAGTGGGTGATCCGTGTGTCTGTGGCAGTAACAGGATTGGTTGGTACATCACTCACCAATGTAGCAGTCAGCATCCTAATGTTTCAATTTCTTAGCATGGAAGTGGCCTACGTTGTAATTTTCCCTCAACTCGTCTGCGCCCTTTTCTGCGACATCTCCAATGGTTACGGAGCTATTATGGGCTGTCTGGTGGGAATACCATTAAGACTGCTCAGTGGAACCCCGTTACTAGGGTTAGCACCAGTCATACACTTCCCAGGATGCACCCTTGAGGACGGTGTTTATGTCCAGTACTCTCCAGTTAGGACCATCTCCATGCTGTCTGCCATTGCTGCCACCTTGTTGTTCTCCTATCTGGCTTCTGTGCTCTTCAACAAAGGCATGCTTCCTGAGAAGTGGGATGTGTTCAAAGTGAAAGTCCAGCACTCACCACAACCACTGACACCAATAGGTGACACCACAGAACATGATGAGAATGAGAAATTGAACAGGAACAACTCTCAGAACGAGGCATCAGAGCCAATGAGTAGCACAAGTTGTTAGTGTTGGATGGAGTCTAGACACTGGTGGTGGTGATGAGATGGAGATGAATTTTTGAATAGAGTAGACTTGATGAGTGAAGCAACCTGGGCACCCTTTAATGGGCACCTTTATCTCTGTTGTGTTTTGTCCTGCTTATCGTTGCTTTTAGGCTCCTTTCAGAATCATGTCTTTTCTGTCGTCACATATTTTACCAGTCACCTCCATTTTTATGACAGGAATGTCTAACCCTGTAAAAGAAACATATAATATACTGCAGTGGGGACAAACCAATTTGCAGAAAACTAACAACCCACATTAATCTCTTAATATAGCTGGGCATATTGTAATGCTATTTTTATAGCAAATATATGTTCTGTATTGCTTGTTAAACAGGTGTTTGCTGTGATAACGTATGGCCTGTTTTCCATCTCCACTGAGAAGAAAGTTATCCAAAATAAAACAGGATTTCATGTTTTGCAGACCTTGAGGCAACATGTAGCGTGAGAGTAGCAGAATACGAAACAATTGAGAGTTTCTCTCTTCGCTCTCCTGCTTTTCTTCCCTTTACTTACTGTGTCTTCTTCCTATCCCATCTTTCACTGGGCTGTCCAAGCTGAGTGGAAAGTTACAGAGGGGTCGATGATCTACTCTGTTTTCAAAGATGATCCTGGTGCTAGTCACTACATTTCACAGGAATAACAACTGGATCTCATGTGTTCACGTTCAGCTGCTGACCTCTTCACAGAGCAGCAGACACTCAGGGACCAACCTCACTTTCTTCAAACGATCCTCATTTCTTCATTTTAGTTTACTTTAAAGGTGCGCAATGTAGTTTTGGGGGACGAATTATAATAATCATGAATTGATTTTTATGCCTAAATAAACAAAATAAACAAAAGCTGTTTGTGTCCATGCCTGAATAAGCTGAATAAACAAACTGACCTTAAAGGACAACACAATTTCATACAGTTTAACTTTTTTGGCGGACCCTGCCACCTTTCTAGTTTCAAACAGTGTTCTGGGGACCAGCTTTGGGGAACTCTAGGAGAACAGCTTGTTTATTCAGTTATGGAAAGAATAAATATTTCTGATCTTACCTCATTAATGTTGTTAATGTTACAATTCTGAGATTGAATTTCTTCTCCAAAACCACATAGTGCTCCCTTTAACTCATATTTCTTAATATATTGCATTCATATGTTTGTTGCTGGTCTATGTGTATGATGTGAAATATGTATTTGTGTATAGAAAATGCAAATAAACATGTATAGATTGTCAAGTAAAGGCAAAAGAGTGCCCTCTTTATCCAAGTGTCCTCACTTCCTACAGCCTTCTTTTTTTCTTTTCTTTAAAGTAAAGGCTTGTGGTAAAACAACATTCCTCCACAGGGTTGTTTGTGTAACATGAGGAAGTTCTGGTATGATGACTGTGGAATGAAAAGCAATATTTAAAGTGTCACACTATCCACAAAGTTACAAAATCTTCGATAATATATAATAAAGTAGTAACCAAATAGTTAAACAGCAGTTAAATAGCAGCATGTTGTTGATCCAACTTCGATGGATAATTTGTAGTCTTAGGTGTCCATCCAGTGGTGAAAATATATACCAAAGAAAATTACCTTGAAAAAATTAATTATATCCCCTTTACTACAAAGAATATTGGTAGTATATAGTCATTTTCAAAATGAAATGGGGTATGATCTTGATCAATCAACGGTGTCTATAATGCATATTAACTCTGGTGACAAAATGTTGATGAAGGTTCTCAGTCATCCAGGTCATGGTAAATCTAGGTGCTGTATCATAGGCGACTGGACTTGTTTCAGTTTCTTGAAGACGTTTCACCTCTCATCCAAGAGGCTTCTTCAGTTCTAACTAACTGGAGAGCAGTTGGCTGGCTTTTAAACTCTGTGTGGAAGTGTCCTTACAGAGTCGTTAAGGCTAGGTGAGCCCAGGTGTGAATGGTTGTTAAGCTGTCTGGGTAAAGAACTCAGTACTGCATTGTAGGTGGGTGATAAGTAATGTCACAGGCCACCTCCTCTGTTCAGAGACGGTTGTTCCAGTTTGACATAGATGCATTCCTTTACTCCTCTTTCAAACCATCTGTGTTCTCTGGCCAACATCTTTACACTGTTGTCCTCAAAGGAATGATTTTTCTCCTTCAGGTGTAAGTGGACAGCAGAGTCTTGACCTGAGGAGTTGGCCCTACTGTGTTGTGCCATTCGTTTATGGAGGGGTTGTTTTGTTTCCCCAATGTACAAATCTGTGCAGTCCTGGCTACATTGAACAGCATAAACTACATTGCTCTGTTCATGCCTCGGTGTTTTGTCCTCCTTTTGTCCCCACCCAGGCATAAACAGAGCAATGTAGAGCACCTAGAACTGGTGACAAGCAAACTCAGCCTACAAGGAAACAAAGAAATCAGTACATGTGTAAACTGACTGAAATCCAAGGCAAAGACTTTTAAACATTTATCACTGCACTAACAAAGGACAACACCTTAAAACACACACAAATCAGGAAGACTTGAATGATCAACTGTGCAAAGCACCATATAGCAGCTGAGAGATGTTGGTAGACGTGTGGAAAATATCTGAAGGAATTACATTTTTTCGATTTCAAACTCTATTTCAGACTTGCAGGTGGTCCATAGACAACACATTTTACCTACGTTGCTTCTGAACACACTCTTATTGAACAAAAGTATTTTGTGTCACCTGGTGTGATAACAGGGGTTGTCCTGGAGGGGGAAGAAGCACAGTGTCAATCCTCTTGCAGGCCTTCTTGGAGCTTTTCTGACATCTGACAAGAGCCTGATATGTTATTGAATTATCCATTCTGGAAAACACTTGCGTAACTGCGCTCACTTTGAAACATCTGCACCATTTCCTCAAATGAGATAGAAAGACATACTGCTCCTGCTGCATTCAGATGACTGTAGAAATGTAATTAACCACAAGAGAACGCTGTCAACAGTGAAACAATGCGTTTGTTGTGCAAACCTTTTTAGAAACACAGCAAACATATTCACACACCCTGGATTGGTATGCAGGTTCAGTTTCTCTGTCACAGAAAACAGAACATACAATGCCGGTTTTACCATTGTCTAAAGCGGTTCTGCAAGCTTCAGTACTGGGTCCTGTCCTATTCACAATCTATATTAACAATATTATATTCTCTATAACAAATTGTAACACCCATCTTTATGCTAATGATGCAGTCCTGTACTGCTGTGCTAAAACTGCACATAAAGCCATTACAATTCTCCAGCAAGCTTTTGACGAACTGCAAGATTCTCTTTTTAACTTGGAATTAGTCCTCGACGCAAACAAAACCAAATTCATGATATTCTCAAGAGCCGGAGATATCGCAGACACTGGTCTGCATGTTACCACTCCAACAGGACATAGTATTGAAAGGGTTTCTGAATACGAATATTTGGGTTGGATCAGAAACTCACAGTTAAATTTTATATTAACATACTTGTTAGCAAGCTAAGACAAAAAACTGGTTATTTATAGAGACACAGAACTACTTTCCCCGTGTTCTGTTGGAAACGCATCACTGAAGCTGTCTTTTTATCTGTCCTGGATTATGGTGATGTTGTCTATAGACATGCCTGTTGGGCCTTCATCAGATATTTCAGACAAAGGAGAGGCCTGTAAGGAAACCCAGAAGCCTTACTAGGAGGCACTCCTAAACCATCATGAGTTTTCAAGAACAAAGGAACTGGGCCAACGCCCAAAGGTCTGGCAAACTGTACTTCGAGGTACAGTCAGTCCCCAAACTTTAATCCGCTCCCTATTGGACCAAAGTCGCCGCAGGCCATAAAACTCCGGCCAGATGACCCTGACGTCACTCAGGGCATAAAGGTCAGGGAACCCCGCTGCTTATCTTCTTTCCCTTTTACTAACCTCCACACACACACACACACACACACACACACACGCATCCACATATACGTGTTCGAGTGTCGTGATCTTATGAGCGACGTGTTGTAAACTTACGGTTAATAACCTCGCTATAGCATAAGAGACGTGTGTCTCGTAATATTCCCCATTCATAACTTTAGAGGCGGACGCCTCCTGGGAGCACAGCTACCTTTCTTGGAACAGTGAGTCACTTTCCCTCTAAATTTATCTTGTGTGCAATCAAAGTGCATATGAGGCCAATGGTGGTGTAACCATCGCCAGTGTTTTAAATCTCGCGCTCTCGTTAGAGTGACTACCTTTGGTTGATGTTTTCAGTCCGCCATTTTTGAATTCCAGGTATGTGATTTAGCAAAATCAATATCACCCCTTTGAGTTCGTGTCCGTGCGTGGTTTCACCAAATCACGTTCCGGCCATTTTTGTAGTCTTATGAACGTGACTTCCCCTACGTCACGTCCGCAACTTTGTAGTCCAACGTCCGGTTCGGCCATTTTTGTATTCTTTTCAAAGGACTCACTGTCGGCCATTTTACACACACACAGACACACCCACACACACACACACACACACATACACACACACACATACAGGTCTACATCCATTCCTATATCTGTGCTTGCTTATTTTGCTTTGCAGATGTGCTAGTTGTAGTTAGCGACTGTTGTTTGTTAAAGTGAGTGGTTTGTGGATTGAGAACAAGCTTTAATAAATACTGTTGATTATAATTTAGCATTTTCCTGTGATTATTTTGCACAATTTGATATTATTATTTGTGATAAATTTCAGGCATTAAGACTAAAAGCATATCAATTGATTATTGATCCCTGATTCCAGGGTGGTGCTCCGGTGATTATTAATGAATAGTAATAACATACATTTCATTGATTAACATTAATAACTTGATTAATAATGGATAATCAATTAATATCCCCATTTAATTTCAACATGCCTCTGTCTCACTCTTACTCCACTAGACTCGGTTTATCACTCCGCCCTCAGATTCATTACTGGTGAATGTTATTCCACTCATCATTGTATTCTATATGAAAAACTTGGGGGGGCACCTTTAACAGTAAGACGTGACAGCCATTGGTTTGTGTTTCTTTTTAAAGCCTTGAAGGACAACATGCCACGATATATCAACTTTTTATTAAACTGGTCACAGAGTCACTATTCAACACGCTCTAGTGATTGTATAATGTTCCCGGGTAAACACTAAATTTGGGAAAACTGCTCTCAGTTTCAGTGCTCCATACACTTGGGACATTTTACATTGTACATTTAAACTTGATACAGTTATACCTATAGGTCAGTTTAAGATGTTCTTTTCAAACTACTCAGCATTTGAGTGTAACTGTTTTTAACTACGTGCTGTCCTGTATGGTTGTCTGCCATTTATCTTTTATGTACTTCAGTTTTATTTGTGTTTTGTCATGTTCATTTGCTGCAGTTTCTTATCATTTTTCAAGCACTTTTTTCTGTTGTATTTGTATTTTGTCATATTGCTTCTTATCTGTTATCATTTTTCTGTACCCATTCTGTTTATTCGCTCTGTGATTATGTTCGTTGTTTCTGTTTGTTATCACATTTTTGTACCTATTCTGTTTTTAAATGTGTGCTCTCGACATCATTGAAAATGAAGGCTTGCCCTCAATGATTTTTCAAGATTTAAATAAAGGTTGAATGAATGAATGAATGAATGGCATTGCTGAAACAGCTATCGACACATGACTGAAAAATCATAAGAATATAGCCTACTGTATAGTGGAGTGATAAGGAAAATAATGAGAGATTCAGCTGACAGTTTGAAGACAGTGAAGTTGGTCCTTGTCTCTAGTGTCTCAAAAGTTACTCTGCTAAAGCGTCAGGAGCTGTATACACTCACATGAGATCACATTGTTGTATTTTTGAAATGTAGTGACTACCACTCAAGGATAATTATTGAAAACAAAGTCAACCATCTACCTCCTGTAACTTTCCACTTACCCCGTGGACAGCCCAGTGAAAGACGGGAGAAGATGAGAAGCAGAACACAAGAAGAGGCAGCAAGTAAAGGAAAGAAAAGCAGGAGAGAGGAGCAACTTTCCAAATTGTAGAAAAAGTCTGAGGCACTCAAGAGGGTAATGAGTTGAAAAGACTTTAATTAATCATGGCTGTTGAATCACAACAATAGTACGAGTTTTAGCAATTAAGGCCTTCATCAGGGCAGTACAAAATGGCTGCCTTTATCATAAAGCCAAGTAAGTAGTAACATGACTGGTCTAGACAGTTAGTCACATGATCAACGAAGACAGGTGAGCAGTAACATGACTGGTCTAGATAACCACCTGACAGACTACACAGGAAGGTGAGTTGTCACATGATCAATATGAGCAGGTTGGTAGTCACATAATCAGGCAGTTAAAAATCAATAGACTGAGCATGTTTAGCAGAAAAATATCTCAAGCAGTGAGCAAGATAATAGAAACATATACATACACAAAATCTTTAAACTTCTAAAGAATGCAATACACTCAGATAAGTATCAATTGCTCATTTCTCAAATGCCTAAAGTACCCTTTTCAGACTTTTAAGGCCTCAGATGCCTTGGTAGAAAAAAAAGTTATAAAAAAGAAGAGTCTAGTTCCCCGTTCAACCTGGGTATTGGGTCGCTTTCAGTGTATATATGCAGAACGATTCTCTTTGTCAGAGCCTTATTAATCCCTCTCCTCCCCTTACTGAGTTTTCTATTTACTGTGTGCCTGATATCTTTAGCGTATTGCTATTTTCCACAACCGAGCAGCTCTCCTTGCATTCTGTTTTTTGATGGGAGCAGCTTTCCATTGTTTTTAGATTCTGTTCCTCTAAGGCTAATGAATAATTCAGTTGCTTTTGGAAAGATTACACTCTGCACCGAGTTCCCCATGAGCATGTGTGTGATATACTAAAGAGTGGTACCAACAGCAACACCTTTTGGACATTAATAACATGCCTCTGTAGCTCTTTAACACGCGATTCAATCAGCACACATTATGGGTGATACCATTCAGATAATCTGATGAAGGTCTTTGTGCCAAAAGGTTGGTATTAAAATTAATTCTTGATTGAATGTGAGGTGAACAGTGTGTGGAAGTTCTTGTTGTGATTCTGGCTGGTACCATCAGACATCAATTGCCAATTCTTCTGTTAAATGTGATGTTAATTCTACACACAGGGGGCGCTACAGTAACAACACAACATGATATTCCTGCAATTCTGTTGCCTTTAAGAAGCGTGTTTGTGACAAATTAAAAGGTATGAGGAGCACCACTTTGTGGCCATTAACCCTCCTATTGACCTTGGGGTCAATATGACCCCAATGCATTTTGAGGGTCTCTAAAAATATGGTTGTCATTAGTTTTTCTTCCTAATATTTCATGAGTTTTCCTAATCCATTAGGGTGACACAGAAAAATATAAAATCAACAGCATGATATGTTCTAAACTCTCTGTACACTTTTTGACCGCACCATCGTTCCTCAGGGGTCATATTGACCCCAGAAATGTAAAGCTCTATAAGTCTTTGTGTGTGGGAGGGAGACACATGATCCAATTGATTATTTTGTGCTCCCAAGTCATCTGAACACAGAGAAATAAACTTTGAGTCAATCTGACTATCACACGCTGAATTATCGTTGTTTGAATACCATTTGGCGGCCATTTTGGCGTTTTTTAAACTGATTTATTCGCACACTACGCCCCCCCGAGATAATTGTTGTTATTGTTGTTTGAATACTGTTAGTCAGCCATCTTGAATGTCACCACAAATGGCGAAAAACAGATCTGATATACAATTTGCGAACATCCAAGTACTATAAATGACATACAATATCCTCATAAGAAATGTTATATGAAATGGGACACTTTCAGGGTTATTTCATATATGCCTTATATATTTTATAGTAAATAGTTATTGTATGTCATACATCTTTCATAAGATTTTTGTATTCTTTTCCACATGGTAAGATCCTCGTGATATTGGGCACCTCTCCCTCTACCCCAGACACCATCTGCGGCTGGGCACAGTTCCCGCAGCCAGTTCCCGCAGTCCGGTCCGCAGTCAGGACAGATATAGAGAGAGCAAGGGGAGTGGCAGACTCCTCACAACCAAACATCCTAAAAGCAGGTTCATAGTCATCAAGATAATCTGATCTGATTGTAGGCTATATTGTAGGCTGATAGTTGCAAAAGTTGCATTGTAATGAGGTTGAAATGTGTTTTTCACCAATATAGAGGGGTTGTACGATGCCAGTGATTGTTTCATTTTATTGTTGGTGTCACAATTATATGAATAACTGAGTTTATATGTCTTTGTATGTTATCTGGTTCAGGAAGCCCCATTACTACTGCTCGGCTTCTGGATTGATTGGTTCATCGCACATGACCATTAGCAACTGAAACAAGTCCAGTTTCCTACGATATAGCACATAAAACATAAACATTAGGTTTTTTAGCATTTGAGGAAATTTCAAGAACGTTTAACTTTAAAAAAAGAAAATCACAATACAAAGTTTAATCTTTGACTTTCGTCTGCTTTCGGGTGTTGCAATAGGGGATACATGTTACTGGGCTGTAGGGTTTTTTGTTTTTGTGGTTTTTGGCTGGAAGATCTGTTTATATCTGTCATTTTCCTACCACATCTTTTATTTTTAAACAGGGTTGGTTAATTTTTTTGCTGTCTTGCTAAAATTCAACAGTCACCTTTTCTATTTATTTGCTAAGTGCTCCCTTTTATGAGGTATATCTTTTGTTGCTTCAAATTCAACAACAATCAGTTCCATTTTAATGACAGCAATGTTACCCAATGTCTCCACTCAGATAGTCATCCAAAATAAAGTAGGATTTTGAAAATAGAGAGCACATTTCACAGATCCTGAGGCAACATTTAGTGTAAGAGTAACAGAATAATACAAACAATGGAAAGTTTCTCCTCCCTTTTCTGCTTTTCTTTATTTTCTTTTAGTAATGTCAAGTTCTAATGTAGTCCATTTTGCAGTCTTGGTGTCTAGAGAAACTTAAAGTAACATGTAAATCTACGCAAGTGCAGAGATTCATCTCTCAATCTTAAAATACATAAGACCAAGTAACTTGGTTAAACTCATCTGAATGTTTAAGTATAACAGCACATATCTTCCTTTTACGTGCTGCCTTTCCCTCTTCTCCCATCTTTCACTGGGCTGTCCACGGTGTAACTGGAAAGTTACAGAGGGTGGATGGTCGACTCTGTTTTCAATAATTGTCCTTGGGTGCTAGTCACTACATTTTACAGATATAGCGATGTGATCTCGTGTTCACACAGCTTCTGACCTTTCCACAGATTAACTGTTGGAGCAGTAGACACTCAAGGACCAACCTCACCATCTTCAATCTGTCAGCTGTTTCCCTCATTGTTTTCCTTCTCACAGAGTGAGAGAACAATGAGAGAGACTCTGTATTTTCTTCTTATTCTGCAGTCATGTGTTGGTAGCTGTTCCTGCTGGGTGGTATGAAAATGTAATTAGCTGTGTATGTAAAATGCAGATAAAACATATTGGACAGGTCTCCTCACTATTCAAGATGCTCTCTTCCCTGAAGAACCTGGCAGATAAAAAGATACAGAGGTAGAAAGAAATGTACTACAACATTCACATTGTTTCTGTTGTCAAAGTATGAGTTTAAAAATGAGGTTAGAGAAGTAAGTAAATGCTTTTCATGCAGCACTTAGCATAGGCCTAAAGGCATTCTGAGAACCTTGTTTGACCCAGTCTAAGGGCCCGTTCATGCAGAGCAGCAAAACGTGAGGAGCACAGCATTACCGTTTTTGTCAAAGCAGAGCCGTGTGGTGTATTTTTTTATTGCTGCTGGGCCACTACCTAATCGCAGATTGGCGCCTTTTGTTTCAGCTTGATAGAAGAAGTTATTTTCCTAGTTAGTATATAGTTAGCCATTTCAAGAATAAACTACATCTGCATTAAATAATGTACGGGTGGATTCTTGCTCTGACTCCAGTTGAGGATGAGACGCTATACTAAATAGTATGCTGTACACAGGGAAATGGAGACCTGTGTGCATAAATGAGACCCTTGAAAGAGGAGAATTGACAGGGAGAAGCCCCAGCTGGTCCAGGAGCCTCACCTGTGTTACCTGCAAAAACGCCTAAATACAAAGTAGCAAGTACAAACCAAGAGCAAATATCAAACCAGTACGAGAGCTGAACAGAAACATAAAGCCAGGAGCAAAAACCAGAAAAAACCTACCACGGGGTGACACTAGAAGACACTGGAAATAACACGGGGAGAACAAAAACTGTATACACACTAGGGTTGTTCGGTATACCGGTACTAATTTGGTACCAGGGTACTGAGGCATTTAAAGCGGTACTATATTGCATTTAGATGGGACCGGTACTTGCAGCGCCGCTGGCAGCGCCCACAACAGCGTGGCGACCTTGCCACGTGACGTCACCGCGTTGTAACTACAGCTGAGAGGACGAGGAGCAAGCCGGAGGAAACAGCTAGCAAGTGAGCGAGCAGCGTGGACTGGAGCAACAAGCGGAGCAGGAGGAAAGCTTGGAGAGAGCAGAGATGTTGGAGAGGGAGGGAGAGAGAGAGAGAGGGAGAGAGAGAGAGAGAGGGAGGGAGGGAGAGAGAGAGAGAGAGGGAGAGAGAGAGAGAGAGAGAGAGAGAGAGAGAGGAGCACGGAGAGGAAAATGGCTTCTGAAAGCAACTTGTGGACAAACCAGGGGCGCGAAGTGCGATGTGGCAGTACTTTGGCTTGTTTTTTACGTTTTATATCTCTAAATATTTTTTATTAATTTTTATTATTTTTTATTAATTTTTATATGTAAATATTAGCATGTTAGCTCAATAGCTCCCAAGTCATGTGATCAGTTGACTCAAAATCAGTGTGTGATCATGTTACTACACTGGCTGCATGAGATACGCCTCTTGTTTTTAAGTTTTACATCTGTTCATATTTTTTTTAAATTTTTATTATTTTTTATTAATTTTTATATGTAAATATTAGCGTGTTAGCTCAATAGCTTCCAGGTCATGTGATCAATTGACTCAAAATCATGCTGTGACGACAAACATCATCCAGTTTGCATGACATTCACAGGCTGTTTTCTCCAAATCATACATTACAACATGACATATAATTGATGGGTGAGCTCTCGGGCCACATAGTGGACAGACTCGCCCTCTGCGTCTGCCCTCCGACGGCGCCACGGCCCGACGTACGTGGGGGGGCGAGGGCCCGTTCATCGCTGCTTGCAGCTTTTATTATATTTATATTTTCACAGTGATTTTTAAACTTTTTGCCATACATGTAGACATGCTGATTTACAATAAATCTGAAGTGGTCCCTTCATTTTTTTCCAGAGCTGTAAAATGCATACATGCATGATCTTTATAAAGTAACAAACTTTTACATACACATTTAGCCATTTAATAACATACCATTTAAAGACATTGGTCCTACTTAAGACAGACTATATCTAATGAAAATATTTTTTAGGTTATGTATCTCAATGTAATTAAGGCCTCAGCTTGTATGACAAATGTATCACCTTAATTTTATTTTTCACTGCAGAGGTCTGGTGCTTCTGGTCCGGATAGAGAGAAAATTGTGTGCATTAGAAAAGCTTGTCTTTGTGGTATTTTATTTTATTTACTGATTAATATGTTATTGTTCTAAGATTTTCTATTAAATTAAAGTAGTAAAGTAATGACATTTTTTGCGTTCTCTTTTTATTTGAAAAAGTATCGAAAAGTATCGAAATACATGTTGGTACCGGTACTGATACCAAAATGTTGGTATCATGACAACACTAATACACACACAATCAATGAGGGGATGAGGTGCAAGTGGAGTGAGGTGAAGCAACACAAAAGAAGAAACATAAATTATAATAAAAAAAACAATTCTGAGAAATTCGTCCTTCTTGTGTAATCTACACTGTCCCGGTGATGCATGTGTTCATCTTCATATAAAGCAGGGAAGTGAGGTCTGATCACAAGCGGTCACTAGAGACTCGTGCTAATGCCAGGTGTGAACAGGCTCATTGAGTAAGTGGAGCTCTGTCTCAGAGAATACTTTGTTGTCTGTGTTTCCTTGTCTGCATATCGGTGCTCTCTTTCAATAAAAAAAGTATACATTTAAAATATTTTTTTATTCAATCAGTCCATAAATACAAGGCAAAATGTACATACATCTTTAACAATAAAAAATAAATCTGATTACCATTCCAAATATCAAGACCTCTTTTTCTCCACATGAACATGTGAACACTTGTCAAACATCCTCTGAACCAACTGACTTTTTCTTTCTCTTTCTCTCTTTTGTTGCTTGTTTGTTTTTTAAACGCGAACCAGAAGTTTCTCCAAATATCTTCACTTCAACCAAACAAAAGGGAACAGCAGCTGAAATGCCAAGGTCACACTGTGGCAGTGTGTCACTGCAGTGACCATTAATACGTCTGAACAAGATGAACTTTGTCTAAAGGTTGTCTGGACTTAACCTACAAACCAATGCCTTAATCAGTGCTTGAGGTTTGAGGGTTTTAGACCTGTGTAAGTTTCAGTTTCCAGTTGTCCCTGCAGGAGGAGACAAGTTCTAATGTAGTCCATTTTGCAGTCTTGGTGTCTAAAGAAACTTAAAGTCACATGTAAATCTACGTATAAATCACTGAAATCAATATAAGTGCAAGTGTAGAGATTCTTCTCAGCCTGATCCAAAAACTTACTTTGTCCTGTCTCATCTCTCAATCTTAAAATACATAAGACCAAGTAACTCGGTTAGACTCATCTGAATGTTTAAGTATAACAGCACACATCGTCTCTCAGCCAGGGGAGGCATAGTTTCTCCCTTTATCTAACTTTTCACACTGAGCTGGAGAAATTTTAGACAAATAAATCACTTGGTTGTACACTAGAGTTGATCAGACTGTTTATCTAATGCGACTGTGAGTAAAGACTGAGCCAGATGATCTGCACCTGAAAACCTAAAGCAGTATCTCCTGGTTAGCTAATTAAAAGTCAAAACACCAGTTACAGTACAACTCAGTTACAGTCACTCGGTTATTAAGTGTATGGTATTGAAATAAATTAATCAAACTCGATAAATAGATGCTGACAGTTGTCATAAATCAATAAATAAGTCACCTTCTCAATGTAGTGTCACTGACTTCAACTCAGCTTACATCAAAATTAAGTAAAAGACATTTTCATGTTGTCAGCCGAGACATTGTCCAGCAATATTTGGCGATCAATGAATCTATCAGTGCTAATGATCACATTATTAACAACATCCTGATTAGAATTCACATTATTGATCAAAGGCTCCTTCAAGTCCCTGCTGCCTTCTCCCCTGTGTCTGTACACAAGGTGCAAGGACTCTTCAGGCACAAAGCCAGTAAGGATGCCAGTTAAAATCCCTGATCCAGGAGGAGTAACGTGAGGTATGGTCAGGTAAGGTTATGGCTAATGCTCCCTTAATTAAGATAGCGTTCAACACCCAAACGATCCGGCTGAGTCAAGTTTAGATTAATTCAAAGAAAGACTTCCCTTTTAAAACATTTTCTCTGATAAGCCAGTAGAACCTGTGGCTGAATCTCATGTTGAATTCCTGTTTATAGTGGAATGTGCAGGGCTCTACTGGTTGGGATTTTCCTGGCTGAAGTTACACAGGAGGCTCTTGGCTCCGTTCTGCCATGAATTCAGCGTCTCCAGTGGAGTTTTTCCATCCTGCACAGAGAGAAAACACTTTTCTTTAGATCCACCCCTGCAGATAAGCATTCTAGGTCCTGTTGTTTGATTAGCAACATGTTTTGATCGACAGCTTTGACACCAGCCCAAACACACCTTAAACACCCTAAACAAGTGATCAAAACCATCAAGATTCACCCTCAGGGCCCCACTGAGTATCCAAAGCGAATGTAATTGAAGACTATCAGAGTTCAAAATGCTTATGGATGTAGTTTGCACTGGGGAGGAGATGTGTTTACTTGAATTTGTCGCCCTTGATGCCAAAATATGAAACTGTTATCTCGGATTGTTTACATCCATTTTCAGCAGATTAGTGAATTTCTGCGGAGTCAAGTTGGGCCTGAGGTGTTGTTCAGTACTTACACAGTTCTTAGTGTTGAGACTGGCCCCATACATCATCAACAGCTTGATCATCTTGAATCTGTTTATTCTCACAGCATCATGCATGGGCGTGTCTCCATCCTTCAGTCGGGGCAGAAAACAGATATTGAAAATGTTTTTATGTGAACTTACAGTTGGTTCTGGTACTATTTGATATGCGTAAATACAACAAGTCTGTGGCGATTTAATGTAGCTGTAAGAAGACAGGTGATCTCTGCGTTGTGTTGCCCAGGTCCTTACTCTGTCTTTGGCGTTGACGTCTGCTCCGCAGTGAATGAGATGCTCAGCACACTCGCAGTGTCCCGTCCTCACTGCAACATGGAGAGGAGTGCTGTGCAACTGAGGAGACGAGAGGAGTGGATTTCACTTTTAATTAATGCATGAGAAATATCCAGAAATGACACTTGTAACATCAGAGGCCCTATCTGTGTATTTTCAACCAAAGACGTGTGGGTTGCCTCGAGCTCGGCTGTTTGTCGTGGTGTGAATTGCTGGTGTCTTTTTAAAAACCACCACCAGATGGTGCCAAACCCCTTACGGGTTTTCATGACCTGCACACAGTGGTGGAGATATTACACATAAGATGATCTTACGGTTATCTATGAATGTTAACCTGTGTTGCTTGTGTGATGTGGGTATATGTGCAGAGTGGTTCTCCCTCCCATCTACTATAAAACAAGCAAGTGGACCACAGGATACAACGGACGCAGCCAGAAGAAAGACCTGAGGAAGAGCGTTTTCTTTCTTTTAACATAGAGAGCGATACCGTCCATCTCGGATATATGTACCTTTTAAATTCAACTTGTGTTTGCTGAAGACCAGCAGTGCCTCTAAAAGATTATCCACAATAATTGCTGAATGTGAGCCTAAATATGTCATCTATAAACTGCCGGATGAACCATGTTTCGTTTGTTCGGACTGGAGAAAACTCTGACAAACTCAACAGAAAAGGCGGTTCAATAGTTTGCATTGGACCAGTGTAACTGCAGAAGGAATGAGAAGTTTCCATCCTTACTGCAGTTTTGCTTTCAAGTGGCACAATGTTAAAACAAGTGGCTCAAAGAAAAACACTGTACTGCACTGCACTCGAATGTAGTTGCATATTGAGGATAACACTTCTGTTTAATTCTTCCTACACTGTTGTCTGTCAGTGCCACTGTGGCGTTGCCGAGTCCATGCAGTGCTGAAAATGTGGAGAAACATTTTCAAAACCTTCAAAAGAGTTTATTTAGTTTAAGACCACAGTAGTAGCCACAAAAAAAGGAACTCTACGTCCTTCAATTTTTTACAAACATTCAGCATCAACACATCTGGAGATACATGGTTGGCACATGAAGAAATTAGAAGAAGGTTGCTCCTTCGTGTCTTTTGGTCTGACAGCAGAGATGTCGTGGACCTACCTTGTCTCTGTAGGTGATCTTGGCTCCCTGGTCGAGGAGGAGCTGCAGGGCAGGCAGGCTGCCTCCTCTGCAGGCCCAGTGGACGGCTGTGGCCTCCAGCTGAAACACACTCTGAGCTGTTAGACCGACGCTGTGTGTTTATTAGAGAATGACAGTTTGAATTAAATCCTACAGTTCTCACCTTGTCTTTTTTGTCAATGGCAGCTCCGGCCTCCAGGAGTCTTTGCATGACCTCCACGTGTCCTTTGAACGAGGCTTTGTGCAGAGCGGATCTCTGGAACTGGACAATGAAAAGTGGACAATATAAAAAGTTTCCTTTTAAATAGCTCGAAAACAGTTTTCTTATGGAGACAACTGATTAACTAAAAGCAAAATAATTATATCAACAGAGGTGCATCGCTGCGTGACACTCACATGGTCGGCTGCGTTGGGGTTTCCTCCATCAGTTAGGTACTTCTCTACCACTGGCAGTTTGTTCTCCATAGCTGCTGTCAGAAACAGCTGTTCGTCCACATACTCAGGCTGAAAGGTACATTTAAAAAAAACTATCGGTAAAGGTACAGATCATATATTTGACCAAGAAACACACACAGAGCTGGCTACTGCTTTTCCAGCAATAAACACAATTTCAGCTGAAAATTGTGTTTTTATAATAAAAGAGTGTTTTCACTACATTACATGTAGCTTTTAAATATATGGTATAATAATATTTATATCCTTCAAATACCGGATGTCAGTCTCAGAGTTACAAGCAGCGTGAGACATTGATCATTACAACAGAGGAATGAAGAGTGTAATCTCACCACCGTCTCTGGTTCTGGTTGTTTCTTCTTGTGAACAGGAGCCTTCCTCTCCCGTCTCCTCTTCCTCAGCTGCAGGATGTTAAACAGGTCATCGACCGTCTCCAACTTCAGCCTGCCGCTTTTATCGGTCTGACAGGACAGCGTCAAGACAGAGGGTGTCAGCACAGCAACGAAGAAAGCTTTATATTTTAAAAAAAAGCTTTTATTCTTCTATGTAGTGATTGACCATAATCAAGTGAAGTGAGAAATTAATATTAGGGAAATTAAATGAACGCACTGGACTTGAAAAAGATTGTGTCAAATAACTTTTTAAAAACTTTCAATGAGGTTCAGAGTCTCGTTTCCTCCCGAGTAGATTATGATCCAGAAAGATGTGTTATATTCCTAAAGGCCACCAGATGGCAGCAAGGACCACGAGACAAACTCAGGGGGCCTTTCAAAGACTGTCCTCGTCCAGCGTTAACGTCACTGGATTTAAATGGTGTATAATGTATCAGTCTCATTTGAGGTGTTGCATTAGTTACCACCTGTATTTACCTGTTGTACAATCATGGAAACAACAAGAAACTGCAGTCTGACCTCTGTGAACACGTTTTACTGCCCATCATGTCATGACACATGTTTGCAAAGTGACCTGGTTCAGTTCTGATGAGTTCTTCTGGTTGGACGGTTATTTAAAATCTTGAGTTGTGTTTTAAGAAGGAAGCTTTTGTGGTAATTGATGCTTTAAAGATAACATTTCAAAATACTTTGGTAAAAGAGAAAGTCGTCGATACAAGTAGTAATTGAGTAAAAGTCTTAAAGTATCTGATATTAAATGGACTTAAGTATCAAACACAAGTACGAAACATACAACTGATTTATACATACATATTTGGGTTATAAACTGTTTACTACTTTACGAGTATTGGACCTGATAGTTAGCATTTTTCTGAGGTTTTCTGAGACTGTCTATAATAAAGGTCTAAACATCTAAAACTCAGCCTGCAGTCTGCCAAGTAACTACTCACTACTGTTATCAAATAAATGTAGTGAGGTGGAAGTATAAAGTAGCAAAAAAATAAAAATACTCAAGTAAAGTACAAGTACCTCAAAACTGTATTGAAGTGCAGCACTCCATCACTGCTCATGTAGACATTGTTATTGTTTGACAGATGTTTTTGGTGTCGTTTAAGTCCGTGTGGGCTGAACGTGCATGACACAATAAATAATGTCACTGACTATTTATTTATTTTATGTCATTTTGTTCTGCTTTTCGGCCACATGCACTGCTTTTGATTAAATACGAAGGAACTATGTGAAACAGCTCCAACTGGAAAAATAGAACATTTAAGTTCTACTTTAATGCAAATACATCAATAATATTGATCCAATAATATAATAATATAACACTGACAGGACCAGTCAAGTACTTGAAGTACATTTATCAGATAACACTTCTTTTACAAAAGTAAAAAAATGTGGAGTGGAGTGTATTTACTGGTTTGTTGTGGTATTACTACGTTACTGAAGTAAATGATCTGAAACTGTACCTAGCTCACTATTTTTAATGTATTTCTCTCCTGTTACTGCATTTAATATTATTCCTGCTGCAGCTGCTAATTATTACTACCAGCTGTATGAGGTCACTGATGCCACAAGTAATGTTCCTTAAATCAACGTAGTGAAATATTTGCTTCCATACACACCTCACTATAACCACTACTACTGGTTGCAGTGGTGACAGCAGGTACTGACACTGTTGTTTAATGTATTTATGTGTTCTTACATTGAGAGCGGCTACGCTGACTTCCTCCTGCTCACTGCCACTGTCGCTCTCCTCTGACAGATCCCTGTGGGACCTGCGGTCGTCCTGCTTCTCTTGATTGACAGCTGCCTCGTACACGCCCCCTTGAAAGTCGTCCGCCTCTTTGCCCTCTGACCTCTTGCCGGACACCTGATGGAGAGAGGAGAGGTGATTTATAACTAAATACAGGTTTCTGGGGTAAACACAGCGGTAGAGCACCACGAGCTCCCTCCGTGTTTCAATAAAGTCGACATAACTTACGTGATTCACATGTAAAGATGTTCATTCATATGTTACAGTTACTGTTATTTTATTTAGTTCATGTGTGAAAATAGCCAAATATTGTGGATAGTAACATTCATATGTGATTTCATGGTTTGTGTCCACATGTGAAAAAAAAGCCAATCACATGTGAATGGATGTGATTCAAATGTGGTAATTTGCATTGATTTGTAAAAGTGAAATTGTGATTTTTCAACATCTGAAAAGGCAAATTTCACATGTGACATTTTCATAAGTGTAAGACTGAACAATGTGAAAAAGCAAAGACTCGTGAGACGTGAGTTTGGGGAAAGCTAAATTAAAGCGAAGGCAGACTCTCATGCTAACGTCTCGTTGGAAGATCAGCAGGAGAGCTTTTGTTTTGTGTCAATCCGGATTTGAACACATGAGCAGCTCCCAGCGTTCAGCCGCTGCCGAGCCGAGTCCCGCTGCTGACGGAGGAATGTAAACACAGCAGGCTCCCACACATTACACCACACACACACACACACACACACACACACACCTGCACACTCTAATCAGCTGGGACTGTTTGTACGTCCAGCTGTTTGTATGTGACTGAATCACTCGTGTGATTATTGAAATGATCCGACTTAACTTTTAATGATTATTGACGAGAAACCTTCAGTTGAATTACTAACAACAGCTCTGAGTAATCATCTTTCGTTTGGTGTTTAATCACCTTCATGTTTTACTTTCTCTCTACATGTCAGGAACTGATGTGATGACTTACACGTAGATGGCAAACTGTTAAAACAATCTGCAGAAACCCCAACACAGTTTACTTATTCATCACTACTATTACACATTATTGTCTAATGTCAGGATTAGAACAACTCCTTTTCTTTGAACTAAGATGTTCTTGGTTCAACACATTTTCTAGAATCAAAATCAGAGAATACTTAATAAAAAAAATATATTTTCTAAAGTAAATGAGAACAAAAACCCAGAGGAGATCATTTCTTTAGCTTCTCGTTTTAGGGAGAAATTTCCATTCTGCATGTTTCACTTATTTTAAGAATTATTAGAAACATACAAAATCTCTGTTTTGCTCATCTGTCTGCCTCTCGAGCTTCTCTTAATTGCTGTCATTCACACTGACACACGTGATCTCAGATCTTACCAGCTCTTCAACACTGTGCAGTCCCATTCTTCTCCTTGATGTGAAGCAGTTCAGTAGCTCTGTGGGTAACTGGAGTGGAGTTAAGTCCAGCGGTTCTTCTGCTGTGATGGTCAGCGTCTCTGTGTGTCTCTGCTGCCTGCAGTCGGAGCCTCGGCCTCTTATATAGCCCCGTCAGACCTCGACTCAGATCACATTACCCTCCTCATGTGCTCATTTGGCATGCTCAACATCACCCCCCCCACACACACACACACACACACACACACAGCCACCATCAGACCTGCCCAGTTTATGTCACTCTATGTCACCGCGCAAAGATGGAGGTGAGGTAAGAGGCGTCACTCTGCATCACACTCTGATGTGTGTTCACATTCTTGGTTTGTGATACCGAAAGAATTTAATGGGACTGTAAAGAAATGCGTAGTCTGAAGACCGGACGAAAATGTCACATGTGAGATGAGCTTTTTCACGTCAGGTGAGAAATAACGTGTGAAATAAAATATACGTCACACTTTTGCTGCATATCAGCAGAAGTAATGTACTTTTTTTCACATAAATGAATATTTTCACAAGTGAAATATACACGTTCACATCAGGATTACATACATTTTCTTCGATTTCCTCATCTGGAAACAAATCATGGCACTTTAAAGGACATCAAATTTGCTTTTTCACACGTGAATTCCTCATTTTCACACGTGACTGTGTATCCCCATGCAATAGAGATAATGTCACATGTTCACTGGGCATTTTCTGAGATGTAAAACGACTACAACCACAAAAACAATACAGCTCATCTGGTTTACTCCAAGTTTTTGGAAGCCCTGAGATCCCAAATTGATTCGAGAAGACGTTATTTAAACCCTCTTTCAAGCCGAAATCTTCACTGTAGCTGCTAAGCTTAAAGCGTTCACCCTGTCTGAAGTGGGTACAGGAGCGTTGCCCGCACGTCGAGGTTGTAAATAATGTCTTTTCGAATCAGTGGGGGATCTCAGGGCTTCTGGAGGCTTGGATTACACTGTACGAGCTGTATGGAGCCACTTTATGGTTGTTTTTCTCCAGCTGCTTCAGTTGTTCAGCAGAGCACTGCAACACTGTTTTGCTGTGAAGCTCCAGAAATGTTTTGTGGACTACGAGACTTCACCTGACTTTCCATCAGTGTGGGTATGAATTTTCATTTTTAGTGAACTTATCCTTTAGGGGTTAAAGCCCATCCTTAGTAAACCGTGTCATCCTTTCCCGTTAACTCCGGAGTAGATGATGTTCTCAAACATAGACCATCTTTGGCAGCGTCACGCTGGGCATGTAGCCTCAGACATGCAGTGATGTCACGGTGAGGAGACATGGTGTTCATGGTGGTTGAGAAATAAATAGTCACGGTTCCAAACATCATCTCACTGCACTCCAGCCAATCACAGATCGAGGTCAAAGTTGAGCAGGACGCCTGACAGTTTGCGTGACAACCAGCAGTGAGTAACGTCGTATCAGCTGCTTGATGTCCTGCTGGTAAACGTGGTCAAACTGCATATTACACATCTCACAGCGATGTCAGTGCATGCTCTGACAGCAGGACACCGGACGGTATGTGACAGTCACAAGCTGTGAGCTCACCGTCAACCAATCAGAAGTAAGACAGCGAACATGTCAGGTGTGATGCCTGAAAAGTACTTTATTATTAATGCAAGTTCAAAGTCGTGCTCAGTTAGATGTCAGACTTGACTTGACACCTCAGCTGCTTTCAGTGCACACACTCAAACTTGTACTTGTGAGGGAGAGAATCACCTCAGTTATTATAAGTGTTTCAAAAAGTACACAAAAGTCACACAAAAGTCCTGAAGTATCTGAGGTTAAAAGTAATCTTCTGGCGATAAATGAACCAAAGTATCTAAACTAAAAGTAAAATTAAATTAAACATATATTTACATGTATGTTTTATAATTTTATCCGATTATTTGCTGATAAAATTGGAAGTATTTTTTAGTTTTGGTGCCCTTATTTTGAAAAATGGAACCGGGCATAGCATACTGAGTTGTTGTTTTTTAATCTAAAAATATTCTTACTTGCAGAATGACCGTATGGAGTAAAGTTAAAGATGGCAGCAGGGGTGGATAAACTGGTGACAAAGCAGATTTTATATAAAGAAAGTTGTTTTCATGTAAAAGTGTAGAATTTCTCTCTTGGACAAAAAGACGTGAAGTCCACAGACAGACATTGTTAACTGACTCCTTGGTAACCTACTGAAATGGGTTCTGAACCAAACTTGGATATAAAGCACATATAATAACTGACCGACAACAAAGATCATATGACAAAAGTCGTATTGCAAGTGAAGAAGAATCAAGGCCAATCCAGAGAAAAATATAGATTTCGATAATTAATGTTTAATGACATGATAACAAAAGTGTTCCGCTTATTTCTGCTCCTTTAACATCAGAACTGAGCCGTCGCTCGGATGCTTGCAGCCACGCTGTCCGTGTCTGACCCTCTGACAGTGAATTCGTAGCTGCAAGCTATTTCTGCAGCTGACCTTGTGACTGAAATAGATGGTAAAAGGGGGCAAACTGTTTTGGATGTGGACCTTCACAACTTTGACATCCAGCTATAGATGTGTGTGCAGCAGCAGATTGAAGTTCTTGCTCAAGTGCACGGCGGCGTGTCGAACGCAAACTACAGCTGTGGCGCAACTGAAGGAAACGTGAACAGGAACATAACGGCGTCCTCGTGAATCAGCAGAAGCTTTGACGCATGGGTTTATAAAATGAGACAGTACACATTTAGTTAAGGGCCAGCATTTGTTTTAAAGTACATTTTCCAACAATTACTGTGTTAGTCCTGTACAGACTTAGCAACACTGTCTCCTGGAAATGATGTTTGTATGCAACTAATGTGCATTAGAAAATAGGTTTCTAGAGAATTGTCACCGATTTTTTTAATTGATTTAAATAAGGAAGAAACATTTAACTGCATGTAAAACAGAAAACAGACGTGCAGCTGACAATCAGGAGGGCGGCAACAATTTCTCTGCGGTGTAAATGGACCTCAGGCACGTGTTTCACGTCCCTGCAGTGGGCTGAAAGTTTACCGTGTTGTCTGCAGTCTTTAGATGACGATATGATGAATGAATTAAATCCCTCACACTAGCTCATGGGGCACATACCACACAGCAGACACATCCTGGACTGTGGACCAAAATGAATAGCTAAGGTAGGACTCAGTCTATCAGCTCAAAAGTTTAAAACAAAAAAACAAAACGTTACGCTAAAGTTAGAAACTAGCTAATGTTTGCATTTATCCGTGGACAATTGACACAATCTAATTCAGAAATGGTGAGAAAGTAAAACAACCTCCTCTGTCCTCAGACTCTCTTTACAAGTAAACTGTATGGTTCAATAGCTAGCTGGTTAAAGTCACCTACAGCATCTCCACCGGCTCGTTCCACCCGAGTGATCATAGATTTTAATGAGGCCGCTGCAGTGATCAGAATATTGAAGACAGGCGAGATGTGCAACTAACACCGAGACCAAAAAACAGCACGGTTCACTTAATGGGTGTCTGAAATCATATCACAAGATCCTTCCAACCATTAATATGAGAAATATGTTGTGATATTAATGATTGTAGGTAAAAGGGATGAATAAATGTTCAACACCTCCACCAGACCTGCTGTCTCTGCCTCTTTAAGGTGGGTCCAAGTCTTAATTAGGGCAGTCAGACCCCTACAGTCCCCCTACAGCACAGCGTCACAACAGGTTCCTCTGTATTCTCCTCCAGCAGCAGCACTGACCATAAATTATGAACAGGAATAAAAGCAACAACTTTTTATTCATTTATTTTTGTGCGGTGATGAAGTGTGCGACCGCGGTGCTGACAGCTCCACGGCTCGGTCGGGAACGGAAATACCACGTTGCTGCAATGAGCGCCTGGCACCAACAGTGAGACTAAATAAAAGAGGTGCAGCTCACCAAAATAAAAGTCCCTTATGGCTATTACAGCTGCCACTCCCTCCTTTCAAACACACAGAGATCATTTTCTGAAATTTGTCAGCAGTCTGAAGGAGAGTGTGAAGATAACACTATCTATAAATGTGTGTGTGTGTGTGTGTGTGTGTGTGTGCTGAGTTCCTGTGCAGCCTGGTCAGTGGCGTGCCGGTAGTCTAGTTTGGCATTGAACCCACAGGGATACATCATTGGATTCTGTAATTATAAATAGGCCCCGTGCAGAATTCCTTCTCTGGAAATATATCTAGTTTACTCTATTATTAGCCGTGTAAATCCTCCTCTCACTCACTATCCTTATTGGAGGGGTGTGGGGCAGTGCATCTGTGAGATCGATTGCAGTGCCTCGGCACTGTTTACGAGTGTGTCATCGTATGAAGATAATCCTTCACTCAGAGAGACAAACCGTCCGGTAGTAATTCATGACGCTGTTTGCTTTCTGACAAGCGCCTGCGGGGGCTCGGCAGCCCCCCGACCGTCCTCTGCCCATCTGTCTGAAAGAGCTGTAACTCTGACAGCGATGAAATTTAAAAGGTAATTTGTCACACTGCTGCCACGTTTCTCAGAAAAGACAGCAGTGACAGCAGAGATGAAATGAGATAAAATGTGACATGAAACTTATGTCGGGGAGAGATGACGCTGGATGGAAGCTGCTTCTGGAACAGGTTTGTAGCATATCTACTGTAAATGATGGCAGTTAAAATGAAACGCTGCAGCATCTCAAAGATTTACATTCACATTACACGATTTCACCCCTAAAGCTTTACGTCCACTGCCAATATTCACTGCAGAGCAGGAAGCAGTGTCGTGTCGAGGCAGAGCGTAAAGGTGTGACACAAAGTGAAACTTCCACCTCGGCTGTTCTTTGGAAATTTGACACCCACAGAGGCGAACCCAAAATGTGTTCGTTTAGAAATATATTCCCTCTATGTATTTTATTTTTCAGAGATCCTTTATTGACTTGTTTGGTAAGAGGGTTTACTTGGGACGGACTTGAGAAAAAAAATGAAACTTTGCGTCAAACTTGATATGATATGATGAGCAAGTGAACCGTTATCTGTTCATCCGACTGAATTATCTGTGGGCTGATCAGAAGAAGAACCCTGAATGAGTCAGCCACCTAATGAGGATTCTCATTCATCAAAGTACAGATACTGACACATTTTACTCAGATGATACTTTACTCAGTACATTATCTGCATTTTATTATGTATTGTTAAATAAAGGTCAAAATAAAAGGTATAAAATAAAGGTCATCTCATCTCATCTGATGAGAGATAAAATAAAGGCATTTTTTGTTTAAAAAAAAGATGAACGCTGAACAGATATGTTTAAATCGAAGGTCAAATCGAATCCGTTTTTTTGTGTAAACTACAACTAACCGGACTCTTTCCTTTGCAAACACGACCACGGGTCGATGTAAACATAGTGTGCAGTTATTACAACCTGCGCACCGTCTGCACGCTGCTGCAACAGGACGACTCGTTACACACTGAGAGCTGCATTAGTCTTTAAACTGTAAGACTGATGCGCAGAGATACTTCAGGACCTGACAGTTCAGGTGTTCCCTCCAGATAATAACTCATGGAAATAAAGTTTGTTGCTAAGCAGCGCTGGCCAAAACTTGGTTTACTGGAAAATAACTTATTTGTTGCCAAGCAACATTATCTTATTGGCTGTGTTGGGAACCGCCAAGGTCTTCAGTGTGGGGAATATAACAGTTTAACTATTTCAAATTTATGACTCATGCTTATTAACGTCCTCATCAGTGGGTCTATTGTAGCACAGAGGAGATACAGTGTCGGAGAGAAATTCAGGAGCTGAAAAATGAAAGACGTTCAGTGCAGCAGAGAACAACACGCAGCAGAATGAAAACAGAACGTGGACAGGCAGTGATAGAAAGTCGTTGGCTCCTTGTCATCCGATTTAAAACAGCTATAATTCATATTTTTATAATAACAATGAATCAAAAATTTAAAAAAAAAGGTGTCTCTGGTAGTGATGACGCTCCAGAAAATGATCAGCTCCATCTGCTGCTGACTTCGGCACAACTTTGCTCTTCTGGTTCACTGTTGGCGCTCTCATGAGGCCGGCACTGTAGACTCCCTGCTGAGACAGACTCAGGAGGAGACTAGCTGGGGAACATAGTGGAGCACTGGGCAGGTAAGACCCAGATATGTTCCCCAGGAGCTGGTGGAGCCCAAAACCAGAGCTAAAAGAGATTAAAGATTGGACTAAGATTCATCAGGCGACACAAACAAAACTCTACATGAACTATCTGCAGTAACACGTCTCAAAATGTCGTCACCTACGTTATATATTTTGATTGTTGTTATATAATTTTCATTTTTTGGGGTGAACTGCTCCTTTAAACTGAATCTGAACTTCACCACAGCTTCCATTTTCCTCTTATAGCGTGTTGAGGTGGAGCAAAAACATCATGGCCTGCATCAGTCCGTGTTTTTATGAGCATGTGAGCGTGTTTGTGAATGGATGGCCGTGTGTGTGTGTGTGTGTGTGTGTGTGTGGGAGACACACTGTTTTGATGCTACAGTTTATGACAGTGTGAGAATTGGGTCAGCTCGGACGTTGTGGCAGGAGTCCGAGGGAATACAAGCTGCTGGTCGGTCCCTCTGACCTGACCCTCCTCCTCCTCCACCCCCGACATATAAACACTTCCTGTGTTAGCACTAATGGAGCTTAAGAACGAAGCGTCGCCGCGTGTATTAATAGACACAGTGAGCTGGATGGCGGTAATGACGGTCTTTAAGATTGGTGGAGATGTGTTGAGATTAAAACGCAGGTGTCACACTCACATGTGCACGGACACACACACATGCATATGCTGCACACACACAGGCACACACACACACACACAGGCACAAACATGCATGCATACATCGGCATATATGGACATTAAAGCTGCATATCAGAGAGATTCACTGCTCAAGATCACAGGGTAACACTCTGTGTGTGTGTGTGTGTGTGTGTGTGTGTGTGTGTGTGTGTGTGTGTGTGTGTGTGTGTGTGCGTGTGTGCGTGTGTGTGTGTGTGTGTGTGTGTGTGTGTGTGTGTGTGTGTGTGTGTCTGTGTGTGGTGTGTGTGGTTGCACGTGTGTACATGTGATCATCCTCATAAAAGTGGGGGCAAAGTTCAAGTGCCATGAACCAGCACCTGCTGTAACCAGACACACGCACACACACACACACACACACACACACACACACACACTCCCTGTACGAGTTATGTCTGTGTGACACCTCTGATGAGAAACAATCCATAATCCTCCTCTAATCTCCGTCACGCCTCAAAACAAAGTTCCAGTCTGAAACAACAGAGAGCAGATTAACGAGGGGAAGTTTAATAACTGCTCGTCACAACTCAGACAGAAACTGAATCTGGGTCAGTAACGGGTCCAGCACGTTTCCTAGAATCACACTCACATGCTATAATTATAGTGTTTTATATTCGCTGTCAATGTTCAGTTCACACACTCAGTTAGTTTTGCTTAAATGGTGAAATTACAGCTATAATAATATAATGTAAATGTAAATGTGTCGACAGTATCATGTGTACATAAAAATAAAGCGACGACAGCATAGAAATTAAATATATATAAACGATAAATGCTCATATATGATACTTATATATCATTTATGCTGTTATATGATATTCATGTTTCTGTATATTAATAATACATCCTGCCTGCCAGTGGTCTTCATTAGGCAGTCTTCTTATTCTTTGAGGAAACACTCAGACAAATAAAACCCAGATCGGCTTTCTATGTTGTCATTAAATACATAAAGAAGTTAAAGTACATCGCCGGTTACTTTTCAAACATTACTTCACTAATCCTTTAACAGATTTCTGCTAAAGAAAAAACATATTCCAGAAAATAAAATCATTTCATTTTGCAAAACAAACTGCACACGACGCTCCTGTGATGCTGTGAGCTGCGTAACTTGTCTTTTGTAAATCTTTATGTAAGGACAGGTGTGTTGGTACCGGACTTCTTTTCATACTGGTTCTGATCATATCTGTTCCTAAATCAGTTTAAGTGTATCTTTGCACAGAAGGAGGACTGTGAATTTTATTCCCCGTCATGTGCATTCATGCACATTAGCAACAGATCTCTCAGTGACCAGTATGAACAGGAGGGAACATTAAAGTTATGTCATATATGTTGTTTTAAAACACACTTCGAAGTGTGTTAGTATCAACGAGTCTCAAACTTACGTACAGAACACGTTTCTACATCCATTTTGGACTTTTTGGTTTCACATGGGGGCATTAACATCAGTCTCCAGGGTGAAAGCCTGAGTGTGTTTAACCCATCCGCCCTCGGCCTCCTCCCTTCCCAACACACACTCTTTAAACTCCCTGACTTCCTTGTTTCCCCGTCATGGTTACTGCTGCCACTGAAGGGTCGCTGCCTTACGATTGTGATATCCTGCTGGCACAGACGACACATATGGCAACATGTTCTCCACATGCTGCTAACAGACCCTGGTGTTAAACCAAATGTAGAGGGAACGATCATGTAGTATGTCTTTGTGTGTGTGTGTGTGTGTGTGTGTGTGTGTGTGTGTGTGTTTATGGATATGTGTCCACAAGAATGCCAACTGCTCGCCGTGAGCAGGTGGAGCGGGCCCAGCGGCGGGGTGTCGGAGGCCTTGTGGTGAGGAGAGGCTCGCTGACACCAAACAGCAGCTTCAGACGGATCAGTGCTGATCCTCAGGTTCAAGGTTAAAGAAGGGAGGGAGGGAGAGCGCATTATGGTCAGAGTAATAGAACAATATAATGAGACCAGAGAGGAAAACGTGACATGTGAAACACATCTGAGGTGAGAGCCGTACAAGATATATTCTCAGACTCGTGAGCGGAACAGAGCTGTGTTTTATTCCTGTTTTACTTTTGAGACAAAATATATTGAAACGTTTATCTGTGATGCAAAAATGTAGCGATCCCTGTCTGTTAGCGTCAGCCACTCCCAGACTGTCTCAGTAAAACCCGCTGAGTACCTACAAGTGAACACCCGGGGGTGTGTTTTATCACTTAGGAATCAAACTTTATGATGCTGAGTTATGCAGCAAAAAGTTCAAGGATAAACTTCTACAGGAGCATTAAACACTCTGTAAAAGGATGGTAGAGCTTTATTCTGAAACACTTCAACGTCTGAACCCCTCCTCTGTTGCACTGACTCACCCTCCACCCTCGTGCCATCCGGCTGCCCAGAAGCATGTCTGTGGTCGGAGCTGCAGTGTGTTGAAGGGACTTCGTGCACTGGTGCCCATCACACCCTGAAATAATCCCAGTTTGGTATTCTGTGACTCAGCCGCTGTTCAGCTGCAGCAGGCTCCGTGCAGAGGGTGGGGCACACGGCCGCGAACAAAAACGAGCACAAAACAAGATTCGATTTAAAGCTGATTGGCACAAAATGGCCAATCTGTGGGTGTTGATGGGTTGACTTTAAAAGTTACTTGGATGGATTCTGGGATTTCTTTTTCTGTAGCCTAAAGGTGCTGATTTGGAGAAAAGCTCTTTTGAACGATTTAAATGATTAATGGGATTTCGATGAAGGAAAGTTTAACACAAACTACAGAAGATCTTGCGAATGTGAATGCTGGCTGTTAAAACTTTGAACAGAGTATATGAAAGAATATATGAATAATATATGAAAAATATGGAAAACTTTGCACATTGCTGGATGTAAAAAGTGGAATAATACCAGTAATTTATGAATGATGTGGAAATCTGTATGGTTTGTTAACTCTAAACTGAATTGGTGGCTTTAACATATTTTAAGTTGCATCTGCACAGTAAGAAGAGTCATAATGGTGAGATGACAACGAAGGATTCAAAGATGTGAGCCAAACTGCAACGCTGACTTGAATTTGTGTCGCGAGGCAGCTAATAGAGTCTGAAGAGATGTTACAGTAAAATGAGTCAAATACTCCGACGGGCCTGAAAAGTTAAATCATTTTCAAATGCACAAATGTGGGGAAAATTATAATTTAAATGGGTTTTCTGGCTTTAAAAATGAGCAGCTGAGGCTCACCTCATAATCTCATGCTTCTCCCTGTAAGACAATAACTGCTATCACTTAAATGATGACATGGTAGAAACCATGAGAGCCGACTGAGCGCATTGTGGAAGAAATGTGGCTTGTGGATCAGTTGAGAGAAGTGGATGTGGGAGTCAATGCGTCAGTTGTTCAGCGTCCTGTCACTTAAAAGCCCACCAAGCTGGAAGCGTTGGTCCGATTGCTTCCAGAGTCACATGTGTGCGACCGGCATGAATTTCCCTTAAAGCTGATGTTGAAATTATATAAGTGGAGTGATCATCGTGGGAATGAGAGCGAGCTGAAGACAAGATTTTCAGACTTTTTATTTTAGAGCTCCTCTCCACTCTGTCAGTTGAAAAATGGCTCAGAAGCGATGAAGTTTTGAACTGTGACTGTGCAAAAAGTATGAATGATGTGAAAAAGCTGAACTGGTGTGAGAAAGTCCTAACATTTGTGAAGGTTTCAAAGTTTGATTGGAGTTTCTACGTGAATGTATGAAGGACTGGGAAGAGTTTGAAAATGAGTGGGTCTGATTGACTTCCATTATAATTAAGCTTTAAAGAAAGTTTTAATGGGATTTAAAGTTGAATGATCAACGCTGAAATGTTTTCCTTCACCGGGTGAATGAGACACACATCTTTTTATTGGATATTAGTCCTCGTCATATGTTATATTAATATTTTCATTGAGAATAAAGCATGTTTATCCAATAGGGTTCATGTGTAATCAGTTGTTTGTTCAATAGCTTCCTGGTCATGTGACCCATTGACTCAAAAAACATTTTTAAAATCACCTTGACCCTGAACTTTGATTACTGCCACTTACCAAAGTGTTGGTCAGACTCCTGATACCTTCTCCCACTGACATACACTCTCAATGTAGTGTGAAAGTCTGACGTGCTCTTTGTATGACTGCATGCAGCGAACGCTGACGTCCAGACTGCGTCAGAGTTAAGTGTAATCCTGTAATGTAACTGCAGCCTCTTTCACTCTCTAAGATCTGCATGTTGTTTAATTGTCCCTTTGCCCATGCAGCCACTCATCCACGCCGCTGCTTGTAAGTATCAAAGTGCTTCTCTGAATGTGACCGCTGTACATCATGCAGAGACAATAATGAGTCATTCAAAGTGAAAGATGACTGAGGATGAGTCAGTTAGTCAGTTGGGAACCTGCTGAAGGAGCCTCGGAGCGACGGTGAACGCAGATGAGAGGAGGGCCGGATGGATAAAGAGTGGAGGAGGAGGAGGAGGAGGAAAGAGAAGGAGCAGAGGGGAAAATGTTTAAAATAGAAGTTTGGAGGTGAAAAAGAAGAAATACATGAAAAAGGAAAGCAAGAGAGCGAAACGTGGCAGGGAAACGAGAAAGAGGAGGACAACAGAGCGCATTAGAGAGGAGGGAGGGAGGCGAGCAGAGGGGAATTCATGAAGCAGTGGTCAGTAATTGGGGGGTTCAGAAGTCGATCCACATTCCTGTCATGTGAGGATATCGAGCAATGGCCGCCAGCAGGGTTCAGGGCACAGAAACCTCCTGAGATCCAGTTCAGGAAAACAGAGACGAGGAGTGCAGCTTCTTCTCTCTCATTTAGTATTTACTTTGTCACGAAGGAAGATTATTATGTTAAGTTTATCCATATTTTATTGTCAACAGCCGTGTTCAATCTTCAAATTGTTAAACAGAGTTGAATTTGTTAGAGACGGCGAGTCGGTATGTTGCTCCAGGATTTTGCCTCAGACTGAAATATCTCAACTATGGGAGAGAGATGTGGCACAGATATGTATTTATGATCACAGTAGGTCAGAATTGTCCAATGCTTTAGTTTATGACTGAACAGTCTGAGTCAGCGGGTGTAGACTGTTGGTGTCCACCCTCCTGCGATCACGCGTTACCTCGTAAGGCAGCTGGATTCACAAAATGACAAGATCATGTAAATAAGTTGCCAGGCTTCAGGCTGTGTGCTCGTGGCCGAACACACAGTGGCTCAACCAGTCAGCGTCCTCTGAGGAAACGACGAGCAGCTGCAGGTGTTTAGGTGTGAAGACCGGTGAGAGAAGTGAATTTAGCTTGAAGACGATAATGGTGGCTCCTCAAGAGGTTAGCGTAGCTGCTGTAGCATCAGCTCTATCAGAACTGGAGAGCAAAGAACGACACTGAAGGATTTTCTTCTTGCTGATCTGATTGTTTGAAGGTGATCGACAGATGGTTCATCCAATCACCTGACAAGTATTTTTTTGAGTGTGCCTGCCCATTTTCCAAATACTTTTTAGTGGCATCTTTCCAGATGGTTCTGATGTTGCTATCAAAATCCCATCGCAACAACAAATGAAAATGGCAGTTACCCTCACCCCAACCTCGCTGTGAATGGTAGGAATCTAAACTATCGAGCAGCTGTCACCATTTTCTTTTCCAAGTATTCAGACGTTTTAATGCATGGGCTTGCCACCACACGTGCAAAACAAGTTTCCCGTGACACGATTTTGCAGGGGCGCCGCTGATGCAACCTGTGTTTAGCGCCAAGTGTTTTTTTTCCCCCCTTTACCAGAATGAGAATTGGTGCAGTCAGAGCCAACAAAGTTCTGAGTATGCAACGAATGACTCAACACCTGCAAGACTTTGTGTTGATTGATAGCAAGACTGACATAAAACTACAGCTGTAAACAAGGTGAAGACTGTAGCTGCCTCACACCAGCACGGTGATGCTGACGTTAGCATTTAGCTCAAGCAACACTGTTCCTGTAGACGTACAGCCTCACAGAGCTCCACTGTGATAAAACTATATATATATAAGAGTCAGAATAATCCCAAATTTAATAATAAATGATGGATGAACACAAACAAAGGGACAGTCTCTCTCTCTCACACACACACACACACACACGGCGATACAAATTAGACGTATATATTTAGATCCTGTATCTGCGCAGAACAGTGTGCACAACACACAACAGATGAAGATGACGCTTTTGTGATTTAAATAAACAGATAAAAATACAAACTGGTGAAACTGTTGCCATGTTAAACAAACATCCTAAATATACAGCTGAGACTGTCTATCACACACACACACACACACACACACACACACACACACACACACACTCTGCTCTTCTTTCTCTCTCTAAATCTTTCTTTTCTTTTCTTTCTTTGCAGCTGTCTTCATTTTTGTCTGTTCCACTTTGATATCCATCTGCTGTATCTGTATCCTGTCACTGTTTGTCTTTTTATCTCTCTCTTTTCTCGACACTCTTCCTCTTCGTATCACTTTTGCCCTCGATTCTTTTCCGCCACGTTCCTCTTCCTCGCTCTCATTCTTCCTCTCGTTATCTCAAACACATGGCGCGATCTTTCTCTTCCGTCGCTTCCACCTCCTCGTCTTCCTCCCTGTTCCCTTTTTTCTTCTCCCTCATTCTTTTGCTGCTTTGTCTCATCAATGAATCTCTACATGTGTGTTTTTACTGTCAGTAATTGTCCTTTCCAACTTCTCCTGACCTCTCAACCACCTCCTCTCTTGCTCTTCTGAGTCTAACCTCTTGTCTCAGTGTTTTTTTTTACCTTCAGTCTTCTGTTCAGGACTTCACTGTAATTTGGACCGACGTGACCCCCGCGACCCTGATCCTCACAGCTGGCACTAATTGGTCTAATGAGCGTGCCAAACTTACAGGTGAAAAAATGTTCACATTAGTTACAGTTACTAAACATTAAATTGATATTAAACAAAATTGTATTATTTTATTATAATCCTTATTTTATTTTGAATTCATTTTAATGTTATTTCCTTTCCACATCACACCCAAACTCCTGTGCTCACACATCCTTTACATTTTCAGAACAAAACATGAACACTAATGACAATTGTGACAAAAACATGAACTGAAATTCTCCTGTGTTGTGCTTCTTATTAAAAACAGTCATGCATTTGTAATTTGTGACGCTACTCGTTCACATGACATTTGCGTCACTCTGCATCGTTACCCAAGATGCATTTTCACATAAATGCAAGTTAAGAATAAAAGATTGAACTTTACATGTGCAGCTGAAACACAAGAGCATCCAAAACTCCTTTTTAATCTAGTGATCTGTATTTCCTCCTGTTTTCTTCACCAGCCTGATTTTCCCTCCACACCTGCACTGCATCTCCCTCATTAGCCTCCTGCCAGTGTTTTTCCACTTATTTCCCTCACCTGTGTTCCTCCACCTCATCCCCTCGTTTGGGTCCAGCAGTGGTTATTTCTTGAAGAGGAGTCTCTCAAAAATGTTGTGTTCCTCCTTGAGAGTGAGCACAAGACGGTCCAGATTGAAGACCATCTACATGGACGGTTGTTGTGCATGAAAACACATGAAAATAACTGAAGAACTAATTGTTCCATTATTAACTGTTTGTGATTACTGAGTTTTGGAAACAATAATGCATTATATCACTTCATTACAGAAAACTGTAGGCCTAGTTACCCTGTAGAGTCTCTTCTAGAAGCGCCCATCTAAGTCAGAGTCGGGGTGGATTGCTCGGTTGGTCATACACCCAAAAATGTGGACTTTCCCTCCAGAGGCCGAGGCTCACGTCCAATTTGTGACGAAGAATTAAAAGTGATTTGCTTTTAAGTTACGTTGCGTCAGTAAGAGAACTTACATCACAACATACATACGCACTTAACCTCGATCATGTTACGGGAAGCGAGTTATGTCACTTACGTATCTGAGGTGACATATTTTTCAAGACCGTACAGTTATTTTAACATTTTAACATATCATTTCCTAAACATAACCAAATATTTCTCATGCATAAACATAACCAAACGGTGTGCAGTTTACTTTAACAACCGTCCAAAAGTCATAATATGCAAACTGTCTGTCAGCACGCTTTATTTGGTGAGTCAAACCAGATGGTGCATATTACTTTTTATTGCTAACTTGACTGCAGAGCCCTTCAAGTGCAACACTGACACTGGTGGGACAGGTAGAGCGTCTGAGTTTGAACGTTAGCCACCGACCAGGCTGCCTCATGTGATGAGTTGTGTGACCCAAACACTGATGGTGGTGATTTATTTTTTTGTGGTCTTCTTTTGTCTGTTTACATGATAATTTTTATGTCACCGCTTGTACTGATTTCCATGTTTTATTTACCCTGCAGAAAGTATATATGTATATGTATATGTATGTCTCACCGTTATGACCCATCTAGTTACTGATTAACTCGTTTAGAGCCGGCGTCATTCCTGCAGGACGACTTGTTCACTGCCGCTTCATTATTACAGCTACAGGGTAAGAAATGCAGCAGGCGAGTCACTGTTCTGACACAGATGTTATTCCCATATTGTAAAGTCATCTGGCGGAGGAGGAAACAATGCACGAGGTCTGGGCCAGCTTTAATGAGAATGACCTGCACCTCTGTAGATGGTGACAACAGATCCGTTCAACAGTCCTGAAACTGTCTCAGGAGAAAATAACACGTCTTCTACTGTCGCAGGGCAAAATTTTCATCTTGGGATTTTTACAATCTCAAGGACTGTCCAACTGTGTGACTGGGAACTGTGTTTCCATGGCGACACATTCCACTTCCCAAAACAAGAGGTCATATCCCAGAGGGATGATGTCACCGAAGACTTTTGTTTCCCCTCCAGTGGCCTCTTATGTGTGTGTGTCAGTGCGGGACCAACGAGTCTGCTGGAAGCAAAGTGAAAACAAACATCGAGCGAGTTTACGATTCCAACAACAAGAAGTGCTGTCAGGAAACATGTAGACAACATGTAGACAACATGTAGATAACATGTAGATAACATGTAGATAACATGCACAGAGAGGGGGAAACATGGCAGTGTGGATACTGTACAATCATCACATCTGATATTCAGCATTTTTCTTATTATTGGAATAATTGTCGTGTTAATCCAGCTTCCAATAAAATATATGAATTTTTAAATGTTCTTCTCTGGCTCTGCTGCAGCATGCAATCTGCAAAGTAACAAGTCACTAAAGTAATCAAATAAATGTGGAGTTAAAGTACAATGTGTGCCTCCAAAAATGGAAATACTCACCAGTACCTCATAATGTACTTAAGTACAGTTATTGAGTATATTTACTGATATACTTTCCATCACTGCAGCTGGACCATGAGGCAGCTCTCCTCAGTGATCATGAAGTAGCGTATGCTCCTCCGAGTATTGCAGGCGAAAAGATGCAAAATAACGAACGAATAACTTTGTTCGTTGTTGTTTGTTTTTGTCTTTTTAATTATCAATTTCAGTCCACTGTTTCTGTTCGTCCTATAAATCATCGACCAGGTTTTCACAAGCTTGTTTCACTTGTTTGTTGTGTTGTTCGATCTGAGATGTTGAGGGAGATCAGCTGATCCGTCAGGGAGAAAGAAAACAGGTTTGCCTGATTGTGTCTGAGGGACTGGACGATGTCACGGTGTAGAAGGACACAGATGTGCGGCGAGACTTTCTATTTATTTTTGATGCGCTCATCGGTCGAGGCGGCTGTGGCTCAGATGGTCAAGCACCAGTACGCTCATCAGACGGTTGCTGGTTCGAGCCCCTGATCCCCGGACTGTATCCTTGGGCGGCTGAACCCCAAATAGAGAGAAATAGAAATATCACGGGACATTTTGGGTAGAAGCACTGTGTTGCTGCTGATGTGCACGTCGACACCCTGCATGGCAGCCTCTGCCATCAGTGTATGAATGTGACAAGTGTTGTTAAGCACTTAGTTGCCGTTAGACCAGAACATTGGATCTCAACTTGAGGGGGGTATTTTCCAAGGTTTGCCAGATTGTTCCTGAGAAATAAATGTAATAACATATTTTATACTTTATATTTCTTCAGTTGCAACTTTATGTTTCAATATGTTCCCTGAGCTTATGCTCTGCTTAGGTTTAGGCACAAAAACCCCTTGGTAAGAGTTAGAAAATGAAAACACCTGTTTTGATCACCACAAACACAGCTGGAAATTGTCCCGAGGTCTCCTTAAAAAAATATGCAGTCATGTCATGCTTGCAAATATTGAAACGCCAAGTTCCCTTGTTAAAACTATCCAGCGGGTTGACACTTACAAAAGCTGGAACAGTGACTCGAACTGTGGTCTTCACCTTGGCAGCCTTGTTGCCTGTAACTCCACCTCCTGACATGAAAGTCAATACAGTCCGTAGGCTACATACAAATTTAAACATATCCGTGGTTTGCTGAAACATTAACTGCAAACATCTTAACCTGGCGACTGGGCTGTTCAGGGTGTTAGGAGTTAAAAGGCTGATTTTTCTGGAGGGACTGGTAAAGTGATATACGTATAAATGACAGTCCATTTTCCACAGGTAAACAGTGATGTCAGCAGTAAGTGAGAAATGATTTTGTATGATTTTGATGCTTGATCTTTTTCCTCCCTGTTTCAGCCTCAGCAGGTTCAAGCATCAGCTTAATTGAGTGTTGTTGGATGTCCCGGGGTCATTTCTGTCTCTATTTCATTCATATTTTTGTTAATAAACGCCAACTTTTTGCACTAACTCCGGTCCATCGAGCTGCTTTTTTCCGCATCACATTTAAAGTATTCCGAGCCACATCATCCGCCCTTTATTTGTGGCAGCGCGACACTCCCATAAAAGATTTATTGGGTACAGCTAAGCGTGATGTTTTGCCATTACGACTTCATCAGGAATGTGGCACACGTGAGTAACCAAATGTACTGAATGATGATGGAGCATCAATGAAAAGGTGGCGGGATGACACGAGGCCTCACAGAAGGTCCCATCTCTTACGTTTCACATCCTCAGTGTCTGATTGAGACATAATGTCAAAATGTTGTTTTGGGCGCATTAATAACTGTAATAACAGTTTCAGGATCCTTAATGAGACTACCTGCTCAAAAACACGATTCATTTTGGACTTAAAGGAACAGTTCGCTCATCATCTCCTCCCTCCATGCTGAAGGAAAGTCAGGTGAAGTTTCATAGCTGACGAATCATTTCTGGAGCTTCACAGTAAAACAGAGCAGCTGAAGTAGCTGGAGACTCGTTGTTTTAAAACGGAAAAACAACCAGAAATAAATAAAAAATACTCCAAAACTTCATTAAAACTTTGCCGAATGAACTATCATCACTTCCTGTTCCTGTATCACCAGATTACTTTGATACTGAAGAAAACCTAAAAACATGATTTTTCTAAGGCAAGTTCTGCACATGTAAGGAGCGTCTTTTTGAGGACTTATGGAGTCTACATCTCCTCCCTCCATGCTGATGGAAAGTCAGGCGAGCTACTTCAGTTGCTGCAACTATGAAACTTCCTGACTCTCACCAGCATGGAGGAGGAGATGATGAGTGAACTGCTCCTTTAACTACTTTCTCACAGATTTGACTCTCAGACTCGTAAATCTACCTGCTCAGAAACATATGACGATGATATGATTTATTTTACTTATAGACAAACTTTTCCATGAATATCAGAAATGACTATTTGTTATTAATGTGCGTAATTATTGATCTCATTTGTATTTTCTGTATTTTACAGGTTATAAACATTTTGCTCGCTGTGTGCTGCCTTTGCTCCATCCCTGTTCAGGCAGACGCGGCGCTTGTGTGTGTGTGTGTGTGTGTGTGTGTGTGTGTGTTGTAGGCCAATAGTCACTCAGTTACACAACCGCTTTCAGTTTCCGAGCCCTGCCTGCCTGCCTGGTGGCTCCCCGCCCACCGCTGCTCTCTGCTGCCTGCCCGCCCGCCCGCCTGCCTGCCTGCCTGCCTGCCTGGCTGCCTGGCTGTTGGACGGACTGGGGCAGATCCGAGCCGACCAGTTCCGTGTTCTCTCCTCACCCAGTACACGGACCAAGCCTGAGCGGGAGGACCCGGCAGTGTCATGGTGGACATTCCTGCCCAGCCGCGGCATCCATAACTCCGGGGACAGAGGGGAAGTGTGTCCGGAGGTGAGGACTGTCTTTTTATTTCTCATCGTTTCTGGACAATTCATCAGCGACGTCGGGCGCGTTACGTTCCAGCCAAACTTTGACGCTGCTGGCTGGACCTCCTCTCTCTCTCCCCCTCCCTCTCTCCCCTCCCTCCCCCTCTCTCGCTCCCTCTCCTCAAACGCAAAGTGCGTCGCCGTGCACACTCACATGCGGGATTACGGTATGTTCACGCAAACGGCAAATAACCCGCGTGCGGTGCGCTTCCCGTTCGCGTCGTTCAAAGGCCCCCGACACGAAGCTCCGCAACTTTTACTGTCGATACGTGCTGCGTGTGCGTGTTGTCTATGTGCGTGTGTGTATAGAGATAGATGTGTGTATGTATACGGTAACGAGCTGCGACATGCGCGTTGGCTCGCGCGCACGCGTACGCGAGCGCCGGAGCATGTATTATATATGGGCTCGTGTCACTGTAATGTGCGTGCGTCGTCCATTGATGTTGTTTTGACACAGGTGACGTAGCCCGTGACGCGCCTTAACGATGAGATAAGCGGATCCGCTGTGTGTGTGAATAAACGGCACGCCTGTGTGTGTGTGTGTGTGTGTGTGTGTGTGTGTGTGTGTGTGTCATTGACGGACACACGGATTTCTGAACTGCGCACTTGAGATTTTTCTAGCACAGAAGCGCCGCGCTGAGAGGAGCAGGTCTGGAGTGAAGCTGTGTGTGTGTGTGTGTGTGTGTGTGTGTGTGTGTCTGTAGTTGTGTAGTCGTGTTTGTGCAGCCAGCTGCTCTGCATGTGTGCAACACTGTTTACACACACCTGACGTATGACATGCAGCCTGTGTGTGACGTCATTGCAAAGTTGCACATAAAGTGGAGCGCCTGATTCAAAGCAGAGTTCTGCTGCTGGGACGGTTCGTGTTTGTAGCCAGCGTCAAGACAAGTTTATTCTATATCACATCATTCAGACACAAAGTGCTGCACGCGTGCAGAGACAGATGTTAGATGCTAGAATGGCACTCAGTAGAGTGCATACCTCCGCCCTTTAATACTCGGTAGATACAAGCAGCGGTGGGAAGAGTTACAGTTACGTTACTGAGATATAAAGTCAAAACTACAGGTGATAACATGATAAAAAGTAGGAAGTATTGTTTCTCCGTGTTAGTTTGTAACCGTTGATGTTAAATGAATTATTACTGAAGGTTATTGGAGCCAAACAGTGAGAGGACGCTCTTCAAGAAGAAAGTCACAGCGTGGAGATTAAAGTCGAGACGACATCAAACAGAAGTGTTGTGTAGATGAACGAGTGAAACTGTTCTTCAGAATCTGCTTCAGTCACAAAGACATTATTTCTCTTATAAACACAGCGTAGTCGTCAGCATGAGGAGACTGTAACACTTTTTTCTTGAAGTGCATAATGAGAAAAAAACGTCCTCCTCTGATACTCTGTACGTTATCAACAGCAGGTGTTCAATCAAAGAGGATTCTGTTTCTCCTGCTCGGTTCTGCCCAGTGGTCCTGGTCACCGCTCCAAACCTGCACGTCCTGCACCGTTTGCATTGACCCGTTTGTGATCGGAGAGCTTTATTGGCTACAAACGTGCAGATGAAAGGTTTAATGCAAATTGTACTCAGTGCTCAGTTTTTATTTTAAAAGTAACTAAATAGACAAAAAATGACTTAATTACAGTAATTGGTTGTACTTAGTTACTTCCTCGACACGAGCCACCTAAAGACACCTGATGTCTTTCCTGCATTATTCCCTGAGTTTCGTGGGAAACCCGTGTATCAGTGTTTCTGTAGTCCTGCTGACGAACCAGCCAACTTACCTTCTTGGCGGAGGCAATAAGACAGAAATATTTTTTTTTAACTGCATTTAAAATAAAATATAAAGCAAAAGTATAACCAAATAAATAGTAAAATAAATTGCAGTTAAAAGAAAAAGCTAATGAAGTATCCAGTCGGTTATGAAGCCGCAGGACACAGTAACAGTTTGAAGCCGTGACCTTAAATGAGCTTCAGTTTCAGAAGCTCAGGTGTTCAGGAAGTTTGTTCTACAGGCGACGGGAAGAGAAACTAAACTTTTCAAATTATAATATGAAAATGAATTACGAGGACAGTGCGGCCTCGGTCAGTCTGAGGTGTTGTCAGGATTCAGCATGTGGGAGTTTTAAAGGAATGTTTTGTGTAAAAGTTTACAGCAATGTTTCAATTTAAAGTGCAAATTTCCCATAAAGATAAACTCGTACAATAAAATTTATAGTGACTAAGTGATGAGACTGTTTTACAGACATTATTTTTAGTAGTTTTGAAAATCTCACATTAACATTACCTGAATTACTTCTACCTGATGCCTTCGCTCGATGTGTCTACATGAACAGTTATCGGCAGATTTACTGTGTTTATACGTTCAGAGGGTTTGAACAAGCCTTAATTTGTGGTTAGCATGATGTTCACATGGTGTTTTAATCTGCTGTTTTATCACAGCACCATACAGCAAAGATGAGTCGGACTCGAGTCGGACTTGAGACAAGATGACTCGCCTTTTTTTAAAATTCTTAATGTTTCCTTTTCAGTCTGACTGTCCTCCAGACTTAGTTTTTCCACCCCGCCATTTATCATATGAGTAAATTATTGTCCTGTATGATGAAGTTGTGAGACTAATTCCTCCTCTGGTAATAATTGAACATCAGGTAAATTTACAGCAAACATTCAGTAAGAAGCGTCAGACCCAGCAGAGATGTTGGATGAGGTAAAGAAATAAATACAAGCTGCAGCCGGCACAACAAACAGTTTCTTCTGTAACTGTTATCATAGTAATTTCCATGATGATTAGTGTTTGATGGCAGCCTGTTATCAAGCGGTGGACAGTCTGCCGTGTGTTTACTGAGGGATCGGATCAGACCCGAGGACAGTGACTAATCCCACATCCAGGAACATTTACTGGCTCGCTCGCTGATACATCCAGTGAAAATAAATGGTTTATGAAAAGGCTGAGCACAGAACATATGGAGCTCCTGAGTGGGTTTCCAGCCGCCACGATGAGTCTTAATATTTAGCTCTACTATCTCTATCTGAAGCAGAGGAAACCGAGAATTCATTTAGATCCATCACAGTGGGGATGGAATGGGGGCAAGTTGGGAGAGTTTAGCTATCTATAGTAATGTTAATCCAGAAGACGGATGCATGTAGGTCAGAACTGCGACGATCCTGTCGGGTGAACGTTCACGACTCTGTTAGTTAATAATAATCATATTAATTCTGTGTCTGTTAATTAAGAGTGTGATTAAACGCTTCACAACAAAACAGGTGAGAGAGAGAGAGCGAAGCAAATCAGGTACAGAGGGAGAAAATCTGCCTAAAAGAAGAAGTACCGATTCAACTTCTGTATCCTGAAGCTCACGTCACATTAATATAATTCAAAGACTATTAAAGTTAAAGGTAGAGTCAGCAGGATTTGTCCCAGCTGTTCCTGAACGCACCACAAAGATAGTTGATATGTTGAGTCTCATTCCCAGGACGTCAAATAGCCACATGTTGGGTTGGTAAAGCGTCCCGAGCAGCAACAAAGAGAGAAAATAAGAAACTCTCTGCAGATACGAGACACTAACACGCCTTTTCTCCCCGTTCCAGCCTCCCTCTCTGTCTGTTCACGTCTTTACGTCTTTGTGTCGTCTCGTTTGCGTCGTGCGCTGAAAAATAATCCATAATTCACCTCAAATGCATCAAACTAAAGTAACGAGGCTGTTTTGAAGCTGTGAGGAGGAGAAAGTTCAGATGTTTGTGTTCAGATGTAGAGAGGGAAAGTCTCAGAGAGACTCAGGTACAGGACAGATACCTGAAACATCTGAAACAAGGTATCTGTACTTTGTTACCTCCCACCTCTGACGTGTTACCAACAGACCTGTTTACCTGTGGTTGATCCAAACAGGTGTTTTTGGATCATTCCACCTCCTCTTCAGTCTCTTTGTTGCTCCTGTCTCAACCTGTTTGAAACGTGTTGCTGTCATCAGATTCAGAATAAGCTGCTAGTCGATGAGGTGAAACATTCAGTGTAGAGTCTCAGCAGAGTATCTGCTCACATGCTGTCCTGTTTACGTTCCTTCTTTGTGTTTGTCTCCTCGTCTGTTTTATCCTGTCCCACTCTGATGTTTGAGTTTTATTCTCTTCAGGTAACTTCATCAGACGATCTCACGTCTCCGTGTGCCAGCAGGAGAGTAACGACGGCAGCAGCAGCAGCGTAACGATGAGCGGTCAGACTGGAAGGAGGGCGACTGTGCAGGAGTATCTGGCCTCACTGTCGGCTGCTGACCTTTGACCCCTCATGGATTAAACATGTCACTTTGGCTGAGACATGGAGGGAAGCGACACGTCTCACTCTCCAGGAATTCTGGGAATTTAACCGAGGCGTTTGTTTGAAACAGGATTACACAGACTGGACGTGGCTGCCGTCTTTTTTCTTTTTTTATTCCAATGGGACTAACATGGCTGAGTGAAGGTGGAATAAGATCTGTGCGGGAGATGCTCCTCAATAAAAACTGACTACAAAACAGAATTCGGAGTCAAGCATGGAGCAGGATTTCACACAGTAGGATCTCCTCTCTCTCATTCATGTGGATAGTGAACACTGGCCTGGACTAACATGAGCCACTGCTGGTGAAGTTTCCGACCCTTTACGCCCAAAAACAAGTTAAACAATAATCCTAACTAAACTCCAGCAGGCGCTTCTCGCCTGTAACTGCAATCGTTTCCATTCCTCATCGCTGTGAATGGACGTGTGACTGCTCGACCAGCTAGAAGGTGTCGCCTCCCTTCAGCTTCTAACTGTAGCTCTGACTCCGGCTCAGTGTCTTCCTGCAGCGTCAGCAAACAAAAAAAACTCCAAACATGGCTGCTACAGGAAGGAAGCACTTGGTGAGAGACTTTAACCATTTCATCACCTGTTACCTGTGTCGAGGTTACCTGATCAAACCGACCACGGTCACCGAGTGCCTGCACACCTGTGAGTAAAACACGTGAAGACGCACCTTTCAGTTTGTCTGTTACTCTGAAGATAAATGGCAAAAGTTCATCCAGACAGTTTGAAGTCCTGTGTACAGATATGTACAACAATTAAAATAATGGAAATACTTTATAATAATCATAGTATGAATATAAGTAACTGTAGTTTGTAGTTATTTTACCATTAACATGCAATGAAATGCTTCATAAACATTTAATAAGCAACTGTAAATGTTTACAGATGAGCTGCAGCATTTATTAACCATTTACAAAGAAGTATGAACGTCAACGTGCAACTTAATAAATACGTTTATAAACCATTTTATTGTTTGTTAACAGCGCAATAACTTTAATTAACTATAAAGTTGCCATTTATTAATGATGGTTATTATAAAGTGCTGCAAAAGTCAGCTTATTTAGTCTCGTAGCACCCGATCATATTATAAATTCCTGAAAGTATCATAACATTTTCACTAAACATGATTAGAAATGTAATAAAATAAAAGAATGTAATAACTTGACCAGTAATGTAATTAAATGTCCTGACTGGTATCGTTACATCATTTTTCACCGATGATGATGATGAGGATGATGATGATGATGAGGATGATGATGATGATGATGATGATGATGATGATGATGATGCCTCTCTTTACTGTCCAACGTTGAGTCACTCCACTTACAATCCACACGTTTTTGGAGGGAGGCGTGCAGCTTAAGAGTCTCAAACTCCTCACGCTTGGATCAGAAGTCCGCCAAGATAACTTTCATATATATTGCGTTTCATCCTTTGTCAGTCATATTGTATACAAATTCTCTAAACAGAGAAGACTGCAGTTTGCATTTCCAAACATGAAATCAGTGCCAAATGTGAGAAGTTTCAGTCGGCGAACATGAAACTCTTTATACTATATAACATTATTACATTATTGCATTATTTGTCAAAAGAGTTACATTATCAGTTTAAAAAAAATTATAATGACGAGCCAGTAAATGTTATGTGATTATTACATTATTTGTAAAAAACAAAACAAAACAATACCAGTCAGGAGAATTTATTACTTTGTTGGGTTTTATTACATTTTCGCTCCAGTTAAGTGCAAATGTTATTACATTTCCAGGAAATTGTTACATTATCAGGCGCTACAGACTTTGTATGACGTCCCTTCAGACTAAAATGGGGGTCACCATTAAAAACACATTAACTCTCTCCGTCCCTGTTTCTGCCACTCTGCAGAAACTCCATGCAGAGCGGTTATCCACAGTTTGCAAACTCATTTTTAAAGTAACGTCGTGAACACTGTAGATAGAAAGCTAGCGAGCTAACCCTAAAATTAATGACCTAAGTGAGTTAACTGCAAGTGAGCTTATGCTAACTAGCTAAAAGGCAAGTTTCTTTATTCTACTTTAAAAAGACGACATCAAACTCTCCTGACAGAGCAGCGTTGTCATCTGTGATACTTATTCAGCTGCAATAATCTGTGTTACTGTCGCCTCTCCTGCAGTCTGTAAGAGCTGCATCGTGCAGCACTTTGAGGAGAGTAATGACTGTCCTAAATGTGGCATTCAGGTCCATGAGACCAACCCGCTGGAGATGCTCAGGTAAGATACGTCTCCTCTCACTCCCACTTCTCTTGTGTCACCCTGAAGCTCTCGTCACATTTCTTTCTCCGTGGCTCTGCGTCTTCTCCTTCACATCATAAGAGATTCTGTTTTGAGTGTCACACATTTAGCTCCATTCACCTGCACTGTGTGAGCGCCGTCCTCCATCCACCTGTTGCTCATCTTTCTATCATCTGATCATCTCATCTTTCTCTTCCGAACAGCTCAGCCACTTCTTATCCTTCTGCCTCTGTCATGTTATTTACCACATCCTGTTCTTTTTGTGTAATCTACTTTTTTACCATGCTTTCTGTTTCAACACTCACTACCTCCAACCACTCGTGTTTCCATACCAACTCCACCAATGTCCTCTGTTTGTCTTCATTTATTCCCTCTTCTTCCTCCCTCTCTCACACTCTCCTCTCGCTGTACTCTCAGGTTGGACAACACCCTGGAGGAGATCATTTTCAAGCTGGTGCCTGGACTCAGAGAAAGTGAGTTTGCCAGATGGATTCATCAATCTGTCTCCTCAGTGTTTGATTATGTGACTGTTCGTGGCAGGTAGGAGGAAACATTTAGAAAAACAGCAGCACTCCAGTCACATCATTTATTACTGCAGACTGCTGGCCTCCAGCGCGCACACGAGCTAACAGTGTTGTGACCCCACACCGGATTATATGCAGCTTAACCTGTGGAGTAACTCTGAATTACACATGGACAAAGAAGAAAACAATGGCGGCATTAAATGAGAGCAGACTGTAGATTAGTGTCCTTCCTTTAACTAGTTACCTGCCATTTCACACCAAAATTAACATTTATATATATATGATTTTTTAACATTGTTTAAAATGGAGATGAGAGTTGAGTTTGCCTTTTTTGTTTTATTTTTTGTTCATCAAAACGCACCGGAAAATCATATATCTCATCAGACTAGATCCAGAAGACGTTAAAACTTCTTTTTCATAAGTATTTTTCAAAATTCTTTATTCATTCATTTATACTATTTTTTGACCTTTTCATGGCTTTATCAGAGAGGACAGCTGGAGAGACAGGAGATGACACTACACCAACTGAGCTACCTCGTTTTTAAAAGTCTAAATCGATATCATTCTGAATTGGACGCGTGAGTTTTTCCAGCGCTGATAATGGAATAAAGCTAAGGAGTGAGATATCGCGCTTCTTTTTCCATCTCTGTTGAGAGCACAGTACTGATTAGGCAGCTGGCAAAGGATCTGGTGTGCTGACATGGAGGCCGCTGATAATGTAACGGTGGTGAACGACGTCGAATTCAACTGTAGGAACGAGAAGAAAAACACATCTTCAGCTGGAGGACGGCCGTTTGTCTTTGCAGCTGCTACAGTAAACTGAGCTCACATGCTGTGCTGTGCAGCCCCATGCTTCATATTTAAAAAGTGTAATTTTCTACAAACACTGAGCACAGAGTCGTGCTGGTAATTTAAAAGATTCATCGGCCTTCGAGTAGCTGACCCAGGATCAGATCCGGACCAGCTCCAGGGTGCTGCTCTGCAGTTTTCAGCTGCATGGAAGAGATCACCTACCGAGAAAGTAATCATCCGTCAGTGTCACATTATTTTTAGAGAGTTGGAGGCAGAAGAGTTTTAAAACAAGATGGTGATGTACAACCCTCGTCTCTCTGCAGCCACGTCGACACGTCTAACTAAAGCTGTGATGCTACCATCATTTTACGACTCCATAACTTCACCTCTGCTGACAGAGTCGGAGCTCCAGCGGCACAAAGACGGAGCAAACATCTTATAGTTATAGCAGAGGCTGGTGCCGCCGGGCCGAGTGGAGCAGAAACCAGCGTGATGTGAAATCTGTGTGGTGGAAGCTGAAGAGCAGGATGTTTATTTTCATCAGACACACGTCCATGCAGAGGATTTCATTTCTCTGCTCTCACCTCCTGAATAAAACAAATTGTGTTCCTGACGAGTCGAAGTTTGAATCCCTTTTGGCGTTGAGCTGCCTGCTCACTTCTAATTCTCATAGACTCAACGAAACGCAGACAGAAACAACAACAACAAACTGCTTGTCTTGGTTACACTGCCGTCAGAAAACAGGCTGCAGGTGAGCAGATGTTAGTCGAAAGCTTCTGGACGTCTCAGCTCATGTTAAACAGCATCATGCCAGTAAATCAGGTCCAGTCTTTCTGATGTTTCTGAGGATTTAAATTCAAGTTGAGAGACGTTGAGTTAAAAACACTTGAAAAGTTAATGCAACAGCAGAATAGTGATTTATTATAACATCTGTCTGACTGCCTGTTTGTGTCTCCGAGCTGCTTGTTAACACAAGTCTTCGTTTTTTATCTGTTGTTCATGTGAACCAGAAGAGGAACAGCAAGAACTCGAATTCTGGAAGAAGAACCAGCCCAAAGCAAACGGCCAAGGTGAGCTGTCAGTCATTCACACCTGTTAGTTAGAGAGATCTTTAAAGAAATCCTGACTGTAAATCAGCATTTTTGGAAGAAATTTGACCTTTTCTTGCTGCTCGGTCACAGTTTCTGTCGTCTTCCTCACATCATCGAGCAGTCAGAAGTGAAATCCACAGATTAGGGGAGTTTTTCAGTGAAGTTTTGGTTCATCAGCGTGTGAATAATCGACACATTTTGAGCTCAAATTCATGTGAATCTGGGGCAGCGCTGCTTTCAGGGAATTTCCTGCTCACGCACCAAACATGCAAACTTTTCTTCCTCTGGTGTGAACACGGCTTGAACTGTTCTCCATAGGTGGCAATAATTAGTCAATCAGAAGAATATCATTCGCTTCAGTCACTTTTCAAACAAAAATGTCAAACATTCGCTGCTGCAGCTTCTTACATGTGACGATTTGCTGCTTTTCTTTGTCACTTCTGATGGTAAATGAAGAGTCGTTGGGTTTCAGACTGTTAGTTTGACAAAAGAAGCTAAATGAAGACATTAGACGGCTCTGGGAAATTATAATGAGCATTTTTCACAGACTGAATGATTAATTGGCATTTTGATAGCTTAATATACAGTTTGTCTGAATTCTGACAGAAGTATTTTAATGGATATTTACTTTTTTAACTGTTCATGATAACTGTGAAGTTACAGGCTTATCACTCAGTAGCACTGTGTGTGTGTGTGTGTGTGTGTGTGTGTGTGTGTGTGTGTGTGTGTGTGTGTGTGTGTGTGTGTGTGTATGTGTGTGTTGAACCACAGCAGAAAACTTGAGGTGTCAGCGGATCGGGCTGCCTGACGTCGGAGGCGATGATGGTGATTGTGGTGGCGATGACGGAGACGACGCCGCCGATGACGACTACCACAGGAGCGACCCTCAGATAGCCATCTGTCTGGACTGCCTACGCAACACGGGGCAGTCGGGGGAGAGCACTGTCACGGTGTGTGTGTGTGTTTTAATAATAATTCATGTAAAATACATTGAGCATATTTTTTCTGGACCGCTGCTGTGTTGGTGAAGCTTTTCCAAACCTCTGCGGTCGTCAGTATCTAAACTCTTGTAAATGTTTTGGGGTCTTTTCCTGCAAAGCTTTAACTTCCTCTCTCGTTTGGTTCAGGGTGTAACAGAGTTTGTCTCTCGTTCCAATTAGGATTTGATGAAGAGGTTCATCCGCTGCTCCAGTCGAGTCACCGTGGGAACAATTAAGAAGTTTCTCAGTCTTAAACTAAAGCTCCCGAGCTCGTATGAGGTAAGGAGCAGGTTCAGTCCTCCAGTTCAGAAACTGTTTTTAAGGAGAAAAAACATTTTGATTAAATTTTCAAGAAAGTATTTTCTCAGGTTACTTTTTTTCCTTTTTTTTTTCTTGCCCAGTCTCAAAAGTCAATTATTAGGATTATTACATTTCTATGTTTTTTTTGTTGAGTAAATGAAAATGTCGGTGTTGTGCAGCCCTGTCGGGGTCGCGTGGTGGGTTGTTTTCTTCCCCTGATCCTCGCCTTCTTGCATGAGTTCACGGGAGGTCTCAGCAGTCAGTCCAGTGGCTCATCACATCATAGTTTCCAACAAGGGAACAGCTGCTGAACAGCTCGATCCGACACGTTCCTACCAACCAAATCACCAGAATTAATGTTGGTTACGTCCGCACAGATATGCTGAAACTCATGTTTTGGCTTTAAATGCCTGCCACAGTCCCGACTTCCTGTATAAAATATCCAGTGGCTTCACACTTATAAATGCTGAAACGCTTCTCGTCTCACTCCACCACCTCCTGACATGAAACTCAGGTCGTCAACATGTGACGTGAACACAGCACGTGTCGTAGAAATGTCAGGAGGGTAAGAAGCCTCTGACATGAACAGATGTGAACGTTTGCCTGGTTTGCAGAAACGTTAATCGTCCACGTGTTATTCTGGTGACTGTGCTCTTCTTTAAGTTTGATTCTTTGCTTGAGAAAACTCTTCAGGTGAGAGCTTCGACCGCCTCTTATACAGTGAAATTGTCCGATGGTCAGTGCTGTTCAGGCCCTCTGTCTCAGGGGTTAGTTTGGCTCCAGTTGTTGGTGGATATAAATTTATCTCTGTACGGTTAAAACACACGTGCTTCTTCTTCCTCATGTCGCCTACGGAGCTCCAAATAATGTCGCTACACTGCAAAGTTCCTCTAAATATAGACTCAAGGCTGCTGTTATTACTGAGCTGTAACTTCTGTTGACTCATGTAGCCTGCTAACTGACCCGACGACCAGCGACGTTATACAAACACAATGTTATTGAAGTAAAACAACTGATTTTAGCAGAGACCACTTATTAAAACTGAATTTATTGTATGAAAAGAAAGTCTGTGCAGACGCCACATGAAATGAGTAAAGAAACTGTGAGCAGGTCAACGCTGACTCTTAAAGTGTTTTTGTTGTTTATTGATATTAGATTCCGATGATCATTATCATCAGTTAGCTTTATCAAAGGATTAAACAACTGTTGACTTCCATATTTGCTGGAACACAGTCTCACACACTCGCTCTGCAGCCTCCCACCCGTTAACCACAGTCTCCTCTCAGTTTGTGCATCAGAGCTTTTTATCTGCATCTTTACATTTAAAGGTGTTTGTTGTTTTTCCAGCTGGATGTGCTGTGTAACGGAGAGATCATGGGCCGAGATCACACTCTGGAGTTCATCTACATGACCCGATGGAGGCTACACGGAGAGAATGTAAGACTGTCACCCTCACTTCCTGTTTGTGTGCGTGCATGTTTTGCAAGCTAATGTGTCGATGCACCGGTGCAGGAAAGCATTTATTCATGCATGTGTGTGTGTGTGTGTGTGTGTGTGTGTGTGTGTGTGTGTGTGTGTGTGTTGTGCATTCACACTATGCGGACTAATCTTCAGAAGGGTTATCTTATCTATACAGAAGGGTTTAAAGCTCACTCCAACAAGGTTAAACTTTCATTTTAAGGTTAGTTAGACTCAGTTTTGAGTCAAGGCTCAGAATGAGGCTGCAGTGTGGTCGAGGTTTGAGTAAAAATGAAAGTAAATAAATGGATTGTTTTCAGAAGCAGTGTGGCGGGCGTGTGTTCTGGTGTGAATGCATGTGTGAAAGCTCGTACTTCTCTATTCGGTGGTCGGCTAATTAGTTTCTGCAGGAAGAAAGTTTTCATGCTGATTCTGTAAAAGGGAGAACTCTGACTTCAAGCAGGCTGAACGGAGACTGTCCTCAATGTTTGTTTTGTGTGTGAGTCATTGTTTCGAGATTGTGAAGGTTGTGCTTCTTCTTTGTCTAAAGGTTTGACTTCCTTTTAACCTTTATATTTGACCTTGAATGCCAAAAATCCACTTGCAAGACTTTTTATGCATTTTCACAATATCTGTGACTTAAATTTGTCCTTTACCCAAAAATATTGATTTTATATCAATCCTGAATATTTGAAGTGTCTCACTCATTCTCCACATTATCAGTAACAAACTGTACCAGCTGCATTTTCTTGCTTTTTCTTCCTGTGCAGGGTTAGGGTTATCGCCCCGCCTCCTCTCACATCCTCTCGTCACTCGTCTCATTGGCTCTGGTTTTGTGATGGTGTTAGCTTATTAAAGATAACAAGTGCAGAGCTTGCGCGGCCAACTTTGGTTAACAAGAAAACCAGCAGGAGTGCTGTTTGGAAATGCTTCACATTTGAGGCAAATGAACAAGGAGAGTTAAAGGATAAACACATTTAACAGATCGCCTGAAGGACCGACATGCAGATTTTCGAAAGGTTTTCGACAGCGCGCATTTCAACATGCCTCAGTAAGCTGTCGTCTGTGATTCCTATAGTTAAGCTAATCCCCCTCAGAGCCGTCAGGGCCGAGTTTCAGTTGACAGGAAAACACTTTGACTCTGGTCAGAAGGAAATTAACTGATGCTGTGATGCTTAACACACAGTATCAAGTATGGGTTTGTTAAACTTCTTAAAGAAATCTTAAATTTCATGCCATCAATGTTGTGGATATCAATATTTTTCAAGGAATTGTGTCAAAGTTGTTTACGTTACTAATATAAGAGGGTTAATACATTTCAATATTTATATATTGGCTGATATTCTTATATTCACAGAATATATACCATAACATGTTTTTTGCAATGATCCCTCAAATGTATTTCAGTTAAACGATACATTTTATTTTCCAAAATTACATCAGTTCACTGAAACAATAAACATCAATGGGAATGTAACAATTATAAATGACCCCAAGCATGTTTTCTGCATCTGTCCTGTAAAAAAAATCATATCGGACAAAATACACGCAGCTACTGAAATATCTGTCATAGGCCAACGCTGAGCGATGGTATCTTAACTCTATCATTAACCATCGCACTCTGCCTGTAAACCAGCTCTGACACTAACGTTGCCTTAAATCCTCAAACTCTACATAAGGAAATGAGGACTGGAGAAAATGTCCTCACTTTCAAGATGCTGCATTTTAATTGGTCCTCACAAGGATAGAAGAGCAGCAGCTCGCGCTCACAGCAGCAGATGGAGTCGACCTGGTTTCACCTGAAACGTGACGGCAGGCTCAGCCTCAGGCTTCAGGGTCACCAGTCCAGCCTGTGCTTCTGTGTGTGTGTGTGTGTGTGTGTGTGTGTGTGTGTTCATGACCTTGATCTACATGACACCATATGTGTGTGTGCTTGGTGTGATTAACATTCATTTCTGCACACGGTGACTTGTTTGTGTGTATTCCTGCACCTGCATGTGTGTGTTTCTCGACATGAGCGATCGGCTAATGAAAGGTCCTGTCCACTCGTGGACGCTGACTGAGGAGTGCAGACAGCTGGCTCCACAGGAGGCTTCAGATACCAGGTCAGGAGCAGGAGAGGAGGATGATGGGAGGAGGTGGAGCGGGGGGGAAAGGAAGTCAGTATGAAACGAGAGACTTATGATGTCTGCAGCCTCTCGCTGTCCACTTACAGGGAAAACACAACCAAAACAGAGTCATTTGAGGCCACGTCATTTCTCACTTTCCGCCTGTTTCCCAACAACGCAGACGTTGTCCGGCCTCAGTTTGAACTGACATTCTTCATATGTAATAATGAGATGCAGTTTGTCAGTTTAGCGTGTGCAGATTGTCACAATTGTAGGTCACGTCAGTTTCCATCTGTGAAAACCGTTGAATATTTTCGATGATGTCCGCCCGTGTTTGTGGCGACCGTAAGCTCAGAGCGCCGCTGCCAATCCCGAGGACATGTTTTACTCTTCAAAGTCACATTGACTCCAGGTGACTGCTGTGAATTTAAATACCTGATGACTCGTTCAAGGTGAAACACTTTATTTATTTTTTAATAACTCGCTCCATTATGACCAACATCTTCTCCACCCCCGCACTGCCCACCACTCTCATGTCCCAAAACAACGGACAGAAGTCGACCCGTCAGAATTATTTATGTCCTGCCTGGTGAGTCAGAGGGATAAACACCGAGACATTATTTTTGAATTCTGTTTGAACCCTGTCTGCTTAAGGACAAAGGTAAGGAGAGGAGTGACGGAGTGGGTGAGAGAGATACAAAGCACGAGAGTCAGGAATGGAGACAGAAGAGGACGAGAAAGAAGATCCGAGTCATTCATCAGTCTCATCCTTCTGACAAGTCCTCGGCTTGGCTTCATTTTCTCCCTGCTGCAGCGAACTATCTTCTGACATGGTGATTTAAAGTAAAAACTCAAAGTGTATCTGAGAAATTCTGTCTGAGGTCTGTGCTGACTGGCAGTTAATTATGTCATTCAGCAGTTAAGATGTTTGCTCAGTTTGGTAAATTTCTGTTGAAATCAAATGTCAACATTTGGCTCCATTAAACATGCTGTAATTTCATGTTAGAGTCAATAACCGTCAGTATTTCACTAGTTTGAATAGAATCACAAGGACTGCCATTATTGTCCCAGCCGCCCTCTTTCCACCCAATCCAAGTTAGAAATGTATGTTTTTTTTGCAAACCACGATATGTTGAAACTTTACATTTCTTAACTTTCTGTTTCTTTAGGTTCAGATTTTAATTTTATGATGTGACAGCGCTGTGCTTATGGTCTGGTAAGGTTTAGACACAACAACCACTTGGCACCACTTTGGTTGTTACAGACAAAGCTGTAGATATAACAAGGACGCCTTGAAATCCGGTGGTTTCAAGCTTACAAATGTAAAAGCTTAGTCTCGAACTGTGGTTACTGGCTTGGCAGCCTCCTCGCTCCGCTAATATAAACACCCATATATGACACCTTCCCTTACTAAACAGAAAAATACAACCGTCCACCGTCTGAATTCAAGTTTCTCTCTTTGACTGAACTAAGACGAGCTTAATTGCCTCGTTGACTCATCGTCAAACACACTTCATTCAAACTGGACACAAACTGAATCAAAGTCACCAGAACAGTGTTGTTTTGTCTCCACAGTCACCTCTGGTTCGGTCCAAATAAATCCTCAGTTCACAGAGTAGCATGAAAATATTGTGGCTCTATACGCTGACGATGTCCGACTCTCTCTCTCCGTCCTCTCCTGTCCCCGCCTGCCCTGTCTGCCCTGTCTTCTCGTCCCCGGAGTCATAGTCCTGGTCAGAGCCGCTGTAAATCACCTCTGTATTGTGTCCTCTGTCTTCACACTGACCTCCGTCGCTCTCAGAGGCTGAGTTCAGTCCCAGTCTGATGTTCAACTGTGTTTACTCTCAGGCTGCCAAATCCAGCTGAGCTTGGCCTTGTTGCCCTTGGTCAAAAGCTAACATGAGCTAATTAGTTAACAGTAGCTAGCTACAGCCAAGGGTAGCTAGCAAAGCAGCAGTTGTCAGTTACTCTAGTGATATGCTGCCCCCTATGTTCCTGGAGCTACCTTCAAATTTTGGCCATATTTTAACAAATAACATTGTAATACAAAATAAAATAGTAGCAGGAATGTAGTAAATATTTGGGATTTTAAATCCATTAGTGACCCCAGAGGTCCGATAAACATTTCTATAAATATATGTGCTTTAATGCCCCTCTGTTGTGTTACCTGTGTGAGTGTGTGATTGGCTGCAGGTGTGTTTGGTTAAGTGACTGTGTGAGTTCAGGTTGTCTGAGGCAGCTGATTGGTTCCAGCCTCCAACCCGGCTAAAGGCCGGCTCCTCCCAGTTCCTGTGGGCTCTCCTCTCTCCACTTTCAGCCAGACTGCCAGCATCCTCTTTCTCTGTCAAATGTATTTTAAATAAAACCTTTAAAATGGCCGTAAATACTTGCTGGTGTTGCTTGAGAGCTGGAAAGAGGAAGCCAGGGTCATTACATGTGCACTTAACTAATCTATTTAACCTGATGCAAAATAGATAGCCAAGATGCTCCACATCCACACAAAATGGCTCAAAATCAATATGTTGATGATCAAAGTGTTAACAGTAGCAGCAGATAGGGAGAGGCAGGTGGTGATTAACAAGTGTCTCAACAACATACTCACAGTCTAAATGCCAGATGGTCGCTGACAGTCTTGTTGGATAAAATGAGCCGTCACACATGGTCCCTTCATTTTTAATCAGTTCAGACGAAGGTCAGCTCACCTCTCTGATTAGATTAGGAAAGAGTAATCGCATTGTTTTAAGTCATAAAATGTATTTCTGAGATCAACCCAGAGTCACAGGATGCTGCTGTGACAGAGTCGTTTCCATCCCTCCTGCGACTGGAAAGCAGTGGATTCACCTCGTTAGCACAAATCAGATTCAGGTGTTGGCACGGTGTGTTCAGAAGCAGGAAAGTTTTTTGGCCTGAGTGATGGAACAAAACTTACGAGCGAAACCCAAAACTTTTTCTTAAACTCTCCATCCAGAGAAAGCCCTTCACTGTTCAGTTTGTTCCCATCGGTGTCATGTTAGGAGCTACAGCCGTGGATTAGGTGCGGCGAGCAGCGAGAAGTGAAACAATGGTGACTACTCAAGAGGTTAGCATAGCATCAGTTATATGAGAACTGGAGAGATTATTTCAGTGAGAGAAGAGCAAAGAACAGAATGAAGGCTTTTTTTTTTGACAAAAAATGTTTTTGCTCTTCTCTAGACTGACTTTGATCAGTTTGATTGACCAACTGGCTCCACTGATGGCAGCACCAAAGTCCTCTTAGGCAAGTCGTCACTCAGCAGCCATCTTGGCAACGCCCCGGGGCAGTAACGTCGTGCTAACAAGACTAAGCTCCTGTCTAAATGAACACGGAGAGAGCCTTAACTTGACTTTGAGTGGTTACTGGGACAAAAAAAAAAACGCAACTTCGCCCCAAAATTTGGATACAAATGCTTTTTTCCCCACCAGTTTGTATTTCTACTATGAATGTGCAAAGTTTTACAACAGCAACTTGTTTTATTGCTCAATCTGAGTGCCATGATGTGATGCCATCAGCTCATCCCACAAGAGCACTTGAGCAAATGTGAGTTTAATGTCTAATGTTTGGAATAATGCTTCATCTCTGGACACCTTCAAATAACTGCTGAAGCACCATCTGTTCACCAAGGCCTACAACCTCAGCTAACTCTGTCCATCAGGCCACCTTCCTCTGTCCTCCGCCCAAAGTGTAATTTTGTCCGTGCCCTCCCTTGTGAAACGTCCTTGGGTCTCTTGAAAGATGTATATAAAGTCAGGATATAATTATTTGTATTATTATTAACCTCACCTTTCTTGGTAATCCTGTACATTAGCATGATGTCCTCCTCTTCCATACTTAGAAGTCCATCTGTAGCTGCACCAAGTCAGCTGAAACTGTCGTAAATCTAAACATTGCTTCTGGGGGAAAGAGGCAGGACATGTATCAGACAACCCACCATCTCTGGCGTTACAGACTTTTCTGTTAAAATTGTGTCTGTCTTTACTCTTACAATGTCTCTGGTTCTGTCTATCTGTCCTACTATGGATCTGATGCTTGTGGTGAGGTGGAGATTGATGGCGACAGACGGATTGTTCGCCCAATCATCTGCCAAGTATTTTTTGAAAGTGGCTGCCCCCTTTTTCAAACAGCTTCTTAGGGCGACCTCCCAGATGGCTCTGTGTAACAAAGCATCTGGTGAGTCAGGGTAACACTTTGGTTCATGACAAGAGATTAACAAGACAGATGTCCAGATTTCTGTCAAATTGTTTTTGAATATTCACGGTCCCCAGAGGAGGTACCTTTGACATTTCATGAGCTTTAGTGCGACCTTAAACCCCAGAAGGGACACGTTAAAGTAGAATATATTGGCATTAAGCACAGCTGCCAGATATTCCTGTAGGATATGTGCTACACAAAACCAATGAACTGTCAATTTTGGCTGTATCAAACCATCTGACGGCAAATTTTTTCACCTTTGCAGAGTTTTGCTGGTGCTGCACATTGGACGAGTCTCCATTTCAGTCATTTGATACCAGAACAAATTCCCTTAAACCGAGCCGACAGCTGAACAGAATCTGTTATTGCCGTATAATTAAAATGTTTGGAGACAGAAATGCTGAGTGAAGAGTGTCAGAGATGCAGTCACAGAGGCAGTGTGGTGAGGCTGGATTCAGTTTTGTTCCCTTTTTTATTTCTGAGACATGATGCAGCAAAATGCAGAAAGCTGGAGGAGATGACAGCAGCTGTACTCTGCTGCACCAGCAGCCTCGAGCTGCCAGAAATAGGAGACAGATTCCAAAAACAGGAGACACAGTCTTCACTTACAGCTGCTCTGACACAAACACTCGCCTTTTTTCTTTCTGAATTTTTTATGAAAAGGGCAGCTCACATCTTCTGACTGTTTCAAAAGCGCTTTACAGCCAAAGAAGGCAGGAAATGTACGAGTAGTCAGCATTGACATTTCTATTATTCAACAAAATGATGGATGGATAGATGAATCCCACTCAGCCCACGCAGGGGCCCCGAGAAGTCAAGAGTCCCTTTGGCCAAGCCATCTGTAGGAAGTCAGTGTTAACTTCTGGAAAAACTGAAGGAACATCCTCAACAATCGTCAGGAGGACGTTTGGCCTCAGTGGCAGCCGTGAATAAAGAGGGATCAGTGGAGCTTCTATGTTGTGCTGGAAGATCGAAAATGGAAACCCTCGTGGAAAACAACTCGTTGCGTTGTATTTGTTGTGGAGTTTGAGGTAAAAAGTTGAAACTGCAGTTGTGGTCACCTAATGAGTGAGTGAGGGGTGAATGGATCCAGGAAACCAGATCTGTGTTCCAGGCTACTTTTTCACTGCGCTTGGTCACGACTTCTCTGCAGCAAAGGTTGTGTTTTCCCTTTTTCTGTGAGAAATGTGTGACATTTTTGGATGCATTATATGGATGCTGAATGTCTATAACAGGGTTGCTTAAAGTCGGTCCCACCGGCCAGAGTTAATCACGGTGGGCAGACTGACACTTCGCTCAGGAAATCAGTCAATTAAGGGAACTTGGGATCCTGGAAGCACAAGAAGGATGCGACAAAGATCTACACACAGACCTTTTTTAGTCAGTAGTTAGATAGTAGTAGTTAGATTTGGTGGCATTTAATCAAATCTAAATCCAGAGGCTTTTCATTGTAATGTAAAGGGTGGTTTGTTATACATGTAAGACTTCTCTACACGCTGGATTGATACATTTCAGACCATGAGTGCTTTCCCAAACACCGACTTTTAAGGCTTTTTGGAAATGAACTTTTCAACTGAGCTTCAGCAGATTGAGCAGCAGCCAGACCGTTACTTTTTACATCTATTCCTTCGGCATCAGACACTTGGCCTCCGTCCCTGCGAGAGCATTGGGATCCTGGAAAGTTTAATGGAAACCGGTGAACATTCCCCCTTCTTTAACAAACCTGCAGTTTGACGTCAGATGAAATCACATCTGCTTTTCTCTCTGTCAGAAAAACTCAAGACACCTGAGTTTGAACAAACAGGGGTCAGAAAGAGTGATCAGCATCAGTAAATGATAATGTGCACGCTGGATTTTCTATCTTTAATGAATCAGTATTTATGAAACAAATCTGTGTTGCAGCAGCGGCTGCGTGTCGATCCTCCAAAGATCGATCCTCTCACACTGAAACCTGAAACAGTCTCTCTTTTTCTGTCTCTCCCTCAGACGTATCCCATGGTTCTCGAGTACCGGCCACGTATCGACTTTGGCTGAACCACAGCTGCAAGAAGAGGACCACACACACACACACACACACACACACACACACAGACACAGACACAGACACACAGACACACACACACACAGACATACACACCATCTACATTTGCACGCAGCATAATACAAATACTTAAACATGGACATACACATGCCCACAGCGTGCAGAGAAGGAGGAGGAGAAAGATTGAAATGTATTTTTGTACAGCCAATGATGAAGTGCATACGTTGTTATGGTAAAGAGGTTTTATGCTACATAGAATAATATATGCTATAATATATGATATTTTTAAATGTATGTCCCTGTGCCTAAAATCCTGTCGAGATCAGAAATGAAGTACGACCATATCTTCACTTTGCCTGTCTAACTCTGTAGATTAAATGTTGATTTTCTACTGCTGACGGCTGTTTCAGTTGGTTTTATTACGTCCGCTCTGAAGGTGTGTCAGCCTGAAACACAGACGCTTCTTTAAACATCGATGGGTTCGATCAGGTATCGTATCTCTGGAGGTTGAAATGAAAGGTGCACAAGTTCTCAGAGAATGTAACACTAACATTGAATAAATACATGAGGTTATTTATTTATTTGGATTGGAGCATCTGCTGAATCCAAAATGATCTTTCAACCTTGAAAAGGCCAAAGTAATGTCTTTGTCTTCAGCCGTCACAACTCTCACTCTCACTCTCAGGTCTAGTAAAAACCAAAAACCCTGAGAGGAGGTGAAACTCAAAGGTTTTCCACTCCAGAAACAGAGGTAACTTTTAAACTTTGCGTAGGTCAGAGAGGTAACTGGCTGTCTCCTCTCTCACAGAGCCAGACATGCTGGTTTATCTCATTGATTCAGTCTGCACCACAGCACGTATCCAAGCGCATTCACTTTTCAAGGTTTACTCTCCGTCAGAAACTAAACTCCTGGTTGGATTTTAGTTTGTTAATCAGGACTATCTAAAGTTACTTATCTAACGTTAATCCTTTAAGATTGGAGATTATATGTGAACATTTCTGCGCAGGCTGTTATTGGCTAATCTACAGTGCTATTTTCTAAATCTTCAACTGTATTTTTCATCTTCACACTGGCCTTCGTGTTTTGTCAGCATCAGATGAAAGCTGGAGAAATGTAATTAAAATGTAATGTAGACTACAGCCTGACACAGACAGATTCCACCACTGTCAGGCTGGTAGATGATGAATAAATGCAAAACACAAGAAATGTTCTCCGAGTTTATCGGACAAACTCTGATCAGCTGTTCTGAAACCAAAAACCCAAAAAGGTTTTCCAGCTCAGATTTCAGGGTTAGGCTTTCTGAACCAGACCTCAGGGAGCTGGTCCATAAACAAACCCCGTCACCAGGATGAACTGTTAGCAGTTAACTTTCCTGCAAACAACAGATACGTGTTGACGTGTAGCTAATGTGTCATATCACGTTCACATTAAATGCTTATTAGCTGACTTCCTGTCAGGAGGTGGAGGCGACAGTGGTGCTGCCAAGTGGCCGATCCCAGTTTGAGTCACGCGACACCTGCAGACATCTCCAGCTGTTTTTGTGGCGACTAAAACCGGCCATGTTTCACAGGAAGTCGGACCGTCTCCACCCGTGATCAGCATAAAGAAACATCAGCTTCAGATTATATGTGCATCTGCAGAAATGCACATTTACTCTGACGGTGACAGCAACTGTTACAAACATGCAGCTTCGACATGAATGATTTAAACACGTCTTCTGTCACAACTCATCCAGAAATACACACACATGTACAACATTGTTTTGTTGTGTTCGGGGTCAGACAGCACACTAAAACAGTCGCCAGGTGAAATACTTTGGGTTACTGAATTTATGAATGAAGAGAACAGACGGACAAAATGATAAACAGGCAGGAATCTACGTGATGAGACGAATACGTCTGCACACGCACACACACACACACACACACACTCGTCCTTCCAGCTGTTCGTTGTGTCCTTGAGCTGTAGTTGTTTTTTCAGGTCAGAGTTATGTAGGCCAGAGGTCCCTGCAGCGATGATGCTGACCGCTCAACGCCGTGTGCAGGAGACAGAAGTCGCCGGCTGACCCGTCGTGGATCAGTCAGTCAGAATTTGACTTTTAAATTAGAGCAGAGATCTTAAAGTTTCCAACAACATTAAATATGTCAGCCTGGATTTAGGCTAAATATGTCTAAAAATACGCTCAATCTCAGTGAGTGCAGGCATGAAAAATAGTTTTTTTTATGAGGAAGCAATCTTTATTATAATTTATTCCTTCGACTTGATTTGTTTTTATAATCCCTCTGCCATTAACAGAATTGGTACCACTTTCTATGATGCCCATGTCTGTACTGCATTATAATATATTCTTAACATACTTATGATGGGTAATAATGTGCATATAGTTAATAATGCATTATGACATCAGCATCATAATTAGTTATGATTATTGTTATACAGCATTATGAATATTTGAGTGATGACTTGTTGCTATTACACATTATAAGTATGTATTTTAGACATGTGTTATATAATAAGTGTTAACAAATACATTTCAGATAGAAGAAGCGGTCAGACTTTATTAAGCTCGTTTTTAGGGAAATTCATTTTTTTTCACACACACACACACACACACCTGAAGTAGACGCATATACACAAGCAGGACATACACACATGCATTAATGTGTGGAGAGGTGTCAGAGCAACGGGGCTGCCCGGAGTGGTGCCTTGCTCAAGGGCGTTCCAGCAGTCGGAGGTGACCTGGCAGTCCGTGCTGACTCGTCCATGTGGGTTTCAAACCGGCCACCCACCCTCGTCCTCACAGACTGAGCTACCGCTGCCCCAGATGGTCTTTAAATCCTGTCACACAGGGTCAGAAATCCACAAGACGACTGCAGAAGACTAGTTTTGTGTTATCAGCGGCTTTATGCAGCGTTCTGCATTTGAATCTTAGCCTGCTGTTTCTCTTAGTTTCATGTAGAGACACAAAACAGCAGTTGTGGTTAATATCAGCAATCATCAAGTGCTGACCCAAAAAACCTTTATCAATACTGGTGCAGATGGATTCACACAGCACTGTGCAGACTGAGACAGAAGATCTGGAGCAGGTTCAAGACTCATCTTCACAGTCCGGCTCTTCCAGAGGTTTTCTTTTATAACATCGGTCTGAATTATTCATCACTGAACATGTGAAGCTTTCATCTTAGATACGACTAACTACTACTAAACCTAACTTCCCCTCTGGGATTAATACAGTTTTCTGTCTGTCTACAAAGTCAGAGGTCAGAAGTGAAGACACAGTGAGCTGGTAGATGTGCAAACAGAATTAGATCACATTATATCTGCTGACCCTGAATGTTTAATGTACTCAGTCCACTTGGTGCAAATCCGGAAAAAAAAAAATATTTTGGACTTTGAGTGAAGATTAAGACTTTGTCATTAAATATACACCGATCAGGCAGAACATCATGACCACCTGCCTGATATTGTGAAGGTTCCCCATGTGCAGCCAAAGCAGCTCTGAGCTGTGAAGGACTTCAGACCTCTGAGGGGGTCTGTGGTGTCTGGCACCAGGGCGTTTTATAGTGGATCCTCTGGGTCCTGTATGTTGGGGGGTGGGCCCTCCATGGATCAGACCTGCTCCAGCACGTCCTTCAGATGCTCGACCAGATCGGGATCTGGGGAATCTGGAGGCCTGGTCAACACCTCGGGCCCTTTATTGTGTTTATTGTGTTTATTGTGTTTATTGTGTTTATTGTATTGTGCTCAGGCGCTTCCTCCTGACAGCCTTTATTCTTGCTGCCAGAAGTATTTGCACCATTTTCTTATGAAAGTCACGGGTGTCATTTATTCAACTCAAAGAAATTTCTCATGAATATATTCGATAAAAACGAGAATCTTAGATTTTGCATTCTGTCCACATTGTCTATTCGCCAGGATGCAGCTGTTAACCATCAACATGCGTGTGTGTGTGTGTGAACGCGTCTTTCCCTTCTGTGTGTGTGTGTGTGTGTGTGTGTGTGTGTGTGTGTGTGTGTGTGTGTGTGTGTGTGTGTGTGTGTGTGTGTGCAGGCGGAGAGAGAGTGATAATGAGTGTTAACAATACTGAAAGTAACTGCAATAGCTTTTCCAGCTGAGAAAAAAAGTTAAAGAAAAGTGAGAATTTCTGTCACGACAGTCAGAACACGAGCTGCATTCTGCTTCAGTGAAGCAGCTGTGGGAAGACAAACGACTTTCACTTCCTCTGGTTTGATTCATTACGAGCCTTCACACTGAAAACAAGAATGGCCCGGCTGAAAAACACTTTACATGGATGACACAGGAGCACACTCATCTCTGGGTTTCTTTATCATTCTGAGACAAACTGAAATATATTTTTCTGCTTAAGTTCTTAAATACTTGTTTTCTTTCTTTTCTCGGTCTGAAGCATTCTTCATTTCCTCTGGGCTGCGGGAAATAAGCGGGAAAACAATTTCTCATTAAATGCTCTTCTTTAATCGACACCAACACGGCACCACAGTCTACACCCAACTTCACCGTCTTCGGGTTCACAGGACGTCCAGTTCACTCACAACAACAGCAGGCTGCAGCTCACATTAGCTCTCAGATAAGGGGACATGAAATCCAACTGAAGCACATCCTGAATAAAAGAATAAAGTCCTGATGATAATAAAAGTATTATTCAATCACACACTAAAAATGCAGATATTAAAATAATAAACTCAAACTACTGAATCCCTTCAGGAAAATCTCAAAACAATACTTCAGTCTGAATTGAATCCAGTTTCTAAAGACGTCCTTTTGTCACATTCACTTGGATCCTGAGACCTCGTCCTCCTCCTCCTCATCCTCCTCATCCTCCTCATCCTCATCCTCATCCTCCTCATCCTCATCCTCATCCTCCTCATCCTCATCCTCCTCCTCCTCCTCCTCCTCATCCTCCTCCTCCTCCTCCTCCTCCTCCTCCTCCAGCTCTGGACTCCTGCCAGTCTGCCAGACAGAAAGACACGGCGCAGTGACATCAGTGATATTGAAGAGGAAACAGCGTCTGGCACGAGACACAGATACGTCTCCTCCCTGCAGCTCAGTAGCCACATCTGAGCTCCGACCTTGGATCCAGCCGTGTCCTTTATCATAACTGTATTGTCCTCTGAGGACGCTCGTCAGTGTGATTCTGAAACTGAGTATCTATGTTTTGGATCTGTCAGTGAAATTGAAAGTTAATCCTTGACCTTGGAAACAGGTGTTGCTGTTGCATCATCAGCGAGGGAAACGTGTTAAATATTTCTGTTGCTGATTAAAGATAAAAAAGCCAGACAGAGCGTCTACGTGCTCGCAGGACAGTGAGTTTGTCTTTTAGTTCGGCTTTATTTATTTATTTAACTGTCAGTGGACATTTCTAGTCCCTTGAGGATGATTCTCTTGATTTTGGTGTCTCTGACCTTCCTGTCTGGACCCATCAGGTCAAATTGTCCCTTCGTTCAACACTTAGGTCAATGACGAGGTATCAGACAAACTACAGACTAGATTTGTGTGGAGAGTCACTGTCCTCAGCCTCAGCCTGGACAGTGGACCGATGCTTCAGAGTTTGACGGTTCCCCTGGAGCATCACTTCTTGAAGCGCTCCTCTGAGAAACATCTGAGTGTGAGGGAGGTTGGATAGGTCACTACTTTCCCTCAGGATGCCAGAGTTCGCGTCCCATTTGTGTCCAAGAATCAGAATAATGTTCGTAATGATCTAACCTGCGGTACCTAATTTAACTTGTCAGCCAGCTTTATTTTGAAAGTCGAACTCGGTGTTGTATATAACGTATTCCTGCTAACTTGCCTGCAGAGACAATCATGTGCAAAACTGATGCTGAGGCGTAAGTAGAGTGTCATATCGCAGCTTACGGACAGTTTTGAAAACTGGTTTTATTATTAGGCCAAAACTGTAACTTGTGCATTGGGAACTGATATGAATCCAACATATTCATGTTCCAGTGAGGATACTGTACATTTCACTCTCTGTTTCCACCCTCGGCTCCTCTTTGTACAACAGTGTATAAATCATGAGATAAATATTGTATTTATTTGGAGAAATTCTGTTGGACATGTTGGCTTTTTGCACCTAAAATACTTCAGCGATTTGACAGAATACACCAGAAATGTCGCCACACCCCAGCTTCATGGCAGCTTCATGGCAGCTTCATGGCACCACCTCACCCTGATACCATCCCCACCGCTCAGTATCACTCAACACATATCAGCGTGTCAAAGGTCGGGCCAAGTTAAACAGCAGATGGCACGGGACGTCCCGCAGGCCAGAGGGGGGGCCGACGCAGAGTCTGCTCGGGCAAACAGCATCCGACAGAAACCTGCTGAGAGGACGAGGCATCGCCAGAGCATGTTCACGCCGCGCTTTCTGGATCACTGCAAGATACAGTATGAACAGGCAACACAATAAGTCCTGATGATGTGATTCAAAATCCTCCCTTTCTTCTGACTCTTCTTAAACTCAGGGACTGTCAAGTAAACGCGTCCACGTCAGCCTGCCGACTGTATCTGTCGCCGGCCCTGTTAGTGGCCATAATGATTAGAACAACAGCAAAAAGGGGAAATCAGGGGAAGAAACTAAACCCTGTCCACATGATCACATTGCAGAAGCTGGAAACGCAGAACCTTCTGCTTGACTGCGACTTTAAGTCACTTCCACATGGATTAGACAACTTCCTGCAGTCGCTCAGCACGTCTGAATGAAAAGATTCGAGATGGAAGATGCACTTTGCTTTTGTCAAAATCTGAACCAGTGCGTCCACAAAAAAAACCTCAAGAGCACAGAAAGTTTGTGCAGATAAACCAGCTCTGTCTGGTTTTAATAAAATAAACCGGTGGTACCGGGCGATAACGCGGCGGCGGCGTGCGTTCTCAGGCTCAGACTGGTGAGATCCTGGTACGGAGGCCTCATAAATATTTTCCTCCAGCGTTCAGCTTTGACTGCCGCAGAGCACAGTCACAGACAAATGATGTCACCACATGGGTCATAAATATTCATCTGCTCATTTCATTTCTATTTCATGTGATTCTGATTAAACAAAGAAAAAGACAAGTTTATCGTTCCAGTGGGCTGATCTGTGGGTTATTTATAAGATGAACATGTAAGTTATTTTTACAAGTGACATAACAGACGCTGGTGTGTGTGTGTGTGTGTGTGTGTGTGTGTGTGTGTGTGTGTGTGTGAGTGTGTGTGCTGCAGTATATATCAGATGTGTGACTGTGACACCATGTGACAGCGTCTGCATGACTTTGCACACATTCACTGTATGAGTGTCTATCTGTGAGACGTGTCATTTATGTGTGTGTGTGTGTGTGTGTGTGTGTGTGTGTGTGTGTGTGTGTGTGTGTGTGTGTGTAGGGTGTGTGTGTGTGTGTGTGTGTGTAGGGTGTGTGTGTGTGTGTGTGTGTGTGTAGGGTGTGTGTGTGTGTGTGTGTGTGTGTAGGGTGTGTGTGTGTGTGTAGGGTGTGTGTGTGTGTGTGTGTGTGTGTGTGTGTGTAGGGTGTGTGTGTGTGTGTGTGTGTGTGTGTGTGTGTGTGTGGTGATATTTTACAGGAGCAGAAACACCTGCAGGTTTTGTCGCCTCCTGTGTTGTCACGCGTTGCTGTCGGCTGTCCTGTGAAGGTAAATGACTGTAAGACACGAGCAGGTTTTGAGTTTTCGACACAGAGAGAAACTTCAGACCAGTTTAAACATCGTGGTTTATTCATCCGGCCGTTGAGGTTCTCACTCTGCTACAGCGATGCAGATGTGACCTCCAGTGAGTGATGAAATCTGATGAGTGAGACTGGTAACATGCAGAAAGCAATGCCTGTGTCCCATTTCGTTTAGCCGACAGCCGATCACAAACCCCTTTTCCATAAGATTAGCTCTGGTTCTGTTCAAGATTTTTGGAGCCTTGTTGTATCTGCTGAACGACAAAACAGTCGTAGAACCGGTGGAAAATGATGCACCCACGTCTGTTTGCACTTCAGCTCAAGTTAAACCTGCTTTTTCTTTGTTTCAACTGGGAACCAACTTCTCTGGTTCTGAACCATTTTATTCTTGGTTTAAAATGCACCTAACAGTTCAGAATTAGGTGTGTGAATCCGAACAGAACTTGTCCCACGTTGATGAAAAAGCCCTGACAGATAATTGTATTCTTGTCCCACTTCAGCTCCTTTCAAGGTTTCACCCTTCACCCAAACGTGGGCCTCCTGGCAGCGTCTGATGAAGATGTTAGAGACTAATATCTCCTTCACTGCCAAAATATCTGCAGGAGTGGCCTATATCGGGCCCGCCTGATTGCCAGAAACATGTCAGAGTTATGATGAACGACGTGCCCGAATCAGCTTAAGCATACTTGGGCCGGGTCCACTGGGTGTCTCAGGCCCAACTTTGGCCTGAGTGCTGACTGGTGCTGATTTCTACACAGAACTCAGATCCAAATCACATTTTATTCTCTAATGCCGCTGCACAGGTGAGGTGAAGAGGATCTAAGTACATTTGTCATGCCTCAAGTATTGTGCTAACTACTGCTAACTGTAGCTGCCGTTAGCCATGTAGCTAGCGGTCCTATCAGCTGAATCCGCCCAGACTGGGAGCCGTGGTTGGGTCGGGATAGGACAGGCAGCATGAGTCAACGCATACCTACGAGTTCCTGAGCTATAGCCCACCATCAGTACCGGTATCAGTACTATCTTGAAGTAAAAGTGGTAGGAGGGGCCAGGGCTAGCTGGTTAGCATGCTAACTGCAGTATATATCTCTGCAACACAGTAGGAAGATGAGATACATCCAAACTGTTGTTTCTTTACTTTCTGTTGATTATTTTAGTTATTTTTTAACCTCTTAAACTAAAATTCTTCCATATTGAATCTCAACTCTTCTCATTATGTTGCTTATACACTCTGAGCTCATACTGCAACTCTGACAGCTAAAGTTAGTAACAGTGAGATGAGTTAACCCTTCCCGTATGTGCCGGGCTCTGATGGTTAGCGATGATGATGATGAGGATGATGAGGATGATGATGACAGGCAGAGCCAGTCGACTCAGCACATAGCTCAACAGCGATGGCCATTTGTGGGGCTGTCATGTCGGCGTACTGAGCGCAGCTACTTGAGGCTGGTGACACATGAGGATGCCAGAGGAGTGACTGCATGACGGCAGACGGGCTGCAGGTCAGAGGTCATTCACATTCAACAGGGTGTGAGGCTTCAGGGCGTGGAGTATACAGTATGTTAGTGAGCCTGCTGCGTGTGTGATCTCTGATACTGTTAAGTGCATGTGTGGCCGATTGGAGTGTGAGTGGATCGGTTCACAGTTTTCCAAGTGGCTTCAAACTATAATTAGGTGCCATTATGAGCACTGTAATAGGATTGTCCTGCTGTACTTGTTCTCATTTTTAAAGTGGGCTTTGTGAAATAAGTATTCAGATCCTTTACCGCAGTAAAAGTACAAATACTACACTGTGAAAATACTACACTTCAAGTAAAAGTCCTACAATAAAAACCTTGGTGTTTGTGACGACGAGGATTCCTCTGATGATTATAAACGAGCTGTAGCAGCGACAAGACTGCTATTTTTATACAGTTATTATTAACGCCTGTGCTCGGGTCCATCACATATATCACATATAAATACATTACCTCATCGCGATCCATCCTGCGGTCTCTCTGCTTCCAAAACAAATGCACGCGCCGGCGGCATGCGCTAGGAAAGATCTTGACGACAGCAGGCGCTGGTGTCGTACCACTTTTGTACACTTCGTCCTTCAGTTTATTACCAACATCCAACACCAACACATCTGGAGTTACGTGGTTTTCACTGGACTGGAAGGGGATGAAAAATTGTAATCTGAAAGTAACTGAAGCTGTCAGACACGGCGAAAAGACGAAGTCAGACTGAAGCCTCAGATTAACTTCAGAGAAACTCTGGACTCTCTGGATCAGGACTGTGGATTTTCTCTCCCGATCAAAGAATTAAAAACACTCAAATGATTAAATGTATCTGAGGTGAAGTTTTGACAGAATTACAAAGTCAATAGTCATATTATAGATAGGCATGGTCTCATCGGACTTCACACAGACGTGTGGTCCATGTCTGAGGAGCCACCAGAGGTCAGATGACACCAGTATGCATAAAGACATGCAAAAGGCACCTGCTCATCATCATCACCACACACACACACACACACACACACACACACACACACACACACATTGATCCGTCAGCTGGAAGATAAATGGCGTCTGGGTGTGTTGCATGCTCGTTCCAGGCATCACGGTGGAGGACGTGCTGTACGGTAAAACGATCTGACTGCTTCTTCCCGCCTGTTGACTCACCTCACACTGATGGTTTCCTGTCACTGAGCTCATTTTGTGTCGTTTCATTTCTCGCATTAATGAACCGACCAAAAAAAAAGCACTTTACTTCCATGAGGTCTGTTATTCCCTCATCTCTGAGGTCATCACTGTGCTTTGTCTCAGTAACTGGAGGGTTCAGCCTACACCTGAAGCATCGTCACATCATAAAAACTGACTTATTTGAATCAGTTTTAGAGCGAACAGACAGAAGATGTCGTCCTGCATCACATCAGAACAGTGCACAAGATAAACAACATATTTTAGTCATTTAATTTCGAGGACTTGTTGGTCCGACCATCTGCTGCACCTTCCACCGCTACAGTATATCTGTGCAAACCTCCGGGAATGAAATCATTTGGCACCTTTGATTCTTCAGCTGCTCATTTCAGCAGAGAGAAGAGTGAAGAAAAAAGAAGCACAAGAGAAATGATTGCAACATTAAACAGTCTTCATCAGAGCAGTTGTGTTGCTCGTGCCTTCTCGTGCTCGTTGAAACGACCCCTTCATATATTTTAAAGTAACAACTAGAATGTCCTTTATCAGGTGTTTACTGACTCAGGAGCTGCTACCTACTGAGAGTCTGGGATGATTTATGCAAAAGTGCCTCTCTATATTCTGCTTTCTCCCTCTTGGTGAGTTTAAAGTGTGAATAAAGGACCTTGTGGCAGATTCAATAAGGAGCTGTCCTTGCAAAATGTAAATGAGGCCGGCCTGTGAGGCTGCTGATTTGATACCGGACCAAAGTGGACCCCTGTGGAAAAATTTACTTTGTTCACTTTTAATAAAGTGTATTTGCTATCCTCAGTGATGATTAATGTCATGTGACGTTACAGAAAATGAGCACTTTCCAGATCAAATTATGCAGTGAAAGCAAGGAACAGGTGAGTTAAAGACAGAAACGCAGAAACGTACAATTAAATGTCTGTTATGATAAAAATTAATCTTGGCTGTGTAAATTACTATTGCTAGTGCTAGTTTGAGTATTACAATATCCAATCCTGTAGTGGGAAACATGTCACAACTCAAACATTACAACACAACACGTCCTCATCCTTGTTCAGTTAGCGACAGAGCCGCTGCACAAGCTCTTCAGTGTTGTCTTGTGTAAAACTTTGTATTATGGGGTCAAAATGCATGAAAATATGATCTGATGGTCTTTTTCTTTTTCTTTGGCGTGTGACCGTGGTATGAGCGTGAATATGCTCTTCAAGGTGTCCATTATCAGGAGCTAATGGACTCCCTGGATGGTTCTGTCCTCCGTATCCTCCATTATTTCTTGATAATGGACCCCTTGTTGGGAGTTTACACTTACTCATACTACATCAATACTTTATGATAAATATGCGTCATGAAAAGCTGCTTTCACAGACGACCTGTGCAGCTGTTTGTCTTCATATATTACTGCAAGAGACAGAAGCAGCGCGGAAATAAAAACATATCTGTGGCTCTGAGATGTTAATAGGACGGTAAATACATATAATTTAGATATAAAAATACGTGTAACTGGCTGCAAGCTAAAATATATTCACAGCCCATCATCTCAGCCACCGGTATGTGGAGGAGCGCGTGTGTGTGTGTGTGTGTGTGTGTGTGCCATTGAGCCACAGGTGTTTTTCTGAAATAGAAAGATGACATAATGCTCCGACTGGCAGCCTGATGTCACAGCCAGTGTGTGTGTGTGTGTGTGTGTGTGTGTGTGTGAGTGCGTGCGTGTGTGTGTGAGTGTGTCAAGAGAAAAATTGTGTGTCTGCAAAAGGAGAGAGGGAGATTGTGTGACAGTGTGAGAAGAGGGCGGGTAACGACGCGTACGTATGATCTATATGGCAGATCTATAGGATGCTTTGTGTGTGTGTGTGTATGTGTGTGTGTGTGTGTGTGTGTGTGTGTGTGTGTGTGTGTGTGTGTGTGTGTGTGTGTGCGTGTGTGTGTGTGTCAGTATGTGGGTGGGTGTGACCATGTTTTATGGCAGCAGGTGTGTGACAGCATGTAGCATGCATGTGAAATATGCTGTTAGTCAAACGCCCATGTAACTTTGTCTGAGCAGGCCATTGTGTGTGTGTGTGTGTGTGTGTGTGTGTGTGTGTGTGTGTGTGTGTGTGTGCGTGGGTTGGCTGTGGATTTATATCCCTGAGTTTGTCCTGAGAAGATATTGAAGGTGGAAACACTTTCTTCTTCTTCTTCTGCTGCTACAGGTTTTGCTGCCTTGAGGCTTGAAAGAAAAAAAAACCCATTTAACTTGGTTTCACCTTGAATCACAGATATGACTCAACCTCACCGCGCTGTCAGCTGAGCTGTCGCTGGCCGCTGCTGTTTGTCTCTTTAGTATTAAATATCCATCTTTTGTGAAGTGAGCTCAAATACACAAGAAGCTGCACAGCGAGTCTTCTGTTCTCCGACTGCAGCAGCGGCTGAATGATGAATCACCATTTAATGATATTCTACAGATTAGGGAACATATTATCGTTTTATTAGTCATAATAATGCACATTAATTCAGTGTTATCTCTCAATACTAACCTCCGAATGACTGTGTACTGATAGACAGTAAGGAAGCTGTGGTACATGAATTACAAACCCAGCTTTCCTCAGTCATTTAAATTAAGTCTGTGGGAGCCATTTATGTTTAATGTTGGCACGATATCATTTTCATTTAAATAAATATATCTTGGACTAATTTGGACACTTGGCGGCGCTCATTAGATGCCGACCCGATCGCCAGAGTAAATGTTAGCTAAGTACGCTTCTGCAGAACCACAGGTAAGTTTCAACGCTGTGTTTTTGCTCCGGTTCGGTTTAGTCACAAAAAGTACTTGGTTAATGGTCAGGAGAACATCATGGTTTGGCTTAAAATATCTCTTTTGGTAACACAGCTGGAAATGTCCCGAGAGCACCTTCAACACATCTGGTTTTACACGGCTGCAGAAGGTCAGACTTCTTCCTGAGGTCTCCTTCAGGACCTGTCTCCACAGGTGGATGGAGGGAGCACACACAGTTCTCACCAGCAACAAGATGCTGCAACAAGCTGGTGCATCCACCTCTCTTCACAGCAAACTGAACTACAACTGTAACAACTGAACAAACTAACAGCAACTGAAACAATTGGACATCGTAAAGATTTGACCATCTGCTGTCACAAGCTTCTCTAACCCAATATTTCCCCTGTGAGCTCTGGCTTATAATTAATTCATTAATTAACTCATCAACTGGTGGATTAGTTATGAGCAACACCTCATCTTACTCTGGGTTACAAAGATTCATCTTGCAGTGTGAACTTGTTGTCGCCCCCTTCTGGACAGAGACAGTAATTACATGTACTGTTGAAACCAGGTGAAACAATCTGACACACACATTTGAAGCAACGTTTTACGACTATGATAACATTAAAATATCAGGTGTCTTGTGTTTGTGTGTCATGAGAAGCAGTCTGAGTTTTAACCTTGAGGCGACGTATTTCTCCGGTCGTCGCTTCTCTTTTTAAAGCGTTCGTCAAGGTTAAGGCTGGATTTAGGTCCGTGTTAGCGTAAGCCTCGGGGCTCGGGAATTAATGTGTCAATTAGGGTCCTCCCAAGTATAGCAGGACTAATCGTATGTGTGTGTATTTGTGTGTGTTCTTGTCAGTGTCCCTGTCCGTCCCTCAGACATTTACTGCCTCACATTACCACCTATTTACAGCCTCCTGCTCCTGCTGCTGAGGAAATATGATCTAATTAATCACTCACATCAAACTGCTCTAATGTCAGAGTCCTCCAGTGTGTGTGTGTGTGTGTGTGTGTGTGTGTGTGTGTGTGTGTGTGTGTGTGTGTGATGCACCTGCTGGGCCATCTGTGAGACGACTGCACTTAAAACTCCAACCCATGTTTTCATTCAGACTAATAGTTGGTGTGATTTATAATCACATTAAATGGGTTAATTTAATTAATGAGTAAACTAAATGAGACTCAGATTCAGTGTGTGTGCTGGAGTCTGCTGTGTTGCAGGTGTACTCTTCATCCCTCTTCATCACTCTTCATCACTAAAAACAACTCAGAGTAAAACCAAACGTCCTGATTACTGCTACAATTTCTCACTAAGATCAATAGTTGTTATACTTTCAACTTGATTTGTGAAGTCGCCTTAACGTCTGATCTCTGTGAGGTAACACACACCTGACAAATAAACCTCATTACCAACACTTTTGCTCAGTTTTTGCTTTGTTGTTGATTTGTCCATCAATATAATCTCACTGTCCAGTTAAAACTGTGTATAAAAATGGATGAATGCTTTACATAAACTAAGGTTCGTCCTTCAGTCGCTGATTAAAATGTCAGTTAAACTCTGTCCATTGAGTTATCTCATAAATGCATCACATCAAAGCTTTTTATTTAGCTTTCAGACATTTCTCACTGTCTTTCCTCAGAGGATGAAGTTGACTCAGTTGTCATAGAAACAATATCAAGTCAAATTTCATCCAATCAGGACGCTGAGGTTTGGTCGGTCCTGCATCACGTGTTCCCTGCTCCTCGTCTTCACCAGCTCTTCACTGGTTTCTACTTAATTTAGACTTTCCTTTGCTGCCTCTTGTTCCTAGCTTTTTGTTTTCAGCCTTCGTCGACTGCAATTTTGGATTCTATCCTGTGGACCATCAGTTTATTGTTAAAGCTCCCCTCTTCTTTCAACCTGCCAGACTTTATGTGTCCTGCGTTTGGGTCCTAATTAGTGTTGTCACGATACCAACATTTTGGTATCGGTACCGGTACCAACATGCATTTCGATACGCAAAAAATGTCATTACTTTACTACTTTATTTTAATAGAAAATCTTAGAACAATAACATATTAATCAGTAAATAAAATAAAATACCACAAAGACAAGCTTTTCTAATGCACACAATTTTCTCTCTATCTGGACCAGAAGCACCAGACCTCTGCAGTGAAAAATAAAATTAAGGTGATACATTTGTCATACAAGCTGAGGCCTTAATTACATTGAGATACATAACCTAAAAAATATTTTCATTAGATATAGCCTGTCTTAAGTAGGACCAATGTCTTTAAATGGTATGTTATTAAATGGCTAAATGTGTATGTAAAAGTTTGTTACTTTATAAAGATCATGCATGTATGCATTTTACAGCTCTGGAAAAAAATGAAGGGACCACTTCAGATTTATTGTAAATCAGCATGTCTACATGTATGGCAAAAAGTTTAAAAATCACTGTGAAAATATAAATATAATAAAAGCTGCAAGCAGCGATGAACGGGCCCTCGCCCCCCCACGTACGTCGGGCCGTGGCGCCGTCGGAGGGCAGACGCAGAGGGCGAGTCTGTCCACTATGTGGCCCGAGAGCTCACCCATCAATTATATGTAAAAAAGAAAAGATGTAAAACGTAAAAACAAGAGGTGTATCTCATGCAGCCAGTGTAGTTACATGATCCCACACTGATTTTGAGTCAATTGATCACATGACCTGGAAGCTATTGAGCTAACATGCTAATATTTACATATAAAAATGAATAAAAAATAATAAAAATTAAAAGAAAATATTTAGAGATGTAAAACGTTAAAAAACAGTCTTGCAAATTAGCGTGGCCTACATCACGAGATTCAACAGAATTCAGGGAATGCGTGGATATATGGTTTTTGAATGTGCAACAAAGTATATGGGAGTTACAGTATAAGCCAAAACACACTTTCCTTGATTATAGCGCCACCTAGTGATGGACGTTCAGGACGAGCATAGATTATACCAAATTAGTACCGGTATACCGAACAGAAAATGCTTTCCAAAACTGCTCGAGCAGCAGGTCCTGCTCTTGGAGAAAGTTGTCATTAAACATGATTTTCACAAGACAGAGTAGAAATCTGTCACGCTGGTTTCCAGCTGTGCTGAACATGAGTCAGCTCAGTAACACTTCATGACATGTTCTTCCTATAAATAAATAAAACAGTCTTAAACGTCCTCTATCCATTTATGAGGGGGTGAAAGTTTATGGTTGGAACATCAAGTCTACATGATGTCCAGTATGTGATCATAAAGACAAGTGGAAGGACTTCATTTATATTTATTACCTCCATTTTTAGTATGTTTACTATGTTCACTGTTTCCTCCGTGTACATTGACCTTTTACTGCTCGAGCTGCTGTGATCTTTGGGGCGGTGTGAAGGGATGTTTGTCTCCGGGACGTTTATGACTGTTAACATAAAGAAATGTATTTGCTGATGGTATATGGTCCCCAGAGGATGATTCCTACTGATGACCCCTCGGGCCAAAATGTTCACTCACACAAACTAGAGACAACAGGACCTGAAGAAAGCTGTGTAAAATCTCCAAACACTGCAGAACGCAGCTCTGAGCCTGTTGCACATTTCACGTTTAAAGATGTATAAACACATTCTTTGGCCCGGGCTCGGCAGAACATTCCCGCAGCTCCATTAAATTCAACCATCTTTTACGTCAATGCGAGTTTTATGGTTTCATGTTCAGATGTCATCATCGTGGATTCCTGAGTTCCTCACGTGAACAGAAAACACATGACTGTAAAAACAACATGACCTGTCTCAGTATGCTGAAGGTATATTTAAAGTGTGATGCAAACTGTTTATAGATGTCACGCCCTGAGCTTTAAGTGAAGCTGGACCGTGTCAGCATGCTCTGTGAGACTGTCAGTCATCTACACGTCTCAGCACCATCTCGTCTGTTCTGATGCATTTGAGGGTCAGTGCTTCAAAAACAACTGACACCTGACAAATAGTTTGTTTAACTTACTGCAATTATTGTTTGTAGGTCTGCTGATCTGTTGATTTAGTGAGTGAACATCAATGAAGGCATCATGAGGCAATCTGCAATTATTATAATTAATAGGGCAACTTTACATGTGATATGTTGCAACTTAACGTTTCTCTCGGTTCAGTTTTAATGTTGTGACAATGCCTTGCTTATGGTCTGGTTAAATTAAGACCCTCTTGGTCAGCAGCCCAGTCTGCAGGATACAAAGTTTGTTTCTGCAAACCGAGACTGACATTTGTACCAAACATGGCATATCACATTCACATTATAGGCCTATTAGGTGACTTTCACATCAGAAGGTGGCGGGGATGGTGGTGGTGATATTACAGCCGACAAGACTATTGTTCACGGGAAGTTGGACCATCTCCATTCATGATTGTTTGTTTCCCTAACCCTAACCAAGTGGTGTTTGTGCCTAAACCTCACCAGAGCGAAAAGCACAGCATCGTGAGAAGAAAGAAATAGAAAATTCAACCTAAATAAACTTTAAGTTGCAACATAAAGAAACGTTCAGTTTGAACTGTGATTTTGCAGAAAACGTACTTAGCTAACATTTAGGTCCAGTTGCCTACGATAGTATCACCGTGACCTGGATGACTGAGAACCTTCATCAACATGTTAGGAAAAGATCCTGTTTTGGTTTATAATACCTGCTTCTGTCACCACAAAATGGCTGGAAAGTGTCCAGACGTTTTATTAAAGCTCTCCAATGGTTTAACACACTTACAAATATTGAAACACCATCTTGAACAGTGGTCTCTCGCCTGTAATTGTGTGACACGTATTGTTGAAATGCTGATATGACAGGTAGAAGATGTACGGATGTTAAGTATTTGTGGTTTGTAGAGATTTTTTATATTCTGGCGGCTCAGCTGATCAGTGAGGTCTGATAGTTTGTGTTTTATTTGAACCTGACGCTGTTTGGAAATCCCTGACTGCTGTTATTTTCCTTTAGATTTTTGAGGCTCTCAGTGTAACACAACCTCAATTCTCTTCAGCTCCATTCTGGTTGTGGTGGAGGCAGAAACCTCACGGAGACAAATAACTCAAAACCTTTGAGAATAAAACACAAACTATCTGCAAAGCCCAGATACAGGACACATAGAAAATGGCTGTATTCCTTTAGCTAAAGAGAATTTAAGTCATCCAGTCCAAGGATAGCGAGCAGCCACGCTCTGTCACAGATTTGTTTCGCTGTGAATGTTCACAGCGACAGTGTGTGCAGGTATGTTCGGCTGAGATGTTCAGATCTCTTAAAGTGATCCGGTTACAGACGGTAACGGGTGAGACGGAGCCGTGCCGCTGAAACCTGATAACACAGCAGCCACATGTCAAGGCAAACAGCTCGAAGTGTGGAGAGGAGCTGTAAATGATCCAGCATTTACACTCAGACTCATTCAGTAGTTCACTCACACACACTTTACGTTACACACTCGATAAACAGTACGGGAATGAAAATGTACACACCCTACCAACACTAATCGTGTAGTTTTCTTGGATTTAGGCATCAACTTCAATGGTTAGTTACGACCACTGTTTGGTTAAAGTGTCTTGATAACCATCATCCTGGATAAAATAAGAATAACATAAAAAGAAAGTGACTGTTGGTTGGTAACAGGAAACCAACATCAGTCTCTCATCGGTGGATTGATGGGACCATTTATTGTTCAGTCCATCCACCGGTCCAGTATCTGAAGCACACACTCCTGGTAGGTGACCTTGTAACGCTGCATTTCTACTGTTTACCTGCAGTTATCAAATACATTCTCCAAATGTGTTATATCCTGTCTCCGAGTCCCCTAAACCTCTGTGAGCGTTTAAAAAGCTCACCCTGTCTGACTTCCATCAGTCACAACAGCAGGTGAGAAACACTTTATTGTCACAGCGCGTCTATGTTCGACCTCAAACTCAGACGTGTAGGCGTATAGAAAGTCCAGCAGATGGCATCTTTTGGGCCAACAATATTCATCAGAGCTGAAAAAAAGAACAACACAACGACACAAAATGTTCACACGCAGCAAATACATGTTCAGTAGACTGAAACGTGTCGGTCCAAAAGGCCTGTTGTTGGTGAAGCTTCCTTTGTCTGTCACCTTTTCTTATGTGATGTGGAACGAGGTCGATGCCAGAGGCTGGCGATGTCTGGAAGCAGCCACGGGGTCGTTAATGTTACTTGTATGAATGACGTATTTGTGTTCTGCTAACGTAAAAAAAACAACTAGCACATAAATGTGTTTCCACCGTTAATGAAATGATTAATGGTGGACTCCTTCTGAGGTGTCAGACTGAATGTTTGGTTACAATCTACAGCTGAAGGCTTTGAATTCTTGTCGAGCAGTCACATCCGACAGAATCGTCTGTTGGATGTGCAGGTGTGTCCATACACAAGAGACATGTTTGTTGTACAGTGAGGACACCTGTGTGTCCACCACATGTGAATCGTGGGTAAACAGCACCCTCTTGTGTTCAGAGAAGACGTTACAAGTTGTATTTAAGGTTAATTAATGTCAGACGATCGTTCAGCTGCAGAGACTCGACATCGTCGTTCACGTCTGACAGGAAGCAGAGAAACTGCTTTTTGTGTCTTTGTCACTTTATTTTCATTTTGTTCATTGTTTTGTTTGTACATTTACTCGTTTCCGGCACATTCCCCGCATATGTTTCATTTATGTTCATCCTTTCGGTGCAGCTCAGACACACTCTTGTGTACCGCAATGTTCAGAAACACCCTCATGTGCAGGAAATGTGCTCCATTCACCCTCCTCTTCCTCTTCCTCCTCCTCCTCGCTCTCTCTTTCTCACACACACTCTCTCTTTCTCTTTTCCTCTGTCTGGATCTGAACTGGAGTAACCTCTCTCTCCCTCTTCACTCCACTTTTTGAGGAAAGGCGTGTGTGTGTGTGTGTGTGTGTGTGTGTGTGTGTGTGTGTGTGTGTCGCTGCCAAAAGGTCTGAAAAGAGGATTCTGCTCTCTCTCTCTCTCTCTCTCCCTCTCGCTCGCTCGCCCTGTCCCACAGTTTGAGGCGTTGCTATGAATCAAACCAAATATTCCTCCTAACAACAGATGCCTCTCCTCCCTCACAGCTCCTCTGTGTTCTCACATCAGCACAAAAAACTGAGAGTGATCACAAACTGACTAATCATGCTGTCACACACACACACAAACACACACACACACACACACAAACACACACACACACACACACACAACGTGTTGCTCAATTTGCTTGTTTTTCGTTCACTTGCAGATTTTTTTTTCTTTAACGTGACGTCGCTGTTTTGTTCCAGAGTCGAAGGACATTGAGCTCTCAGCAGATGTACAAGAGGAACTCCCTGCATGCATTTACACTCCAGATGTTTTCCAAATATTACGTTTATCACGATTATCATCTCATTTTGAACCATTTAAACTGGCACAAGACGACTTTGTTGCTTTAAATGGTCAATAAATGATCATTCTGAAGTAAAGGCTCTGCCATTCAGTCTGCCATCAGGCCATCTCTCTCCTGGAAAAATGACCGATTAAAGGAAGTGTGTCTGATATTACACGTCCAGAACAGGAAGTAGCATTGTTTTCCCCGGTCACTGTCCCAAGTTAACGGTGGAAGAACTTGAATAACTGCGAAAGAAAAAGAAGCCGTTGATGGAGGGAGAGCGATAGAAACCGAGGTTAAAAAATAGTAAACAGACGGACGTTCGCTGGATGGAGAGCGCTCCGGTGTTGTGTCAAAGTCTGTTCCCGTGTTGATATGTGTCTCCTCACATATCAACACGGGAACAAACTTGAGACGCTTGAAAACTGACACTCTTTCTACAAAACCTGCTGACTTATTAACACAACCGGCTGTTTGACTTTTCACAGCTCTGACATCCGGGTTTCTAGACAGTTCTGGACAGTAGCCAGGCTGCTAGCGGTAGCCATTTTGCTAAAGCTGTGTTAGCAACAACAGCACCACCAGGAACACCCTCGGACGGGGAGATTTGAAAAGTTGTCTGTTTCTGTTTAAGGTTGGAGCACCGTCCTGAGTCACTGAAAAACTATATAACTATAACATTTACTGAAAACAGAAGTTTTTGGCATGTTAAAACAAACATGAGCAAAATTGTTGCAAGGAAAGCTTGAAAATGTTCAAACTAAGTGAGGATGAATCTGTTTTTAATCTGCAGTCTGTGAGGATTCAGAGGTTCAGCCTGTAACGAGGATCAAATCATTACCTTTTCTTGTTCGGGACCGTTGGTGAGATTATGGTGGAAAACCCAGAGGCAGGGTTCTGTTTTTCTTTTCTTTTTTCTTTTTTTAGTAACTTTCTCCAGGAGTGCCCAGATCTTTAAAAAGTTGTGTGGGTCAGCAGCTTTGATGCTTATGTGGGTTAAAAATACTGCAGGGTTTCCTCTCTGCCAGCCGGGCCCAGTCTGCTCAGCTTCTCCTCAGAAAACGCTCGCTGTCAGAGTCACCGTACACACTGACGATGATACACACTGACGGTGATACACACTGACGAGTCCGTCGGCAGCAGGACAACGGTGCAGAATGAGTCAGTGGAAGTTTATCATCTGCATGTTCCTATTTCTGTTTCTAAACTGAAATCCAAACAAGTTTTCAGTCTCACAAGAGAACGAGAAAACCTTCAGCTGAGGTCATCGCTGCTCCAAATACTGCAACCCAACTGGAAACAGCCTGTGGCTTATCTACCAGAAATGAGCACTTTCATCTAAACAAATGAGCCAAATGGAGCAAAAATATCTGTTGTGGCGTCTGCAGTTCCTCACAGGACGCTGCACGGGCGCAAAGCTTTGGATTTCTTTAATTCAAGTAACAAAAGAAGACAACACTTTTCCTTCCAGCTTTCAGATGTCTCAACACTTCGCTCTGAGCTACAGACACATTCTGTCCTTTGCAAACTTTTTGAGGTTTCAGACCCTAATTATAAATCAAGGAAGGAGAACCTGAATGCACCACGAGCTTCAGTCTGTGTAAAGTCTTACTAGATGGCTTTATGTGAGGAAGAGGACGACCTTTGTCTTGTGAAGGAGGCAGTTTTTGTCTTTAAAGTCAGACGCAGCAACGTATTTATGTTTCTTCAGGGAGGTCAGAGGTCAACAACAGTTTGGTGCCCCTGGAGAGTTCGTGGAGGATTAAGGCCTTCGCTCAGAGACGTGTGGAGAAGATAAGTTAATGCCAACGAGGAATGCTGGACTGGTCTCTGTAGGAACAAACCTACGTAAGCGTCAGTGCCGGAAGTCAAAAAAGCAAATCCTTCTGTTGGCCTCTCACTCCTTCATTCACTCCTTCATTCACTCACTCGCTCATTTATTTATCCACTTCCTGATTCATGTACTCCGCTCCACGGCTCTCGTGTCGAGTCCTGGACGTGTTTGCAGAAGAAGCCCACAAGCCCATAAATCCATGAGTCAGCCGCAGCCCATCTGCTCTTACATAACACTCCCATAATGCAACAGTGCCTGCCGCCTCGGTCTGATCCTCCATACGTAAACGATGAACACGCAGATCTGAATCCCAGCTCTCTCCCGCCATAGAGAAAAAATTCCTGAACTGTAAAGCATCAACAGAGTTCAGAGCGGGTACTGTGCATTAAACCACGTGCCAAAACTCCCAGCAGGCTTTGTGTTTCCACATCAGGTGTGCGCGGCAGCGGAGAGGCTGCAGCGAGGGTTTGAGGCCCAGACGCCATAAAAAACTGAAGCAAAACACATCTGCTGCTACAGTAACACGGCGCACACAGTCTGAGCTCTGAAAACAAACAGGGATCAACCTGACGGCTCGACTCGACCCGTTTTAGAAGAGCTGATGCTCAAAAATGTTCAAAAAAAGAATAAAGGAAGTTTTTGCTACAAAAAAAAGAAATGTCTGCTGTTACGTAACGGTGAAACTTTTAATTAAGACCCTTGTGTGCGGCTTTTTGAGACAATTTCAACTTGAAGAGAGATTCTGGTGAATTCTGGTGAGTCGCTGAGGTGTTTCTGTGTCCTCGGATCAAACGAGGCGGAGCGGCTGAACTTTATATCGGCCTCAAAATAAAAACTGAACGACGACAGAAAAGCAGAGCTGTCATTACAAGAGAATCAGATCTAAAACTGTCTCCAAGGCTTTTCCAGGACCTGCAGGAACACTGAGGCTGTTTTTAGGAAACCAGACGGAGAGTTCAGATGATCTCAACGATACCGAGAAACCACACACACACACACACACACACACACACAGACACACACACGTACAGATCTGCGACATCAGGAGCTTTTCAGTTTCTTTACATTCACTGGGAGTTGGCCTGCAGCCCGGATCCTGTTTCTCGCTAATTATGGACAGAAGTTAAATTGTAGCGACGCAGAGTCTGCAGGGCTGCCGTCAGGACAGAGGGAATTACAGCACATCACTTCCTGTCACAGCCGTCAAAATAAGAGTCCTACTAAGAGAGGTTTACTAATGTGGCGTAGACATAACGAAGAAAAAGGGAGCGGGGAGTAGCTGGGGACTAGTTTTAAAAAGGAAAAAACAACAAAAAGAAAATACTCAGTGTGCTTATGTATGTACAGCCGGCCATCACTGGATTACTTTGATACTGGAGAAAACTTATAAACATGATTTTTCTAAGGCAGTTCTGCACAGAAAAGCAGTGTCTTGTTTTGAGGATTTCTCAGCAGACGTATGGAGTCATCGTCTCCTCTGGTGATGTCTCGTAGTCCACAAAACATTTCTGGAGCTTCACAGTAAAACAGAGAACGTTGCAACTGTGAAGCTCCAGAAATGTTTTGTGGACTACGAAAAGGCTTCATTAATCCCACAACAGGGAAATTCACTTGTTACTATTGTTGTTATTTTTGGGTGGACTGTTCCTTTAAAAACTCAAAAATAATGTTAAAAAGTAGATGAAGACAAAAAGTTTTCTCTTTCATTTATTGATGTCCGTCTCCAACTGTGTTATTAAACTCATCATAGCTGTGTGTAAATCTGATGAACTGCCTCCAGTGATGTCACTCAGTGGCTGAGTTGCATTGTGGGTAATGTAGGCACCAGGTTTTAAAAAGGGAAGAAGAATGTGAGGAATCAAAAGGCGACATCTTTGATCATTTGTTTGTCAACTGTCCATAATGAGTCCAACAGTGTGTGGACACTGGGCAATGTTAGACCTGGGGCCTACATTACCCACAATGCACCTCGGCCACTGAGTTAACCTGAAAGATAATACATTCATTTTGAAATAATACATAAAATGTGTGTTTACTGCGCTTACCTCAAACTGTCTGATTTAAAAAGTCATACTTTTAATTTACCTTTATAAATATTATATATTAATATTTTATTTAATTATTCTTAAATCTCTGTAATCCCTGACATTCTTTGGTAATTTGTATTCTTGCACTTCTACAGAGATATATTTTATATACATACATATACATTTATATATATTTTTGTTTTGTCAGATTCCCTTCAGCTGTGCACAGCTGAGTTTCAACAGGTTTTCTTTCTTTCTTTCTTTCTTTCTTTCTTTCTTTCTCACTTTTATTGTGAATCCAATCCTCCTATTTTCCGTTATTCTCTCTCTCTCTCTCTCTCTCTCTCTCTCTCTGTGTGTGTGTGTGTGTGTGTGTGTGTGTGTGTGTGTGTGTGTGTGTGTGTGGCGCACGCTGCTGTCTCCAGGCTCTGCTCTCCAGGCGCCTCCTCCTCCTCCTCCTCCAAACATGGCGCCGGCCCGCAGCGCTGCTGCTTCCCCGACAGACGACGCAGAGAGGGACAGAAGGAGGAGAAGAAGAAGCGGGCAGCAGCTCAGCCCGAACGCGTTTTAAAAACTCCTTTAAAACTAACACAACTTTAACTCTCTTCACGGTTTTCTACCGGAGACTTTACGTGACGCTTTTTTTTTTTGGAGACGTTTACGCGTCAGGCTGTGCGCGTAACGGAGAGCCCACCTGTCCGACGAAGGTAGATTTCACTCCCGTTTTCATCGAGGATGTGAATCTCCCTGATGTATGTGATATAACGGAGCAGAGCGGGCAGACAGACGGGTAACTCGGGGTCAGAGCTGGCTCTGCTAACAGCATGTGCAGCCCTGTGAGGAGCAGAGACACAGCGGCTGCAGAGGACTGAGTCTTTCCAGGGAAAAGAGAAAAAAAAACAACTTTTCTCCGCTCTTCCACACGCAGAGGATGGATGGAGAACATTCAGCGCTGTCAGGGGTGGAGAGGGAGAGAGAGAGGCTGCCACCGATCTACACCAGCTCCCCTCCTGCAGTAAGACAACTCATTCATGCTCCAACACACTGATTCATGCTCCAACACAGAATCTGTCTTTGTTCGGTGATTATGTGGAAAACTGCATCATGATACTGCTACTTACTGAAAGTCATCCAATAATAATGTGACAGAAATCAGTGCAGCTTAACACGTAAATCCTGAATCATGTTGACACGATTCACTGAAATGATGATCACAAGCAGAAACAGTTACATTTATGTTGATCGCTGCTTTTTAAAACCAAGATTCATTTAAAAACACTGATTTTAGAAAACAGAGATAGAAATAAAAGAATAACAGTCCAGTGGATATTAATTAGTGATAAAGACTAAATGATGCTTGTGTTTTACTGCATATAGAGTAACAATATAGAGCACACTACTATTTTATTTGTTTTATTTTACAGTTTTGCATCCATACAAACACCTCAACACACAACTGCATGTTCCTCACTTGATCCCAAATGATTTAATAATAACTAGAGCTGGAAAAAAACATTGATATTATCATCATCGTGATATGAGACTCTTACATTTTGGATATTGTTATATCATGAGATGTGCCTGTGATGATGTCTGTTCCTGGTCATTTTCTGAACTTAATCAGACTGACAGACTTCATTAAATCCACATCTAAACATCTAAATATTCTCATATTTTGTGTAGATACCAGTCATCATATTGCACTGTTACACTAATGTATGATATTGTGTAATATCTGTAATATCCACGTCCAACGTCCGAGCATTCAGAAGGAGTTTTTGAGGAGATATAATGTATAATAGCCTAAATATATTGCGATATTATTTTAAGGTCATATCACAGGATGGCACAACATATCGAGACCGTCATAGATCATATCACCTCCTCTTGTTTAGTTTAATTTTACAGCAGATATCTATATTTGTGTTGAAACATGCGGCGCTCTGAGCAGATTCCTCCGACAGCTCGACGTACCACAGTCACTGCATCGCGACTCCTTCTGGTGTGAACTTAATCTAACACAGATTAAAGTTAACTTGTTTGTGGAGAGTTGAATCCTTCCTGTGAACAGTTTAACTGCTGTCAGACAGTTCGGCCTGTCGTCAGTTTTACGTTCGAGTGATGACACACATGGACGAGCTGCAGTCAGTGTGTGTGATGAAGAGGCGCTCAGCTGAGAATCTGTTTCATCTCAGTTCACGTCACAGTCTGTGGAGTTAACACCCTGATGCAGTGAATGAATATGTGATAAATAAGTATTTTATTTTCTTCAGTTAGAAAGCTGTCGTCACGTATCGTTCCAGTTTTGTCCCTGATCATCTTTGATAACTGTAACTTTCTTGTTTCTGACGGGAGTTTAGTCTCGCAGTCAGGTGAACACACACACTCGGCTGTGAACCTTGTAAAAATGTATTTGTTAATGTATAAACTGTATGTCTGACCCACGTACACTCACCTATCACACACACTCAACAGTGGTTTTCTCCTGTTGGAAAAAGTGATGCCCCCGTCTTATATAATGACTCCTGACATCAGCTCTCCAGCGGCGTGTCTGATGATGTAATCGTCGTGTTGTTTGAATGCATAGCAGTTAGCTGAGAGTGTTTATGATCGTGTTTTGAGTTTTGTTCTCGGTGTCACTTCGAACCAGGCCGGCTGCTGGGTTTGGTTGATGTCATCTCCATTGTGTCAGGGAGCAGGAATGTGCAGATCAGATGGTTTTGACCAATAAACAGTCTGTCACTGCTCAGACCGACTCCGCTTGTGTCTGGAAATGCCATAAAGTGGCTGCATGCGCTCTCCCTCTCTCTGTGTGCTGCTTCCACTCATTCTCCGGTTCTTCCTCAGAAGTCTTCTGGCCCCTCGAGCTTGGATCTGAGGAAATTCAGGCTCAAAGGTTGGATAGAAAAAGGTCTTAGTTACAGCGGGCTGTCATTGTATCGCAGACCAATAAAAATAGAAGAATTGAAGACAGCTGGCGCTCACTGAAGAGTCCGTCTGTTTTCACCTGGACAGAAATGAAACCGCAGCTGCTGTTTCTGCACAAACCTCTTTTTCTTAACCAGATTTTCTCCAGACCTCCGAGAGTTTGATGAAATAATAATTATTTAGTTCCATTGGATCAATTTAAATCAGACTTAACTGGCTCGACAGACGATCATGAATTAAACTTTCTCTGTTTTTTTTCTTTTTTATTAACGTCCTCTCGTTTGCAGAATGCAGCCTGGTTGGGTCTGCAAAATCAGACGAAGGAAAGCAGCAAATCTTCACATTTAAGAGGCTGGAACCAGCAAATGTTTGACATTTTTGCTTGAAAATGGGTGAAACAATTCAAGGATTATGAAAATAGTTGCAGACTTGTGTCAGATAAATTGATCATTCGTTACAACTCTACCAACAGCTTCAGTTTTCCTTGTCTGTGCAGTTCTAGTAGAGATAAACTTGATGTAATATTTCCTCATTTGTTGGTTTAAGGTCCTTACATTCTGATTGTTGGCAGACAGACATGCAGTAACTCAGTCAGATCACTGTGCTGCAGCTTGTTGAGACTTACTGCACATTCCCGCCTTGAACCTGTCTGTTTGTTACTTTGGTTACTGTGCGTCTGACCTGAATGCTTCGAAGCTTCTACCACCGCCGTGATAACTGACGTCCAAATCTGTAAATGAGTAACTGAGGAGATGTTGCATCAGCTGCACCGAAAAAGTGGAAAAGTGTCGAATCCTTCGAATCAGTCAGCTCTGCTGACTAACGACTGACTGAATCCTCTAACCTGCAGATCCCCGAGCCACAAAGTTAACAGCATCATCAGATATTCCCAAATAAAACATGAGAGGGTCGGGTCGTCTTCTCAGGCTCGCTCTCTGATTCTCCCCGACTGTTTGGTTATAGATTTCAAGATCGTTGATTTGTTGAGTCTCGTTCCCAACTTGCCAAACACCGACCTAACAACCCAGTGTGTCAGTATCTGAACAACCGAATCACAATCGGACCTTTTAAAATACCTCAGCTCTGCTTTGATACAAACACACACAGTCACTCGATAATCTGCAGGTTCTGATTAGAGTTTAACTGAGAGGGGGAGGAGGGTGTGTGTGTGTGTGTGTGTGTGTGTGTGTGTGTGTGTGTGTGTGTGTGTGTGTGTGTGTGGAGCTCCTCTCGGTGTGGTTTCTCTCTGGATGACAGCATTTCCTCTCAGACTTGCAGAGTTGGACAGAACTGACATCACAAGACTCACTGAGATAAAACTGGCTGCTAAAACTGTTCATTGGAGTCAGATGTTGACCAGCAGGTCGTCTGTGCTCTGCTGTATCAAGAGAGACCATGAGAAGAAGTTCCCGTTGGCGATATGTATATTGAGACCAAACTATAACTGATCTGGATGTGACCGTCACCGTCTCTGCTCCTCGCTTCTCAGAGATGCACCTGTCAGTCAGCCGGTTGTGGGCGGGGCTGTGACGGTGATAATGAGAGAGAGCAGAGAGCGAGGTGGCCGTTCTGTGGCTTCACCGAGAGAGGAGGGTCATTTTATCATTTTGCAGACATCACTTATAAGTGAGAGGATGAAGCAGCCACAGCCAGGCTAGCATGCTAATCTACAGCATTAACCTGCCGAGGTTCAGCAGTTACACTGACGGTCATGTTCGACATCTTAGTTCAGTTCGTTAGCTAATAAGCACTGAACATAAAGAACAGTTAAAGCTGATGAAAATGTCATTCACACACGTTTTTATGTTTAAAAAATACAGATGAAGAGAACTCACTCATCTCAGACATGGTCAGCTGATCTCCAGCTCACAGCTGATAGGTTCACGGTGTGTGGACATGATGTGTATATTTAACAGTCTGATGTAAACACTGCGACACGTGCAGTTCGGACACGGTCGTGGCGTCCAGATGAACATCACGTAGATCTTCCTGTGATTCCTCTGATGTCGTTTCCTCTTAATGATTTCAGTGGATCCGTGTCTGTATTCATGTATTCACTCTGTTCTGCGTGCAGATCGGCTCAGTGTCCTCACAATGTGTTTGATCCGATGTGAATGAAAAAAAAACCTGTTGTATCTCATTAACACTCTGGCAGAGAGACGAGGGGCTTCTGTCCAAACTCGAACACAAACACATGTGTTTGTGTACTGGATGTGTGCGTCTGTTGTGTCATAACTCCTCCGAAAACACAATCTGTCACAGACCGTCTGAGGTTGTTGCTTCAGATACAAACGGCCCTTTGTTTTCTCCCTATGTTGGCGTGTGTGCGTGCGTGTGTGCGTGCGTGCATGTGTGTGTGTGTGTGTCTCTGTGTGTGTGTGTGTGTGTGCACCAATGCCAAGTCTCATTTCTTTGGAAACTGATTCATTGTGAGCAGCCGATTGAACGTCTTCCTGCTCCTTCTGTTCTGCAGCCCCTGAACACATCACGCCTGGAGTGTGTGTGTGTGTGTGTGTGTGTGTGTGTGTGTGTGTGTGTGTGTGTGTGTGTGTGTGTGCGCTGCTGTCAGGAGCGGCTGCTGTGCATCTGCTGATCTCTCCACCTCCTCTTCCTCTGCCTCCACCTCTCATCCCTCCTCCCGTCTTCTCTCTCCTCTCCATCTATTCTGTGGTTTCTTCTTCCTGTCTTCTTCTGTCTCGTTTCTTCTTTCTTCTGTCCTTCCCTTCATGTTTTTCTTTCTCTTCCTTTATCCTCTTATTTTCACCGTCCTCTCTCCTCTCTCATCCTCTTCTCGTTTCTTTCACTCTCATATCCCCTCTTCTTAGCCTCGTCTCACTTTATCCCCCCTCTTTTTTTTTTTTGTTTTGTAATATCCATTTTCTCCTCCCTCCTTTAAATCCCTCCTTCCTCTCCTCTTCACGTCTTCCTCTGCTGGCACTCGTAGCTCCTCTGCAGCTTGCAGAGACCTGAAACCCGTCTGAACCACCAGGAGAGACCAGAAGATGATTAATGACACTGAACTTTTTATTAAATTTCATGTTATATCAGTTCCGTTTTGGTGATATTGTTATTGTCTGTTCATGCAGCTGAAAAGTCTGGATTGATTTAAGAAGTTTCCATTTCTGGTGAGAAAACATCGGCTCAGTGGATTCAATCTTAAACTCGTTCGCTCACTTCAGGAGACGTTTTGAGTTTTAGATCTTTGTCAGAAAATTGTGAATTTACAAATCAGCAAAAGTTTGACATCCCGGCCATTTTCTTTTTTTCTTTGTGTCGGTAATAAATGTTCCATATTCTGAGCTGCGGCGTCTAAATGGATTTTATTTACATTATTGGCTGATCACCCAAAATTGGTCCTCCTAGTCGGCGCCTTGTTTGGTAGTTCGCTGCCGTCAGTGATTGAGTGTGTGTGAACGTGTTTCCCTCACAATGTTTTCTAGATAAATGTTTTTCCTCTCTCTTCCTCGTTGTGATGATGTCATCTTCCCGCACCAGGGTTTGGGGCGAGGAGCGAAGCAGCCGTTTCCGTCTCTGGGCACCTTCATCTCCACACTGAGCCAGCGGAGGGACGCGGGGGTGAGGAGCTTGGCCGGCGGCATGACGGGCACCCTGACCAGCACCCACTGGATCCGACACGGTGAGTTCAGTATCCTGGGATCAAGTGAGTGACATCGCGTGTGGACCGCGTGGAGCCCAACGAGTGCAGTCATCTTGCAAGAGGTGCAATGATGGATGATGGGGGTCAACAGCCTCGTCCTTGTTCCTGCTCTTATCAGCTCTTCTTATCTTCAGATTGCTCATACAGAGAAAAAGCAAACAGAAAATCAGTCCCAAAAATGAGTCTTGGAAATTCTTGAAACAATTTGACTGAAATTGAGAACACGCTGAGCAGTGGCCTAATAAATAATGACTTGATTAGACGGGGAAATGTTGACCCGAGAATTTTTTTTATTATTATTCTCTCATATTTGAGTCAAGTCAACTTTTCAACTCTGCCCCTCCTAGTGTTTCCCTCTGGTATTACTGTTGGCACCCCTCTCGTAAACACAGCGTTAGCAACTTGGCTACTTTCCAAAGTAAAAAAAAAAAAACAACTGTAAGAATCCAAGTTTGTCCTAGAAACCCTGTGAACACAGTAAAACAGCTGGTTGTATTAATAAGTAGGCGTGTTTTGTAGAAAGGATGCTGGTTTTGAAGCGTCTCAAGTGTCGGTGGTGAGAGGAGACACATGTCAGCAGGGGAACAGACTTTGACACAACACCGGAGCGCTCTCCATCCGTTCGCTCTCCCTCTTCACCTTCTTCGCCTCCTCCATCATCAGGCTTCTTTAGTTTCCACAGTTATTCACGTCGCTTCACCGTCACTCAGGGATAGTTCCTGTTCGGGTTGTGCAGTGGCAGACGTGCTTCATCCGTGCAGTAATCTGACCTTCATTTTTCTGGGAGACATTCAGCCCAGTGGCAGACCGAGTATCGTAGTGAAAGTGAGGTTTATAGGGAACCAATCTGTACACAAAAGCTGTCATTTTTCTCCACACAATGCTTCGTGTCTTTGTGCAGCTTTTGGTCTTGTCAGTTTAATATTTGTCCTGAACCCTCTGCAGGGAGAAAAGCTCACAGAAACATTATGTGCAGTCGGTTCTTTCTCTCACCCTCATGTCGTCCTTTATTTGCCTCCGAGAAGTTAATTTCAAAGTTGAGTGTCGTTAAACTGCAGTTTGAGTGTGTGTTGTGTTCACTGTCTTTGTTCTCGTTGGAGACACTGCGGTCTCCGTCTCTGTCTCGGATGTAATGATGTGTTACTTCCTCTGTTTACAGTACGCTTGATGTATGTACTCAGACTGTGTTTATGTTGAGCTGCGAGCGACAACACTGGAGGCAGAAACTCGTTTCTGAAATGGAAGAAGAAGAAAAGCTGTTCATGTTTTCCAGTTGATGACCGCGTACTTTAAAATCTCTTTAAAAATCATCGGGTCACGTGTCTGAGCAGGTCGTTACAGCTCTTTCAGAGGACGGTTCAGGTCTCAGTTCAAGCTTGTCTTCTCAATTTTCTTTCTTTTCACCTTCACGGTTCAAAAAAGATTCAAGAGCTGAAATCAAATCAGTGCTCGGAGAGTTCAGAGTCTCTGCTGGACGGTGTTTGGATATTCTACCTTCTCAGCATGTTTCAAGAAAAATGAAACTTAATTTAAGTTTAATTGAATTTGTTTTTTTCCTGAGTAGGGAATTTAATGAAATCATAAAATATCAGTTATGAATGGAGATGACAAACGTCACAGTGATTTCACATTAACGTGATATAACTTCCCGTTAAAGGCGAGGTTATTTCTGACTGCCGTGAGAATGCAGACCCAGCGGAGCTGCTCACCAGCCCGCTTTGTCACCACGGCTACTGATGCCAGAATAATTATGCAAACCTCCGCCCCAAATGAAAACCATATGAAAGTGAAAACACTCAACACACACACACATCAGATAGTGTAGCATTCCTCGGGCCCGTTGCAGTCGTCCAGCCCGTTTGGATAATCACCACAATTTGCTGTTTCATCTGTAAAGTATTACAGGAGGTTTGTATTTCCTTTTAATATTGTCAAATAGTGTTTTGTGTGCTGTGGCTGAGCTGAGCAGAGATCCATCTGAGTTTCATTTCAGGAGCTGAGAACAATAACACCTTCTCTAGAAACGCTGGCATCAAAGTGCGGCTTGTTGTGGAAAAAGATTAAAGAACTTTATCGATCTCAGCAGGCGAACACTGGTTCTCCTTCAGACGTCTTTAACTTCTTCGGTGCTAAAAAGAAAAGGCTATGAGTTTTAGTGTAGGGCTGATCTCAAAGCCCAAAGATGACGTCCTCAAATGTCGGTCTATGTTGGATGCTGTAATCTTCTTTTTTAGCATCGTGGAAGCGCCACGCTGGTGCAGCAGTGTAGCGAGCAAGAGCAGTCCATGTGAACGGCTGGTCGCGGGGGTTGGATGGATCACATGCAGGAATTGTCCCACGTGTGACCAAGAGTCAAGATTGATTTGATTTTAAGTTATGTTACTTAAATGATGATATGTGAGGAGCGTAGTTATTTTAGCCCAAAGCATAATCTTTTCCTAAACCTAACCAAGCCACAGCCATTTCACGATGAATGTGTTACTGCCAAAGCTGAAGGGTTAATGTAGCGTCAGAGTTTGGAGCTGTAGCTGCCAAATATTTGACAGGTTGGGAGTGAGAACGTGTTCACAAGGTCCAATATTCAGAATAATAACCAGCTTGAACAAGTTTAGTCTGAATCAAACAGGTTTTAAACCTTGTGGATCAGGTCACTCTGTACCTGACTGTGGCCGCTGTTTTTAAATTGAATAATTAACCCCAATGAAACAAGGACCAACCAATCTTTTAATAATATTAAACCTTGTCTGTGAAGTGTTTCGACTAATTAAATGTATTTCATCAAATAAACATATTCCTTTTAGTGAGAACAAACTCCTCATTTGGTTTCCTGTCATGTTGTCGTGACCGTTCTTGGTAAACAGCCCATCTTCAGTCTGATGTCGGTGTTCTGCTCCGCTCTTTAAAACCTCAGCAGGAACAATAACGTGAATTAATGTATGGCACTCGATGACAACACTTGTCCTCTTACCCGTCGAACAACAGGAACAAAAAAGCTCTGCTGGAGTAAACTTTGATGATGAGAGGGGGGAGGATGTCCTCCGAGGTCTTGAAGGTGACTCTTCTGATTAAAGGGTGTCATGACAACCGAAGCTTGTTGCTGTCAGGACTAAATTGGATGACACACAAGCTGACAAAGCTTGGGTAATTAGGAAGCAGTGAAGGAGGACAGGGGGAGGGCAACGGTGCAAAGATGGAAGGATGAGGGTCAAGAGCCTCCTCCTTGTTTCTGCTCGTATCAGCTCTTCTCGTCTTTTTTTTTCTTGTCCTGATGGAGTCGTTGCCAAACTTAATCAACATCACCTTTCCATGTGCTGCTGTTAGTGGAACGATTAATTAATACACGGCCAGATGCTGTGAAACACGTCAGATTTTCGTGCTCCCCTGATGATGACTCACAGCGAGTTTTGATGATCCTGTTTCTTCTGGTGACACCGCCGTCAGAAACACGTGTTTTTCCATGATGAGGTATCTTATTGTAATGTCACACGAACAGCAGCCTGAAGCATCAAAACACTGCAGTTCCTCGAAAGGCCACTTGAAGCTCAAGCAAGTGAGTCCCCGTCAGAGCTCATGTTAAGCAGAAATAAATATGTTTATAGCCTGGTCCAAAAAACGATTTTACTCTCTACAGCTCATTAACACGCTCGTGACAACTGTACAGGGGTGAATTTGAATTTTTTGGAGAACGTTTAATGCAAATATCAGACAAATAATACGCCTTGCAACTCCACCGTCATGTACTCTAACTCTCTCTTATTTGACTGCTGAATGGAGATGAAATGTCCTTCCCTGACTTTAAACAACGCATCCTTTTCATTTCCTCACTCGAATCGAGGGTCGAAGGACAGAGGGTGTCGTCTCTGTACAGATTGTAAAGCCCTCTGAGGCAAACTGTGATTTGTGAATTTGGGCTATACAAATAAAATTTGATTTGATTTGATTTGATTTGATATTTTTATGGCAGATTTTACATTTGAACTCATATTTACAAACTCAAACACTTCACGATGATCCCGTCATCATTCATCCGTCTCTCCGCCTCTGTTCTCGTGTCCCTTTCATCTTCTGCTTTTACAATCTGTGCACGCCCCCACACAGAACGAGCGAGCACCCACAATGCACCTGGACAGGCCCCGCTGGTGATATTGTTACTGTGGAGAGGGACACAATAGCGGGCTAATTATAAACAGAATGGATGGGTGGTCAGACGTGTGGGAGGACGGGTGAACATGTGTGTGTGTGTTTCTGTATAACACAGTGCAGTCTGGCCTCAGTGATTACACACTGAATGAACTTAATGTGTGTGTTTGTGAGTGTGTGTCAAAGCATCATGAGTGACATCTTTCTCATACTTTCACTGTCTGTCCTTTCTGTTTTAGTCTCGCTGTATATTCTCTAAGTCTTCACGTTTCCAGAGAGGAACAGTAAAACTAATCTCTGTTTTCGAATTTTTTTCATCTCCCTCATCTTTTGAACGACAGCTCTGCTGTTAGCAGTCATCAGTACTTTGATGTGTCAAAGTGCCGTCTACTCGATTCTTTGATTCATTTATGAATGAGTTCTTTAATTGCTTTTCATCCACTATAAATCCAGTGAGTCTGAAACATGTTCTCACTTGCCAAATGATAAACGTAAATGAATTGTTGGGATGTCAAGAGATTTTCTACAAATATAACAAAAATAGCTTCTAAAACAACTTAACAACCCTGGTTTTAATGCGTGGTTTATTGTGCCTCTCACTCAGGGAGAGAGCTGCCTCCGATCTGCAGCGATGTTCGTCAAAAGCAGCGGATCTCCATCGACACTCTGCCCCCGGAGGTCAAAGCTCCGTTCCCCTCCGACCCGATCATCCCTCTGAGAACCAAGACCACCAAAGAGTTTCAGTGAGTTTCCAGTGTCTAAACAGGGATCAAACACATCGATACTGTTTCCTGTTGTTATTTTGCAGCCGGGTCTGGTCTGTTTGTTTAAGCAGTGTGTGTTTGTGTGTGCGTGTGTGTGTGTGTGTTGTCAGAGAGGACATGGATCGTGCCGTCCAGTCGGGCGACTGGAGGGAGGTCCGGGAGTTTTACCTGACCACCTTCGAATCCTTCATAGAAATCAACGCTGCCTTCAAGGTAAATAAATTGCACACGCACACACACACACACACACACACAGAGTCTGGCTCTCAGCTGAAGGCCTGTTGTGAGAAAGCTGTTGTAGATGCTGTTAAAATTTCCCCAGACGCCATAACTGTTTTTACGATGGGAAAGCATTTTTTTTCCTGCTGTTTTCCTCCGTTTTTTCTCATGCTCTCTCCGTCTTTGTCTTTTCTCATTGTCTCCCTCCTCCCTCGTTCTCCCAGCGAGAGGCGAATGGATCGTTTAACACCATAGACGACTCGGGAGTCAACGCCAAGTTTGTCAACGCTGTTTACGACGCGCTGCTGAGCACAGTAAGCACGCTGCAGTGAGAACACACCTACAGATACAAACATCCAAACACCAAAACAAAGAAAAAGTACATCCGCAGCGTACCGACTGACATTTAGGGAAATATCAGCTACGCCCCTCCTCAGTGGGACTTTTCAGGTTGGAATTTTAACTGCCATCACTCACCTTGTGGACATTCGCAAAGAGTGTATGATCATGGTCTTTTCTGCAAGGCAATGCCCATTAAACGTACTACAAGGCACTTTTAAGTGGTTATGAAACAGTCTCAGTTTAATACTGATGCCTCATCCCCAGTTCCTACAATAAATGCTTATGTATGACCACACCACATGGTTAGGGTTAGGAAAAGATCACGGTTTGACTTAAATTACCTGTTTTGGTCCCAACAAACGTGGCGGGAGATGAACAGAGGTTTTTTCATAAACACCTGATTTTGTTGCAACAAGCACAACTTCTCATCAAAAGTATATACAACTGGAAATTGTCCTGAGTTCTCCTTAAAATGTCCAGTGGTTTCTCACTTATAAATGTTGAAACGCAGTCTTGAACTGCGGTTACTGGCTTGGCAACCTTCCTGCCTATAATGAAGACATATACTCCTGGGGAAAGTTGATTATTACTGAGCAACTGAGTCTGTTAGTTGTAGGTTTATGTTTAGCAGCTGTGGTTATAAAAGAAAAATAGTACTAAAAAATAAATTGCGTCTTTCTTTAATTTGCTTCCAACACAAATAGACACTCCAGACAGAGTCCGTGGAAACACTCCTCGTAGCTGATGTAATGACATTTAAAAAGGCGCTGTTAAAGAATATTTTCCCTTCATTCATCAGCTCAGTTTAGTCAGTGAATCTCAAACCAGCGGAGGATCTTTTCAAATACGAAACACTTGTAGACACTTCTTCCTCTTCTTCAGTGACCTTTCTGGTTAAGTTACGGTTAGATAAATATGGCAGCCACAGTTTCCATTTCTTTCTCTCTTTGTGGGTCTCTGACATTCAGGGATGTTGACTCAACCTTCTGATTCGTTCTATTTTGGATGTTGAATATGTTTTGGTGTGTGTGTTTAGCCTCAGGACATCCAAAAGTCGGTGTTGAAAGGGATCATCAACAGTCTGCTGAGGGAGTGGAAAGGGTGAGAGCACTTCTCTGACACATCTGCCTCTTTAAACTGCATATTTTGGGATCTATTTCTTTTTCTATCTAATCTCTTTGGCGTCAATGTAATTCCAGACAATCCAAACACAAATTCGATAATTTTGTCATTTGAATTTTGTTGTATAAAGTTCCATCTCTGTTTCTTCAGTACAGCTACTTGACCTTAAAATATGGAGCCAGCCTAACTTGATTTTGTTTGTGTTCTGTTTTCAGACCTCGGACAAAAGACGACCTGCGAGCTTATTTCATTCTTGTTCAGGTGAGAATGAAAATCCTTGAGAGACAGTCCAGACAGTCAGAGGTTTCCTGTCACAATCAGGGCACACCTCTGTTACCTGGCACATGTGGCCGGTGGAAACATGAGCGTTGACTAGAACGGCCGCGATCAGCTCCGGCGACCATATCGTGGTTGTAACGCAGCCGTGACGGGCCTGGTGGAAACTGGGGGTTAGGAGTAAGCTGAGAAAAAAACAATACCATCAGGAGCAGAGTGACGCTTAGCCTGCAAGACTCCATGAAGCATATGATCGGGCGTATCGTTTTTGATACTCACCAATAATGTCCCATGAAGTATTAATAATGTTGCTGTGGTGCCCCGTGTGAGGTCATGCACCAGTTTTGCACTTATTAGAGTTGCGTACTGGAACTATTTTCCAGGCGTCAACCTGAACTTTGTGTTTTCTGTAGCCACAGTAGAAGAAATGTTAGTCTGTGTCACAGCTTTTCTTTCTTTCCTACAGTTGTTTTTCCTGCAGTATCCAACAGTGTTTCTTATACTATATACTATCTCTGTCTCCGTCCTCCATTTTCTCATTGTGGGTTCCTTTATTTGATCCTTCCTAGATCGTATTTTTGATCTCTCTCCTTTTCCCTCTCCGTCTCTCTCCAGTCTGATTTCCATATATGGTTTTGAGAATTAGAATCAGATAAAGACAGGAATCTACAGTAGTTCCACTGTGGTTCCACGCTCCATCAAAACACACACACACGCACCCACACACACACACACACACACCCCTTCACACACACACACACACCCCTCCACACACACACACACACACACACACACACACACCCACGCCCACACACACACATACACACACACACACCAAATGTCAGATTCTGTCCCATTTGACTTTGAGGACTTGCCTCGTCTTCCAACTCTCAGGAGAATACAACCGCACACACACACACACACACACATTGGGACTGGGTGAGGTCATGTTGGAGTTGAGGACTGCTGGTTTCCTGTCTGATGACGACTCTCCCTCCTTTATAGGCTCTTCAGGCTACACATTCAGCTGCTCTCTCTCCCTCTTCATCTCTGTGTTTAGACCCGGTGGAGACTGGAGACTGGAGACTGGAGCTCTGTGGGAAATATCTCACCGATCATGTCATTTGTTATTATTTTTAATTGCATCCAAAAGACCACTCGAAACACACAGAACCTCGTGTTCTGTAAGTCAAAATGAGTTAAGTTTTTGAGAAAACAAACACAGTAAGAGCTGTTTAATCCAGTTTGAGTCTGTTTTAAAGAACTCGGCTGTGTTAAATCTGACGAATCCTCTACCCAGTCGTTCTAATCCAGGTCTTGACCGCTAACTGTAAAAATAGTGGACAGAGGCACCGTGACGTCACCCATAGGTCTCTAGAGAGCCAGTGTGAAGCCATCATCCACCATCTTGGCAGTGCATGACTCCAACTAACTCCTGGCTGGTTTCTGAAACATGCCCAGCTGTCGGGATATCAAGGGCACCAAGCTAGTTAAAGCTAACAAGCTAGCTGTGTTCACAAAGAAAGAAAGTACATTTTGTCTTGTGTTACTAAAGAGCCAGAATGTCTTTCTGTACATTAGCAGTAAGCTAGCCAGCAACAGCAGGAAGCAAGGGTGTATTTGTGTTCAGAAGTCAGCACTCACCAGATGCACCAGGTCTTTTTCTTCTCCTCCAGTGTCTTTTCTCTTTCCCGACCCCTCTTTATTTTTCTTTAGGCTCATTTTTTCAATTTAATGTAGTGACAACGTTGTGCTTATTAGGTCAGGGTTTGGGAAAGATCATGTGTTTGTCCCCACAAACACAGCAGGAAATTGTCCAGAGGTCTCCTTGAAAATATCCAGTGGTGTCACTCTTACAAATGTTGAAACGCAATATTTAAAACGAAAAGTTTAACTCCACCATCACCTCCGGCTCCTGATATGAAAGTCAGGTCATAAACATGTTATGTGAATGTTATATGACTCATACTGGAGAAATGTCAAGACAGTACATGTAACATGTACAAACCCTGACTGCCAGCATTTTATTCTGGTGCCTGAAGCAGAATGTCGCTACATAACGATCACAAAACTACTAGAATAAGATCCAATTAGTAATAAACTGATATTATTTGTTTTATTCATGGTAGCATGCAGACTGGAAACCCTGGAGGTTTGAGTGTGCTAATGATGGACACTTTTTTAGTCCCAAAATTGAAACGCTCAACAGAGAGATGGGGTTTAAAAACTCCCAAGTTGTGTTCCAGCATCACAAGCTGCATGTGTCCCAATACAGGTGCTCGACCTCCTGAGGTCAGACGTCTCTATCCTGAATAATGTAAATGTGTGAGTGGTCAGCTTTGTCACAATATGACATATCCGGTTGTGTGTGTGTGTGTGCAGAACCCTCAGTATTCGAGCACCAGCACCTACGTGATCTACGCTCACCTGCTGAGGCAGATCGCAACTCTGTCCGAGGCCGACCACCACTTCCTGGTTCACTGGCTCAAAAAGTAAGTCTGAGTGTCTGTTTATGTTCACCGCTGATGTTATCCAAGTTTCCACAGTCTCTCTCTTTATTGACCTGTTACTCTATTTTATTTGTTGCGTATCCATCAACAGAACCAGCAGATTTCTGTCTTGTTGCTGTATTATATTTCACTCTTTTTCCCATAACTGACTCTAAGGAATAGGCGGTTGTGTGTTGAACAGATTATAAAGCCCTCAGAGGAGAATCTGTGATTTGAAGCTGTGTAAATAACTTGCAGTATGTGTAGGAGTATTAGGTCCTGTCATCTCTTCTTTGCAGCCGGGTTAGCAAGTGATTGATCGTACGATGGGAACGTAAATTTGAAGTGTTTCCAGCTCCTACTGGAAATACTTCACTCTGGCTCACTTTCCTGATGCAGATATCACACACAGCTTTTGATTATGTGTACTAAAATTAAATTTAGGTATCATATTCCCAGTTCTACAGTAAAAAGAACGATAAATAATCATATTTGTTGTTGGCAGCTGTATCATGCTGCTGATATTCAGAGCTTTTACTTGAAGCTTAAAACAAACATTTACACTACTAACAGAGACAAGTTAAACATTTCCTCAGGGTAATATGTAAAGGTTGCTGCAGGAATGAGTCCTAAAAACCAGAAATAAGTAAGCGTTTTTGCACTCCTGGTTCTCTTGTCTCAAAGAAAATGGCTTTTTTTAAATATGGACTAACGGCGACTAACAGCTTTTAAAACTCGACATGCATCCTACAGTTACAGATGTAAGCCAGCTTCTGTTCATCTCCCTCAGCCTGAGTAAGCAGCCATGAAGAATGAGTCCTGTTTGTGGTGATGATTTACAAGCAAGCCGCTTCAAATTACAAGTTGTGTTCGGTTCCACTCGGATCCAAAAAAACCCCAATTTCTGCATCCAACGCTGTTATTTTTTTTCTCTCTTGAAGTTTAAGTGTCTATTTTTATGCTTGTGTATATTTCAGGATTTGTGCAGTTTGTGCAGTTTTGACTCTGCCAAGCTGCTGATGTTAACCAGTATTAACTTTGTGTGTGTGCGCGTGTGTCCGTCAGGCTGTCAGCGAGGCGTTTCAGGCAGCTGGTGGAGCGCCTCCTGCAGTTCATCTCCACCCGTATGTTTCCTGCAGAACCAGACGAACTTCCTCCTCTGGCCAAATGCTCGTGGTGGATCCCCTCCGCTACCAAAGTGCTCGGCCTGTTCAGTGCGTGTCTCACACACACACACACAGACACACACACAGACACACACACAGACACACACATTCAGATCACCTTAACATCTTGCTGTATATTCATTGTATGTATGGTGCAATAAGCCACAGATTATTTTCTACCGTTGACGTACTTTCTTCTCCGCTCCTCAGATGCAGCCAACAGTGTCTCCTCTCCTCCCATCATGCCTTTCACCGACTTCTACAACATCACTCTGGAGCACATAGACTTCATGGAGGAGTACAGGACCTGGCAGAACTACGGCAACTCAAATAGGTCAGCTATCTGTCCGTCCTTCTCTTTGTCCAGTTTAACCACTAAACTAACGGGCTGTTCAGTCTGGCTGATTTTCACTAAAATGACTGAATGTGTCCAGAGTGGCTCAAGCAGCTGGTGAATAATAAAACCAAATTCGACATCAGTAGTGAAAATGTTGTTTGAGTTTTGATAGAATGTCACGATGTCCGTCTTCAGTGCCGATATTGTTGGTTCACTGAAGTCAGCAGCAGTTTTTGTTGGCTTGTTGGTACTTTTTTCATAGCGAGTCAAGTCGTGCCAAGCTTTACCTGGCAGTGGAAACACAGCATACAGGTCCCAGATAATACTGCTTTAAGAAACATCTGATCAGAGAGGTTCAGAGTGTGTTGCTGGGTGAAGGTTGTTGGTATATTCAGAAACCTGAATCATTTCACTTTTGTTATTTGTTTTTTTTGCAGAGTTTTGTTTTAGATTTATGGCTACTGTAGTATCTGCAGTAATTTAACAGACCAAAAGAAATTAGTAAAAAATGTTTCAAATGACCAAAAGATCTTTCTTAAAGTTGGGTTCAGTTCCGCAGACTCAAGTTGTTTTTGTTGATCAATTAATTGTTTATTTCTGTTAAACTGATAAACAATAAAGCCAAAAAACACTCAGTTTAATGCAGCAAATCCTCACATTTGAGTTGCATTTTCTGTCAGCCGAGCGATTTATTGACAAATCACTTCAGCGGTGGGTAAAAAGCACAAGACATGGGTTTAAACTCACTGCTAGATGCTGCAGGAAAATAAATGATGCAGCGGTGGAACAGACAAAGAGAAGCCTTTTCCCAGGGAAAGTGTCTCTGGTCTCGCCTACTAATAGAGCCAGAAATGCTAACAGATGTGACGACGCATTAGCTTGACTAAGCACGACCCGTGACCAAGAGTGATGTTAGCTCCTTCTGAAGATTCCTGGGAGTGAGACTGAGGACCTCCCCCTGAGCAGAGACGGAGTAACGTTCCCACAGCTGCAGTTTATCCACAACCGTGGAAACACTTTCAGAAGCCATGAAGTCTGTTTCACGCTGCGTCATGGCTCGTTAACGTCTGATAAAGGAAATGGATCCAGAGTTTACAGTTCAAACGATCGGCTCTAAAAGTCCCCTGGCTGGTGTGGTCGGGAATTCTGCTCATTTCGTGTTGGAGGGTGTAGATTTCAGAGGCTGCTCGTTTGGATGAAGCCTATAATTTTAAAAAACACTTGAGAGTTGGTCAGGAATAAAGTGTTTTTGTTCTGCAGTCTATAAAAAAATATAGATTTTTGAAACGGATGGTGGCAGAACATATTAAAAAATAAAATCTTTTCAGGGTTATTAACTTTTCACATTTCTTCTTCTTCAGGTTTTCTTTCTGTCAGTTTCCCTTCATCCTCTCAACGACGGTGAAGAAAGCCATTATCCAGAAAGACTCTGAGCAACAGATGATCAGTCAGGCCAGGGTGAGACACACACACACACACACACACACACATAATCTCACACACACATATTTGTACTTAAATTAGTACCTAAAACTAATACCAGCCTTGAGATTTACTATGTAACCTTTCTGAGTTAAAAAATGTCTAAAAACAACCAGACCGTTCTTCTATATGTTGTTGAGTTACGTACTTACGTTATCCCAAATGTTTAAACAATGTTCAAATCAGAGAAATCCACAAGTTTACTGAAGGTAACGGTGCGTTTCATGTCGCTGTAACTTTACCGGAGAGAGTCAGAGAGTGAGGAATAATGCTTTGAAACATTACCTCAAATTCGTCACCTCAGACAGATTGGATTGGATCAGCAGTGGTGGTAGTTTCATGGTTTGTTCTCCATCAGCGACTCACGTTTGACAGTGTTTATCTGTCCATTAATCCAGATCACTTTACTCCACATTAGCTCGAAGGTAGCGAGCAACAGCACACATCGAGGTTGTGTGTGTGTCTGTATGTTTGAATTCAGATCAACCTCATTACAGTAACACCCTGACAATGGAGGTCACCTCCGCGGATCACTGCTGCAGTCAGGTTGATAAACAAGAGTGAAGATAAATCCACTTTTTTAATCTCTGAGCTCTCCTCCAGTCGGTAAACGGCTCCGGACTAGACCAGAGTGTTTATTCCTCAAGAAGGTCCGGCTCTGCACCAGACTCTCTCCACCAGAACTTAGTAGTTCTGAGCAGCTGAGCAACATTTAGAAAAAAATCTTTGATGCGTTTTGATTGAGAGACCCCTCGTGGGAAAAATTTCATATTTTTCAAATACTCCTTATTTAGTTTCTTAGAAAGAACTACGTAACACAGACACATGAAAACTAGAAAGCAGACAGAATATGTGCACGTACACCAGGAACGAGTGCACGTCTCCACACTTTGATTGCGAGTGTGTTTTTCGTGTTTTACAGCAAAGCCTGGTCAGTAAGGTTTCTCGCAGGCAGAGAGTCGACATGAATCTTCTGTTCCTCAATATTAAAGTACGACGAGCACAACTCCTCAGCGACTCACTGGATGAGGTTAGTACACGCACACACATATACTCTTGTCACATCTGTTTCAGATGTTTTTTAACCAAAGTACTCGTAAAAGCATGGATTACATAATAAGTGCTTGCTATATAAGAAAATAAGCGCCAGAGGAAAGTTGCAGACGTTTGCATGGTGATTTGTTTTAAACAAACGTAAAGTTATTTCTTACTTTTCTATTTCAAATTCGCCTCCCGACAGGAAGTTGGAGCTTTTTTGACACACGCACAAAGACTGCTTTACTGTATGGGCCACTGTGACCAATCACGTTTGCATGTGTCTTTGAGATGAATATGTTTGAGGCGTCACAGCCAATCAGAAAACAGTATTGTTGTGGCTGTTGAGTTTGTGCAGCACTACACATATCTTGGCTCTGTTAACTGTTATCAATGACTGACCTTTAAGCTTCATTGTTTGTAGAGAAGAACATCAGCATGTGTTTCTGATGCTGACAGAACCTTCTTACTCCTGTTTTAGTGAATCGGTGCTCACATTCCCCTTTGTCATCTGGTGCAGGACACATTCGCTTAAAAATAGAAACAGATTGCAGGGTATTGTTAAAGTGTGCTCCAAAATTGCAGCCGCAACCTTGAATGACTTTCCTTATCTGTACGAGGTCAGGACTTTGAAGAGTCAAATAATCCTGGATGATCCCAGGCGCCCCCTGTCCAAAGAGTTCAAGTTGCTTCCATCTGGCAGATTCAAGATTAATTTGTCATTATGCAACAGCCTGAGGAAAGATGCTGCTCTGTGGTCTGGTGGTACGACAGCAGATACTTCTGTAGTGTGAACAGGCAGATGGGCGCCAATCATAGACTTATAGATTCAGACTGTTATTGATAAAGACTTTAGTAAAACACGTGTAACATCTTCTGGATGAGTCGGTATTTGATCTGCTGCTTTTTACCCTGACCTTGACATTGGCATTTGTGCTGGTCCAGTTTAATTAGAGCGTATCTGCATATATTTGCCTGTCAGTAGTGTGTTTACATACACCCTCCACTGAAGTACTGAGAAGAAGATAATGATGAAGGAAGGAATTCGTCTCTCAGACGAGTGGAAAGTGGAAATTTTAGGGCGTCGTGATGTTGTGATGACAAACAAAAATACATTGTTTGAAATGTGTTTTGTAATGAGAGAAAAAACAAGCTAATTTGTGGTGTGGGAACACAGAGAGGGCGGTGACCATACAGAACTATTCATGAGGATAAAACGTACGCCTCTAATGTTCCTCATTCATGTGTCGACCTCAAACACTCAGTCTAACCTAAACCTAACTATAAATCTGATGTGAGCCCTAAAATCTAAGTCTAAGTGACGTTAAATGTTAGTTTCTTGAGTAAGATTCAGCACTAATGTCTTTAGTTTTTGAAGATTGTCAGCACAGTTCTGAAGTTATTTGGTCTGTAATCACAAAATGTTCATACTTGGGAGGTTTTAATTGGCGCAGCTGTGTAAATGATGCAGCACAGAGTGGAAACATTGGTTTCACAACAGTTTGAATGCAACGTAAAACTGAAAAGGAACTTTTATTTTTTTGTTCAGTCTTATCTGTTTGTGTTGTCTCTTCCTTTATGTAGTTGATGAGGAAGAGGTGCGACCTGAAGAAAAAGCTGCGGGTGACGTTTGTCGGGGAGGCGGGGCTCGACATGGGCGGCCTGACGAAGGAGTGGTTCCTGCTGCTGGTGCGACAGATCTTCCACACAGACTACGGTGAGACGCACTTCCAGTTTACAGAAGTCAGAGTTCGGGCCGTCAGTATGTCAGTATGTCCACTGTGGAGCACTTTATTGGAGCCCATCCTTACTGAACCATTTCAGTAAGCTTTGCAAGATCACGTGACCACAAGCAACCAATCAGTGTCCTGTGAGGAACCAACGGCAGCTCCAGGCGTGGTTTGGATGTCCAATCACCTGCCAAGTATTTTTTTGAAAGCGTCTGCCCTTTTCCAAACAATTTCCTTGGAAGAACTACCTCAGTGGTTCTGTGTAACAAACCATCTGGCGTGTCAGGTTAACTGAGCTATAAACAATGTCCATGAAACGGCTTCAATCGAGTGCAAATAAAGAAAATGTAGAGGCGGAGATCCGCAACATGTCAAGCCAGGGCAGCTGAGGACAACAGATAATCTGGAGGGCAGATCCAGTTTGATGCAGAGTGAATGGAAAGTGAAGCCGTGCTTTATTGAAAACAAGCAGAGAGAAAAACAGATTTTTATTGGATAAAAATGGAAAATAAATTTTTATTAGATGGAGGTCTCAGTGGACAAGCTCTGTGAGTTTTCAGGTCGGTGAAACTGCAGCAAGAATAAGTGTCAGATGGCTAAGAAAAACGCTCAGTGTTGGTTTTGGAAACTCAGCAACAAACTCTCATTTCAGACCGGAGCAGCTCCGATTATGACCTCCTTCCTCTCTCCAACTGTTTCAGGCACAGTTTACTCTCCTGTCTTCACCGACTGCCTGGCTCTAATTATCTCTTTATCTCTGTGTCTCTTTGTTTGTGTGTCTCTTTCTCTTCCTCTCTTCGTCTCTCATCCCTCCAAAAACAAGTTTTAACTTCCATCCTCTCCATTCCTGCCACGTTAATGGACCAGTCCACCAAACATCAATCTGTTCGCAGCAATAGATTCTCATAAAGATCCAGTTTTATAGTGAAGAAAAACCATCAAAACTTCCACAGGAACTTCTCAAACCGCTCCTGCAGCACGACCGACCTCTTCTCCATCAATACATATGTATAACCTGTCAATAAGCAGTAAGCAGTTACTTGAACAACAAATAGTCACCTGTCCACCTCTGCATCGCCTTCGTACTGTGTTCCCTGACATCAAACTGGTCCGACATCTAAATGAAAAATCCCAGATTATACCACTGTAGAAGAAAATGATTCATGACTCTGTTAGAGAAGCACTTGACAGTGTGATAACGCTTAATAACATTTTAATGACTAGTCCAAGTTGTGCCACTGTAGTTGAGGCTTTAAGGAAAATATTCACAACACAATAATAACCGTCTCATGACAGCCAACGTCAAAACCAACCACATACGACCATTTAATGTAATGTTTGTTTATGGCACATTCATAAAGACTCTTCATGTTCATGACAGGTGTCATGTCAGATAAAATGTGCGACCTTGTTGTCTGATCTGAACGATCAGAATCGTTTCTCAACTCCTTTTCAATCAACTGTTGAAACATAAATGACTATACAACACTCTAAGGTTTGGTTTGGTTTAGACGTTAAAACGAATCTGTGAAGTTCAGGGAAGATCATGGATCCAATTTTTACCCCTACACCACATTTTCACGTACCCCCTCGCCCCTCAGCCGAAGATCCAATGGTGCTGGTAGCTGCAATGGTCATGTTGTTAAGGGAGCGGTGATTTATGAAGGTTTGGGAGACGCTGACGATCCACCGATTCAGTCGTTTCACATGAACTTGAATAAGACAAGTTATTCAACTGAATAAAACCCAACAATGTCGACTGTTGAGGCGGACGGCCGCGCACCATTGAGTCCGGTTCCACTCGAGGTTTCTGCCTGTTAAAAGGCAGCTTTTTCTCTCCACTGTCGCCAAGTGCTTGGTTGTCGAGGAGTTTGGTTTAGACCTGCTCAGTGTCGTGAGATGACTTTTGTTGTGAATTGGCGCTACACAAATAAATAAAGATAAAGATAACCGTCTATAACAGGAAACTAAAGTCTGATGTTTTGTCGATCCATCCCCCCAACACCACCGAACTTCCTTCTTTGTTCCCGTCCTGCAGCCGCTGAACGGTTCTGACGCTTGAACTTGATGGACATTATTTTAATCCAAATCTAAATTGAAGTTACTGTATGTGAGATTTAAGTAACAGCTGAACTTTCCACCACCTTTTTTGTCAATGTTTCCTTCAGCCACAAGAAACAGTCTCCCGTCACGTGTATATTGATATAATATTTTCTCCAACATTTGCTGCTTTGATTCGGACCTTCCTTGTTCACTACTTTGGAATTTGCATTAAAGCTACTCTGGACTGGAAACCAAGCGAATGTCTGTCCGTGCATCTGCCTCTTCTCCTCTCTCCCTCCCCGACTTTCTATCTGTGTCTCTCTCTCCGAGCCTCTCGAGTTGTTCTTTCCATCGTCTTTCCATCTTTCCACGGTCGTCTGTGTTTTTGGTGCCAGGGGACGTCGGCCCAAAGCAACACACTCAATGAAAGCTGTGTTCCCCTCATTAGCAGCACAGGGAAAGTCCCGGCTCTGTCTCACACACACACACACACACACACACACACACACATGTACAGCTGCACACAGGCAGGTGTACACACACACACACACACACACACACACACACAGGCTCTTTTATGCTTGAAGCAGTGTCAGACTCTGGTGTTCAGAGATGTGAGCGGTCCAGATGTGTGTCTCCGCTCAGAACAGACCGCGGCTGTTTCTCTCAGTGAGTCCTGGAAAAGATTATTCTGCTGAGTTTCTTCTGCTCATTGTCTTTGTTTTCTTTCAATCGATCACGAAAGATATAAAAAAACTTAACACTAATCTGTCAGTCTGAACATCGACAACAGATCGACAGCTGAGAGAAAGACGCACATTCATATTTTGACTGTAAAGGAGGGACGTCAGTTTGTCAATAGCCAGTTTGAGTCTATTGTCAGTACAAGAATTGTATTTTTTGAATAACAATGACTCAGCCGACTCTGCAGCTCCCGGCGACTTCACAGAGTTTTACAGTGAGTTTCAGCTTGTTGTTTATTTGTCCTGAAACAACTTCACCATAGCGCCATTTTCAGAGTGCTTTAGCGTCTACTGACCACACGAGGTGCCGACCTGATCATCAGGAGAAATTTGCCCAGGAATATTTCAGCTGGGGGATCGAACCACCGGCCTTCTGATTCCTGGACAACCTGCTCTCCTGAGCTCCAGCTGGCTGCAGACTGAGCATTTAGCAGCTAAAGAGCCAGATGTTTCCTAAAGGAGCTCCTTTACATCACATCTTTCACCCATCCCTCTTTAGTTCCTTTTGTTTCCTCCTCATTTTCATCCTTTTTCTTTTCCTTGTCTGTCCATCAATCTCTCGTTCATCCAGGCTTCACTGATTTATTAAAAAAAAACAGGGATTTTGTGACAAAATGACCGAACCAACTCCTCAAATACTGACGCTCTGGGATGATGAGCGCCCCGATCTACAATCCCAAGGCGTCGGTGTTTGACGACTGGCGGATGAGACTCAAAAATCCACTCGTCTTACAAAGTGGACCTTTTAATCATCAGTAATGAGCTAAGTCTAATTTCCAAATAACATTTTTGTTTATTTTTCAGGAATGTTCACCTACATGAAGGACTCGCGCTGTCATTGGTTCAGCAGTTGGAAGTGTGACAACTATTCAGAGTTCCAGTTGGTCGGGACTGTATCCTTTATTAACAGCAACACGATCATCAGGGTGTACAAACACTGCGTAGTGCCTGTAATGTTTGTAAGACCTGTTTTTAGGGAACTTCAAGTCGTCTTCAAGAGTGTGTTTTTATCCAAGGTGCTAGATTTCAACACTTTCTGTTTGTACGTGCCTTCTTTTACTTTTTTCCCCTCCTGAAAGTAGTTTTTTATAATCTGCACATAGAGATCAGATCAGACCATTTTAATGTCCCATTAAACAGTATTTATATATCGTCATATATATATCATATACTATATAGTTTCAAAGTGGTTTTACAGCTTTGTGTTGCACCCGAAACACACTCACACACCCTCCCCCTCTCACATACTATAACACTTGTCTATTTTAAGCCACAGAGGAGAAAGAGATACTATAATGTGTGTGTTTAGGCTGTAAATCTGCAGCGCGGGATATAAAATCAACCAGGACAAGTTCTGAAACTGAAAACATTTCTCCTAAAGAGAACGGCCTCAGTGATTTCACACCCGCGTGCTCTTACATAACAAATACGTCAGAACAATTTAACACTCTGCTGAGAATTGTAAAATATATTGGCAATAGCGTTTTTTAAATAATGAGCGCTGCAGGCTCTACATGCCGCTGGCAGGGTTTTTAGTCTGTTTAAATTATGTAGATTGAGTGTGAAGTGAATTTTTTGGAGTGCACGGCCAATAAAGTGACTCGACACGTTTTGGTCAAGCTGGCTCACACCACTCACCAACATCGTTTGTGTTATTCAACTCACACTGATTTAAAAATCTTAACAGGCGTCCGGCTGTTTCTGTTGTTTCTCGAGTTTCTCTTCTTTTTACTCTCAGTATCGACCTTCAGCAGGAATAACACAGAACACTAATAGCAATTCATGTGCAAGAGCGGTCCAGAGATGTGTGTTATCATACCTGAAGAAATCGAAGCTCTTTTCCAGCAACCTTGTGTTCTAGAAATGATTCGTTGACCATGATTTGTTTGACCATCAGTGTTTTGTTGGGAAATGTAATTGCAGCCTGAGTTTTGTTCAAAGGCGACTTTTTTCCCCAGTTAGTGTTTTGTGCCACACAGAAGTCATAAGGAGGGTAGGTGCAGAAAGCAGAAAGGTTTCAGACTCTGATTCTGGTTCTCTCTCTCCTCTCTGTAATGTTACATCCATGAAGTAAAGCACATTTCCCCTCCAGCTCCAGTCAGGGTTAGGGTTAGGGCCGTTAACATTACAGAAGAGAAACAGCCGACACTGGAGGTCACCTCCAGATCACTGCTGCAGCCAGGCTGATAAACAGGAGTGAAGATAAATCCACAAAGTTCAAAATTAATCTCTGAGCTCTTTAGCGATCTTGGGGGTTCCAGAGACTTTGATTACCCCGGACGAGCTGTATGGAGCCATTTTGTGTTTTCTTTCTTCTTCTTCTTGTTTTTTTTACATTTTAAAACGAGTCTCCAGCTACATCAGTTGTTTAGCAGAACGCTGCGGCGCTGTTTTGCTGTGAAACTCCAGAAATGACTTTCCATCAGCGTGATGGTGAGTAGATATGGGTGAACTGTTCCTTTAAGGGTTAGGGCATGACTCTCTGTTGGCCCTGAGCCACTGACCAGCTGCTGTTATTGATACTGATGATATTAGTGATTTGTTTTATTTCCAGTAGAGAGCCTGAATGATGGTGGACAGAGTGTGCTCGTACATACTCAACATGAATGCAGTTGTTCCTGCAATGTGTGAAATGTACTTTCAGGACTGTGTGTGTGTGTGTGATTATATACAGTTAATGTGTGTGTGTGTGTGTGTGTGTGTGTGTGTGTGTGTGTGTGTGTGTGTGTGTGTGTGTGTGTGTGTGTGTGTGTGTGTGTGTGTGTGTGTGTGTGTGTGTTGTGTGAATAGAGAAACGATCCAGTACTTTATCCGTCGTTACTGGCCAGCTGGGAACTGTCAAAAGGTTATATAACCTAATAGCTGCCTGTTCCTCGCCAGGTTATTGTGTGTGTGTGTGTGTGTGTGTGTGTGTGGGTGTGTGTGTGTGTGTGTGTCGAGGGCAGTAACAGTGAGTGTGCTAGAAAACAGTCGGATGGGTGAGAAGTGTGTGTGTCTAAGTGTGTGTGCGTGCTCCTGGGTGATCCACGCCGCATGTTCCACATGTGTGCTTTTCGCTAAGAGCTAATTTATCAATCTCCCTCGTTCCTGTTCAGTCGTCATGGTAGCATTGCGTCACTATGGAGATGGAGAGGGAGCGGCAGAGAGAGAGAGAGAGAGAGAGAGAGAGAGAGGGATAAATGAAAAGCAGAAATAAAAGTGGTGCCGTGGGGGGTGGAAGATGGAAAGATAGAGTATAAACAGATGTAAACAAAAGGAAACAAACATTAATGAGATGGAAGAGAGACAGAGTGAGACATGAAGAGAGACAGAGTGGGACATGAAGAGAGACAGAGTGAGACATGAAGAGAGACAGAGTGGGACATGAAGAGAGACAGAGTGAGACATGAAGAGAGACGGAGTGGGACATGAAGAGAGACAGAGTGAGACATGAAGAGAGACAGAGTGGGACATGAAGAGAGACAGAGTGAGACATGAAGAGAGACAGTGAGACATGAAGAGAGACGGAGTGGGACATGAAGAGAGACGGAGTGGGACATGAAGGGAGACGGAGTGGGACATGAAGAGAGACGGAGTGAGACATGAAGAGAGACGGAGTGGGACATGAAGAGAGACGGAGTGGGACATGAAGAGAGACCGAGTGGGACATGAAGGGAGACAGAGTGAGACATGAAGAGAGACAGAGTGGGACATGAAGAGAGACAGAGTGAGACATGAAGAGAGACAGAGTGGGACATGAAGAGAGACAGAGTGATGCAGAGGTGAGATCGACGGCTGGACTAACCTGCAGGCTCAGACCCAAAGTGCAGCCAGCCTGTCTCCTCTGCTCTTTATGCTCTGTATGCAGTGTGTAGAGTATTTATGAGTGTTACATAATCACAGGTTTAATTCAGTGCAGATTAAAGACCTCAACATCAGAACACAGTAAAACAGTCCTCGAACATTAAACAGCAACAACGGAGTGTAAATAACCAGCATAGAGAAAAGTCAGATAAAGGGAGAGGATGCCGCTACGCTAGCGGTAGCATGCGCTAATGTTTACGGTGGATGTATCGCTGTGGCTCGCCGAGATGCTGTCGTTCAGCCACACCAGTTTGACCCAGAATCGGACCCAGAAGGAGAGGCTCAGAAAAATACAGACTCTGCGGCTGCAGCAGGACTCCCATCCCCCACTGACCTGCAACAGGTAACAGCTAAAAACAGCTAGCGAAAGCTGTGTTTGTCTCCAACACAGTCTCCAAACTCTTGGACACTGTTCGCATAGTCTCTGTCTCCAGTCTGCACGTTTCCAGACTTTTCACTGTGACAACCAAGCTCCCTCGTAATGTAATTAACATGAAACTCGCTTCATAGCGGACCGAAGCGGAGCTAACTAGTTAGCCAGTTTCAGGCTGACTTCACCAAACTAGTAGGCAGCTGTAAATACTATCAAAACGCTGTGACACTCACCTGTGGCTCGGGTGCAGCTGCTGGGTTCGTATGGTTGGGACTGATCCTTTTACGAGGGTCAGTGTGGAGGCAAAGCCAGCTTTGTACTGACCCTCGTTACTGAAGCAGTCCGATGTGAAGCGGTAAGCACACACAAACAGACTCACAAGAACTGTAGCCGGCACATTGTCGTTAAAATGAAACACACCCACTGTCTCTTCTGTAGCTGGGACAGAGTATAGGCACTTATGTTGACTTTTATAACCAACAACAGAACACTTCTTGTTGCGCTTCGACATGGTGCTTTCAATAGCGTAATGGTGGGTCTCCGAGACGTAATGCTGTACCTGGTGGGTGGAGACACTGTGGGTGGGAATATTCAAATGATCGGTCAATGACGTCGGTGACCGAGGCTGAATTTGACTCGCTCATCTGAAAACTGCAGGCGAGACACCTTCAGAAATCTGTATCTCACTCAAAAAAGCACGGATGGTCTTTTTTCAAAGTTTGTATGCGTGTGGCAGCACCACAGACCAAAATAACACCCCAAATCCCAGAAAAAGTGAGTTTTTCCTTTAATGATCTGTAGAATAAAGTTGAGGTTCTGTACATCGTGTGTAAGGAGGCCAACATTCATGCACTTTTTTTGCCACCCAGTTGTCATAAAGTGAAGTTGTTTGTTTTAAAGTTGTGTCTGTGCTGAAGCGACGACGAGATAATGCAGCTAACTCACACACAATCTTTCACAATCTTTACGACAAACTGTGGCTTTCTTGACTTGCAGAATTATCTATTAAATCAACAAACATCACATGTGGTAATTATGGCACAAGAACAGGACTGGACATGACGATGGTGGTGCAGGATGGAGAGTTCAGGGATCAAACGTTGGAGGGATTTGGTATTTTCACATCTTGTGTTTTGCTTTTTCTAACCTTCATATTTGCAGAGTATTGTTGTAGAGACTGATTTTCTTTTTTTTTTGGTGGCTCGTCTTTCTGTTGCACCAGTGAAGCAGCAGTCAGTTTAAGAAGCAGCCGGGCAAATAGAAGGAAGTGGTTAGAAACACAGAGACAGAGAGATAATGTGAAACAGAGCGAGGGAGAGAGAGAGAGAGGGAGAGAGAGAGAGAGGGAGAGAGACCTTTATTCATGGCTGTCCCATAAAGTAAGATATATGAACGAGGGCCTCTAAATGCTTTTCTGTTACACTCTCTTTGATATGTGTGTGTGTGTGTGTGTGTGTGTGTGTGTGTGTGTTTGACTTCTTAATGACCTTAATGGTTGTGATAATAGCACAGTTTATGTTTACCTTCACGTCTGTGCCTGTGTGTGTGTGTGTGTGTGTGTGTGTGTGTGTGTGTGTGTGTGTGTGTGTGTGTGTGTGTGTGTGTGTGTGTTACCTACCTGTAATCAGTAGTGTTCACTTCACATACACACATACACACTCAACCTACACACACAATTACAGCACATATGGTCACCACATGTGGCAGATGTGAACACTTTGCATGTGTGTACGTGTGTGTACGTGTGTGTGTGTGTGTGTGTGTGTGTACGTGTGTGTGCGCGCACGCACGCGCTGGGCCACCACCCCTTGGACATGGAAAAAAAAGCAGGTGGATGGGACGTTCAGTACATGAACTCACCATCACCCGGTGACACACACACACACACACACTCTGAAGTTACACAATGAAGTCATTTAGTCGACATTAAAGTCTCTCTGCCATAAAAGGAAAAAAAAGGTTGGAAAAGACTGGCTGGTCTTTTTTTTTCAATTCACACACACACACACACACACTCAGTAGTCTGAGGTCAGGTTTTACACAGTGAGGACTGAACGTCAGCAGAAGAGACGTCTTCACTGTTCTACACTGAGGATCTCACTGTAGATACATGCTTCAGATACATGTGGATGACACACAGATACACACAAAATGAAATATATATATATATATATATATAATAGTTAGACAAATAGGCGACAAATAAATAGTAATAAAAAGGTAAAACATCAAAAACATAAACCCATATGTATAGTAACAGATAAGACCAAGAGCTCTCAGATTATCAATGCATATTGATGCAACATCTTTTTTATATTTTATACATAATTTATTTTTTCTCACTGTTTGGCTGGTTGTTACCTCTGAAACAGTGTTTTTTTGTCTTTTGTCCTGTTGTTTTTGTCTTAAAAATTGTTGCAGTATTGAGACATAATCTTTCAAGAGAGATTTTAAAAAAGTGTTGTTTTTTTACCTTCAGCACATACTGTAAAAAATCCCACGAGTCTTATCCAGACGTGTCCAATCAACACCTTGTCCGACACGTTCGCTGGGTGTTGCTGTCATTGTTCCACCAAACCAAGTATTCACACATCTGCAACACATTGAGACTGATGGTGGTGAGTCAAGTTGTTGTCCGTCTGACTTTATACAACTAATTGTTTGTTTTCCAAACTTACAGTGAAAACTGATTAAATGCAGACTGGTTCATTTGGCTGCTTCAGGCCTCGGGAGTCTCCCAGTGGTCAATAATTATACTAATGTCTCAAATGCATTCGGTAAAGATGTTGTCATGTTGACCTGCAGACATCCACAACCATCATCACCTTAGTTAGCTGATGATAGAAACACAGTCTGTACATGTGTGTGTGTATTTGCTGTGTCAAAAGTTACGTCCTCCTTGACCCTCGTGTGTTATCAGCTGATGGGCTTAGCAGTTTACAACAGCATCGCTCTGGACATCCACTTCCCCCTCTACTGTTACAGGTAGGTGTGAGTGTTTACACTATATTTTCTAGACAGTCTGCTGTACTGATGGGGAAAAAGAAAAAAAAATGTTGATCAGTGTTTCCCAAGTCCAAGATGATGTCCTCAACGCAAAGATAATCAGTTTACTGTCATAGAGGACACATAGAAACAAGACTTTTTTTTTAAATTATCCAAACCAATTAATCAATTATAAAATAGTTGGTGATTCATTTCTAACAACATAATGTAATTACCTGGAGAAGCAGCCCAACAATCAGCTTTCTTTGTCCAGGAAGTTACATTTTGTTCCTTTAATAGTTGAAAACTAATCAATCAATCAGTATTTGTTGCTGTTAATCATCCAGTCTGCATCACAGCTCCTCTCTGTGACTGTGAAACCTGTTCTCACCACATCGAGACATTAAACTTGCTTCTGTAGAAACCTCTGCTCTGGTAGCAGCAGCTCAGGTCAGTTGTAGAAGTCCTCCCTCCCAGAGGTGCTGGTCCGACACCAACAGGAATGTTACGTAATGTGATTTGTAATGTAATTAAAATGTTCTCCTGATGTGTGTTCACACGTACAGGAAGCTCCTCACTCCACCTACTGCACCATGTGACCAAAATGCCCTCGTGGGCATGGCAACCGCCACCCTGGACGACCTGCAGCACATCATGCCGGTATGTGTCTCAGCTTGATTCCTCTCTGGTTTGAATCCCCGACTGTGTGAAAATCTTTTGTTCGAGTGTCAGAGACTGAAGATTAAAGCTTAAAGCCGGAGGGGAAGACTTGATTGGACTTGTTTCTTATGTAATGAGTTATTTGTGTTTTGCTTGTTGATGCACATTTTTTGAGGCGCAGTAGCAACAACACAACGTCAGAAAGTGAACTCCATCTCGAAGTCAACCACAGGACATTTACCTGCATGCACTCAACCTGGTGTGGACTCCATAAGTTTCATGATGTCCCAGAGTGATTTGAAAGTCTTCCACAAAGCTTCTTGACTTTGTGCTCCCATAAGTGTTAATTGGGGAAGTCCACGACAGTCGGGACTCCTCAGTCTTCTTTGGTCTTCAAGTGGTTCTGTCAAAGCTTTGAGGTGTGTTTGGAGTTGTAGATGTCTCTGAGGAGTGGATCGGTACTTTCTCCTCACTCATGTCTGTTTTGGGGATGAAGTTGCTTTTCTGTCTCTCAGGGAACTAAGCTTGATGTGTTGATCTTCTGATGGTGTGGTCACTGCCCGATAATGCTCCGAGTCTTCGACTTCCTGTCTGAATCCTCAAACTTTCAGTTTATTTCAGATTTGCGTGACGATATTAGAGATTTTCAACATGGTCTCAGACTCACTTAAACCTTTAATCTCTCCCTCAGGCATGCTCAACTTGTATTTCTCTGTTCAGCCACTAGAGGGCACCAGAGTTAAACTTTTAATCTCTCTTAGTTCAGCCGTCCCTCTGACCATCGACTGAGTCTAAATTTAACTTTAAGTGCTGCTACCAGATTGGATCTGAGTCGACCATCAGATACTCCCAGCTTTGTTCTCTTTGATAGAAGACATTCACATGCTTTGAGTTTTCTACTTTATGTATCACGCAGTATTTTTTCTTTGTACATTCTTGCATGAGAGAGTTTTTAAGATAACATGCATGTATACAGTTTGAGCCCCTTTATCTGTAATAGCTGTGCTCGCTCTCAGCTCTGCACACTCGTTCATCTTGTTCTTTACGTATCTGTCTTCTCTGTGAACACGATAACTCCGGATCTTGATTTTTAACACTTCACTGTGTTAATGCCAGCAGCGTGTTGCATCAACAGAGTGTTTCTATGTGAATTTTACTAAAACAAAGAGTTTGAATCTTTGTTGAAGCTGTTGAGTGTTCCCAGATGTGAAGCTTATTCCACCACTTCAGATCACTTCCCTCTCCGTCTCTCTCTCGTGCACACGCTCCAGTCTCACACATACATACATACACTTTCCACCACACTCATGCATGCCAGTGTATACACCTCAGTAGTACACACTGTACTCACATCGTGTACTCTCTTGTCCTCAGACTGGGTGAACACTTGTGGGTGGATATGCGTGTGGATTGTTTGGTACTCTGTTGTGGATGCAGTTGGGAAACTTTTGCAGAACAGCAACTCATCCTAAACTACAGCACAGTAAAGAGACATATGTGTCTGCAACATGCATAATAAGAGATTTTAACAGACGTGTTCTGGATGCAGTTGCAAATAAAGACAAAGAGGTGCATTTAAGAGAAAGCGTTGAGCTGCACACAGCCGCTGCAGGGGCTGACACATGGAGTCTGGAAACAGTGTGCTCACTTCTGCAACAAAGACCCAGTCTGTGACGGACGGAACAATTCGACTGTATTGTGCAGCAGATCCTGAAACTGTTCGCTCAAAAGTTACCCGATCCACAAAACCTGCCTCACCGTGAAGGTCAAACACTCTGGATACGAGCACGTACACACACACACATCGGGATACTAAAACGGGCCCTGAGGTTACATAAGAGCAGGATATCAGATATGAGGCCGGCGTCAGCTCTTGTGACCACAGTCAGGCAAAATATTCTAACTTTATTCAGCAAATACATGATTCTGTGCAACCAGGCTGAGAGTTGGTGTCGTGCCTGAGCGTCTTAGGATACTCACTGATTTATAATGTGACATAACTATGAGGCTCCTATTACAGCACAGATCTGGACGATGCAGCAGCACTTGAGACGGCTCGTCTCCTGTCAGCTCAGCTTGATGTTTCAAGCCTGAAGCCTGAAGTCAAGAATGTTTAGAGTTTTCCAACAATGCATCAACATAAAACAGCAGCTTTGGTCTTGTGTCTCATTTGAGTTCTCTCAGTTGATTTGGGATTAAGCCAGTATCCTCTTGTGTCCGTCTGCAGGAGCTGGCTCATGGTTTGGGAGAGCTGCTGAACTACGACGGAAACGTAGAGGAGGACTTCTACCTCACCTTCCAGGTATCAGGACACTCTTACAGCTTGGGAGATATGACACAGCTGACTACAGCTACATCTTCAACGAAGAAATTAAGAAGGAATATGTTCATATTCAGACTTACTGAGGGTTTAGTTTAGCATTACCAGTCATCTCGACAAGCTGTTGAACCAGAGAGGGTTGTTCAAATGCCAGATCTCTTTATCACCGTTGTTAATGATGTGAGAAAGATCTGAGTACATATAAAAGTCTTCGAGGGATTATGTTAAAAGTCAGGGCACACACCCCTCACAGATGTGGTGATGAAAGTGTCCCAGCAGGTGTGACGGTGTTGACGGACAGCTGTGACTGCTGTCACTGTCGTGCCATTTTAATAAAGACCGGAGGGCGATCTCGATCAAGACTGATGTCATACAACGGATCAGTCAGCTGTCCAAGTCAAATGTATAAATAGTCATTTATTTAAAGTGTTGATGAGCAAAAACATGTTAGTTAGAAATATTATACAGATTCTGAACCAGGTTTTGGACGAAGAATCACAATTCTGTTATGTGTCAGATTCTTATAGCTGGCATCGAAAGACCGTTAGATTAATAATCTTTTTGATTTGTTCTTTGATCAGATCGTTCCTGATTTACATCACAACTCTGACAGTTTTAGACTTTAGTTTATTCAAGTGAAGTTTGTCGTGGCTCCTTTTTTTGTCGAACACCCAGCCTCATTATTTTTCCTTTCTAGATAATGACCAAACATTTTTAACTCAATGGAAACACCACAAATTAAAAATGCTTGTTAAGCCTATCAACGCCATATAAATCTCTACGTATTTTGTGTTATAACTTGAGTTTTTAAATCTACAGTCTGTGGTCTGGTCCACTGTCAGACGGTGGAGAAGTTCTGCACTGCAGTTTTAAATCGAGCTGTTTGATTTTTGCTCGATGGGAATTTCCTGTAACGTCGCACAAAGTGCCCCAAAAAAAGTTTGACTTCCTGGTTAGATATCTGTTTTGATTATCAGGTCGAGAATAGTGCAGGAATGTTCACCAGCTGCTCATCTTTACCTGCAAAACATAACTTTTTTCTTCCTGGAGAGAAATACATATGATGATTATCTGGATTGTTCTATTATCAATGAAGTGTTTTCCCACAGACTTAAAGGTGGTACAAAGTTTAAAAAAGAAAAATAGAGCTAAAGAAAAATAAATCATGCTGCACATGCCGGCCAGATGAAGATCAAAACGTCAGAGTCACTACGGTTTTCCTCCACAGGAGGCGCCAGAATCAACATTAGAAGAAAGTTCCTTGTAGCTGCTTTAAAAGCGTAAAATGCAAATAACATTTCAAGTCACAAAGGTCGCCTCAAAATCCAGTAATGATGCTCCTCAGTGATCATTTAATCATCACGAGCTGCTCCTGCTGAGTTTTACATAACATGACATCAGCATGTTCCCCGTCGGGCCGAGCCGCTCGCTGCTGCTGAGCGCAGGAACCAGATATAATGGAGCACTTTATAGTTCAACCGGGGTTTATATATATATGTATGTATGACGCTGGAACATACGTGAGAGGAAACATTATGTAAAAGCTGGAGTGGAGGTGTTATTTTAACACAGTGTGAGCTGAGTGTGAGCTATAGGCTGGTCACAGTCACACCACTGTGAGACACTTAAACCCACTGACCTGCAACACACTGCAGCTCTCTCTCTCTCGCTCGCTCTCCCTTTGGTTTCTATCTCTCTCTCTCTCTCTCACCATGACTCCCCATTTTTCCCTGTATGTTTGAACATCAGTGTGTCTCTTTTACTGTATTTATAATCCTCTATTTTCTGCACACATATAAGTTTGTACTCGCTGACACAAATCATTCCCTATAGTCCCTCAGCCTAACCTAACCTAAACTTAATTATACCTGCAAAAACCAAAGTGTATTTATGTCCCATATATATGAAGTGTTGTTGACACAGAGTCTCCTGAGAAAAAAACTTATTCTCCTTCTTTGGAAGACTTAGGACATCAGGTTTAATGCATTTAAACATGGGGGTTGCAAGTAAAGTCAAATATGGCTCTTATATTGTTCTCAATGTCGACGTCTCGCTGGAATATTCCCAGCAGAGTTGGTCCAGTCTGTGAAAAGTTAGCATGTTAGCATGTACGAGACATGCTGAAGTGATGATGACCTATAACCAGAAGTTTCCCAGTCATGGGCTTCAGATCTGAAAATGTGCTCTACAGCACAAGGCCGACACTTAAAAATCCCCTTGGACAAAACAGCTGGCTGCACCTAACTGTGCAACCAGGTCATCAAATGCAGTGCAACTCCACTGAGCTGAAAAGTAGAAAATATTTCAACTTCCAAAAACTAAAAGCAGGAGAAGAGTGCAGGCCAGGTGTGCAAACACATGGTTTTACGAATGCATCGCACAGGAACGACAACAATCATGAAACATTGTCTTTTCTTTGGTGAAACTGGGTCGAAGCATGCAGGGAGTCTCCTCACACACCATGACGTCATCTAACATTACCTACATTTCTCGTCCCTTCGATGTTTAACCCGAGTCCGTGCTCACGTTGTCTCGACTTTGTTTAATCCTCCATTATCAACCCAAACTCTTGAGGAAGACATTGAACCTCAGATCCCTCCTGGTGGGCAGGTCGCTGCCATCATTGTGTGAATGAGATAAAAAGTACGCTTTAAATGCACCTGTGTCACATCATACCTTTGGTGTGTTGCAGGTGTTCCAGGAGGAAATGGGCATGGTCAAATCCTACAACCTGAAGCCTGGAGGAGACAAAATCCCAGTGACCAAGCAGAACAGGAAGGGTGAGTCCACACATTGAGTCATTGCAGTGCTTTTATTCGCTCCACAGTTCAATAAACAGTCGATCATTCAAACAGAAACCAAGAATCTGAAGCCGCGGCTGCAACTTTAAATAAAGTTTAAATTGCCAACAGACGTTGGCACAAATGACTCTACAGACTTGACTGTACATAGGATTGTCTGTGCACTGCTGGTGATGAGGTATAAGTTCAGAATTGCCAAAATCAGCAGCAAATAGCCGTGCACGCTCACAAGTGTGTAGGTTGGGTTTCAGAAGCGGGTCTGGTTTTAGTATAAAGACTAGTGTTAGAGGAAGATGCCTCCTCTGTCTTCTTGTTTCTCCCTCGGTGCACAGATAATAATAATAATATAATGTTGATTCACATTTACAACACTCCAGAGCAGACGTGATTTCTTTACTGAGTTGAACACAAAGCGCTTATTTGCAACATGCATCAGGTAGAGACAGTAAAAGTAAAAGCAAGGCTTCAGTCCTGCTGCTGTGCTGACACTGAGCTGCTCAGCTCAAAAGTGTCTTTGTTCTTTTTTAAGAGGGTGAAGTGGAGCTCAGAACATGAACTGATTTCTCTTATTAAACCTCATTTTCCATCCAGCGGCTCTTGTTTACCGTCCAGGTCCAGCTCTCTGCCAGCGTCCCTCCGTGTGTTAACTGGAAGAACCGGGCCTGGATGGTAAAAGTTCTGTAATGGAATATTTTGACTCACACTGTTGTTTTGTTTCTTCTCCGTGTTCTCAGAGTACGTCCAGCTCTACGTCGACTTCCTGCTGAATAAATCCATTTATAAACAGTTTGCTGCCTTCTACCACGGCTTCCACAGTGTGTGTGCCTCCGACGCTCTCATGGTGAGTTCACAGTGTGTGTGTGTGTGTGTGTGTGTGTGTGTGTGTGTGTGTGTGTGTGTGTGTGTGTGTGTGTGTGTGTGTGTGTGTGTGTGTGTGTGTGCTGAGGGTTTATAAAACAGACTCACTTGTTGGTTGCACAAATATAACACGCAAACTTTCCATTAGTCAGTCGCTCCAGTTTTGAATTATTGCAGCCAGAAGTGGAGCTAAAGGTTTAGTTTAAAAACAGGCAGGGGTACGTGTCGGCACGTAAGGACTTTAAAATTAAATATTTGAATATAATAAATATTTCTGCTGATAGGACGACGCTTTAATTATACGCAAGTGACCCAAAACCACTCGAAGGAATTTCTTCAAATTTGGCACAAACGTCCAGTTGGACTCGGAGATGAAGCGGCCGTAATCCCAGAATTCAAGTGCTGATTCTAACAAAGTTACACACAAACGTCCAACAGGACAAAATGATGAAGTGAATAAGGTTTGCTGATACTGATCTACAGGCTGTTGGTGTTGCACCATGTGATGACGCTCTCCAACAGTCCTCAAGAACCAAGAACTAAATGTAATACCTTTAATTAAAGTCTTCACTACGCCGTCTGTGCAGCAGGCCTCAGACATCCAGAGCTGGTTGAGGCTGTGACACTCGCTCGCGTCATTCACAGCGTATCTGATGATTCTTCATTTTATCAACCCTCCCTAAAAACCACCATTATTTCCTGTAAGTAAGCATATATAGTAAGCTGCAGTTCTGAGTATTTTGTCAACTTAATGAGGAACTATCGTCATCACACCTCAGGGCAGATGTGACACAGCTGACTCATTTTGAAATCGATTGAAGCAGGATCTAAGGGCTGTGGCCTTCTGTAAAAATACATTTCCTGGAAATACATGTAGAGTTTATCACATCCTGTTCAGCAGAAAAGAAAAAACACACTTTTGTGAATGAAAACGTCTTCTTCTTCTTCTCCATCATCATCAGGGCCAGAGAGTGCAAAGAGTTGGATTTTGTGGATTTTCCCAAAAATGGAGCTCGGGCAGTAAATTGAGTTCGCCCTCCTCCTCCTCTGTAGTCAAATGTTAGTTCTCCCTGATAAAGAACCGCTGACTCAAATCTGATCATGTTGTTGTTTGATGAACTCCGGGGAACCTTGACGAAGGTCAAAGGCCCCTGAGGGACCCAAATATACACAGAGGAGCAGATCCACAACATACATCCAGTCCTGTGAGGCGCTCACATACATGTCACATATACCTTTTATATCTTCGTTTCCTTCTTCCTTCCTTCTTTAATGGCTTTTAATTAGCTAGAAGTGCCTTAAAAACATGCATTATGTAGATTTAAAGATATATAATATGATGTTCAAACCAGAGGAATCCATAACTTTATGTTTATGTTTCATTCGGTCGCTCGTCTCTATAACTTCTGGTGAAACATCAGACGATACGTTAGAGCGTGAGGAAGGAAGTCGGCTTACGTAGCTAAACGTTACGTTTATTAAAACTTGATAACGTTAACTTGCCTCTGAACATTTCTTCCATTTCTGGGACACGTCAGATAGATTTCCATCAGCAACGATGAGACAACAACTTCCAAGATCCCTCGCTCCTTCACGACATCGTCAAACCTCTTCTTGTGCTTTGAATAAGAGACACTTTATGGCAGAAGTGTTTATATTGACATTATCTGTAGTCATGGTGACGTGAACGTATGGAAGAAAAGCCTACCGAAAAGGAGCAACAGGTGGACAAAGGGGGACATTTCTTGAAGGTTCCTGTGACGTTGGACATTTTAAGTTCAGAGGTCATGACAGTCAAGTTCATGTTGGACAGTGTGTCCAGTTCTTACTGAGGTGTTTTGTTGCTTTGATGTTCTCGGCAGCTTGAACACACTGAAACATCCGTGTGTGTGTCTGACTGCAGATAAGACAGACAGACAGTTTGACCGCAGTTTATCAGCTGAGAGTCTGAATCTGGGTCAGAGGAGGGACAGGCTGATCCAAACTGAAGAGACTCAAACAGAGAGGACGAGTCTCAGCTGTGCAGATAACGAGTGACTTTGTTTTACAGGCAGATGTTTCGATCATGTGTAGGTTGTTCTGTGCGGCGCCGTAATGGTACCAAAGATCACTCCGATTCTGACTCGTTCTGGGTCCTGTAGAAAAGCTCGGTTGTGTAACTCACACACCGTATATGTCCCACACTTTATTTGCATTTTCACGTCCCAAAGTTTAAATCCCTCCCACTGTCCCCTAGATCTGTTCTTTTATTAGTATCATTGGCTGTTTATCGATCAGTATCGGTAAATAAGAGTCAATAATATGAAGCCATGATGCTTTCATATCAAGTGCTGCATCTTCACCTTCTGATCCAGTACGTGGCGGTATGCACCTTTAAAGCTGGCTGTTGGTCACAGAGAGGAAGACGAAGTGCAGCACGCTGTCATTACGAGCCACAGAGAGACAAACATGTCGTCTCCGGTGCCGACGATGTTCACAGCTTCAGACGAAGACGACGTGAATTCAGTTTTGCAATATGTTCTGCAAAGAGGAGGGAAAGTCTAGTTTATTAACCTCAGGTGTGCTTAAACTGCTGGTTAGAAACATACTTTTTAAATACAAAAATGTGAAATTATCAGTTATTTTATTGTTATCAATCAGCCATTATATTAAAATCAAAAAGGATCCATTGTCTGAGGAGGGAGGGTTCACACACCGGGTTCACAGGTTTCAAGTCTGTCTTCAAAACAACACTCAGGCGCTCATATCAACACTGAGACGTTTGTCTGTCTTGCGGTTATTGTTTCTCATTTTAGTACCAGACATTGTTTTCAGTGTGTGCGAAGAGGTGATGATGAAATCCACAGTTTGAGCCAGCGGACTTCGACAGATCAGGTTGGATGTGTCGTAATGTTTCGACCTTGTTACCGTCCACTTCCACTGCAGCTCAACAGACACACAGAGGTCAGCCTGTACTTTAAAGACTGGAACTGTGGAAGTTCACTTGATTTATCTCAGAAGGCTCAAGCCATATAAATATTGTTACCTATCTAGTGATTTAGAGGAGAGCGTGTTGTATCCATGCAGTGTGTCATGTCTTTGCAGCTTGCATGTTAGTTTCAGGATGATCTTCAGATTTATTTGATGTCTAGAGGAAGTTGAAACTTTGTCTTGATGTTGGCACCAGATGAAATGTCAGCAAGTGACCACAATCTTCAGGATGTGTGACGTTTTCCACGTAATCCGGCCAGGTGCTGATGTTATCAATCTTTTGCTCTGCATTAAAGGCCGGACGTGCAGATGGACGTCACCATCCTGGAGAGTGTAGAAATGCTAAGATTGAATTCTCAAAGCGTCTTCTGTCAGCTCCTCACTACACGTCTACACTGACAGACAGATGCAGACACAGCTCTTAAAAAGCAATGACACCTTTTATATTTTTGTTGAGGGAAGTAGAAACTTTCTTTAGAAAAATATTAGAGCGAGTTATTTAACGTGAAAGAGTTTCAACAGCTTCATGGAGTAAAAATGAAAACACACTCAGCTGGATGTCTCTTTGACCCCAACCAGACAGTTTCATATGTATTCGCTGCTTCAGTCACGTCCGCATTGTTTGACGTGTCAGGATGTGAAGTCTGAGGTTAACTTGTGGGTTTGTGTGTGTGTGTGTGTGTGTGTGTGTGTGTGCGTGCGTGTGCGTGTGTGTGTGTGTGTGTCTGCCACAACCACACAGCCTGAAACTGACACAGTCGGGGTTTCTGATGAGTAGATCATTACGATGTCAGACAGCAACATCAATTGTAGGTCAAACTCAGCGTTTGTTCGTGTGTTGGCACCACAGTAACAAGTTTTATTATTTTCACTCATACTACTGTGGGAGCAGTTTACCGTGCATGTTATTTTACATGATTATTGTACTTCACCTTCATTATTCCTCGGCTTACAGACGTGACCTACATGACTGACCTGCAGACTGCTGCGTGCAGACAGAGCAGACATACAGTTGTAAACTGTGCAGCTGTGGCTGCTCACAAAATCCATAATGTGACTTCACTCTAACCGGGTCGTTAATGATTAAACTTTCACTCCTGGACGGTGACAGTTTGACACATTTTCTGTCAGCAGCTCCTCTGATGACGCAGACACTTCCTGTTTCTGCTGCTCATTTACTGGTTGTGTTGCACGACGTCGGCTTTCAAACAACGGAAGTGATTGTTGCCATCGACAGCTGTTGTGTTTAAGGGGAAATTCTAGTGAAAGGCTGACATTGCGTCCGTGCTAACACATGCGCAAGAGCTGCAAGATATATTCATTAACATCTTCAGCATGTCAGCTAAATGTAAATGTATTGGCGGTTTGTGATTAGTTACGCTCTTAGAAATGTCGATCGGTGAGTCCTGAACACCAGGACGACGTCCTCACACGTCTTTTGTTGTCCACAACCCAGAAAGAAGAGGCAGTGTTGTTAAAAGTACACGTTTGAGTAAAAGTAAAGATATTGTGATTATACTTTGGTGACAGCGAAGGTCGCCTGGCCGGCTTTCCGGATGTGATATTCAACATTAATTATAATCAGAATCTTTTTTCTTCTGATTTACAGATAAAACAAACTAATTTAAAAATGTGCAGCCTTTGGCTCTGATACATGATGAAATATAACTAGTAACTGAAGTTGATTTAAAAAATTAGGTTGGAGTTGAAGTATAAAAAGGCAGAAAATGAAAATACTCAAGACAAATATTCACATTACAGATATTTGGATTGTTTAGTTATTTTTTATTTAATCCAAACCAATTGTACATTGTCAAAGTAGTTGGCCATAAATAGATGAACTGATTAATCATTGCAGCTGTAAGATGACTTCGTCATTTTGATGTATGTAAATAAATATATGAGCGGTTTCATTGTTTTTCATGTTTCTGTGAACGGCTCATCAGATGTTTGCTGTTGTTGTTTATTGTGAAAATGCAACTTAAATCTCCATAATATCAATCTATAAAACACATTTTATTTAAGATTGTACACAGATCTGCATCACAAATATGTAACTCTGTCATTAGTGTATTCATTATTTGTCTTTGTTGTGTTTGTTGTGCAGCTGCTGCGGCCGGAGGAGGTGGAGATGTTGGTGTGCGGGAGTCCAGAGCTCGACATGAGCGCTCTGCAGAAAGCTGCTCAGTACGAAGGATACAACAAGACGGACTCCACTGTACGGTGAGACGCCCGCACTTCCTGTTTACACAAGCTGACCAACTCTGCCGAGCAGGAAGTCAACACGACATGCACGCTCACTGCTCGCACAACAAGTCGAACCACCTCGCATTTCACTTCTGTTATCTGATATTACGACTGATCGCAGTGTGTGTGGTAGGAAGCAGAGTCAGGTCAGAGCAGCGTGCAGGTGAGGAAATGTGATGTTAATCAGAGTGTTCAGGGCCGCTCCGCTCTGCTGCCGAAGCCTGACCACAGTTTGTTTTTTCAGTCACTGATGATCGGCTAATGGTTTGCAGTGTGTTTGAGCTGCAAGCATGCAAGGCAAGAATTTGGTAACAGGATGTAACTCTGTGTGGCACTGTCTCACACACACACACACACACACACACACACACACACACACACACACACAGATCACACAGATGTCCTTCAGTCCCTTTGTATCCAGCAGTAGGGGAGGAAAGTGAGCCAACACTTGTCAGCCCCAGATAATGTAACTCAGCACAGTGCTGACAGCTCACAACAAGCAGCTGCTGGCCTGTTACGCAACACGTCTGTCTGTCTGTCTGTCTGTCTGTCTGTCTGTCTGTCTGTCTCCTCACTCCTTGCGTGCCCTAGTTTTGGAAACGGTTTTGTTTTCTTTGTCCACAGTGCAATCATTAAATTCATCCATTATTTAGCCAACATGTTTTTTAAAAAGCTGGTTTGTTTGGAGAGGACAACATCCAACCGTCATCCTCGAGTGGCACAGACTTCAAGTCAGTGGTACCAGTTGGTAAATCAGACTCTTCCCTCAACCAGTCCAGAGGAGTCAGTCTGCTCTTCTTTAAATGAAAATAACGAGTCCAGATTTAATATAACAGTCACAACTGAACCTCCCCTGTAGCTGCCACAGGTTCCTCAAAGGATGCTGATCGGACAGTATGAAGCCCTGCAGAATGGATTCACAAGCTCACGTGACACATGAGCTAAATATTCTTGTTGTTGACGGTTCAGTTGGAAGGTCTGTCTCCGTGAGCTTCCCATTGGACAGCAGAGGACAGAAAAAAATAAACCTGAGGCTGAAAAACATCTTCCAAAATCGCCAGACACCAGAAAAAACAACTCAAGAAACTTGACACAAACTGGACTCAGTAAGGAAAATGTAAACTTAAGAAGTCTATCCGTCTCACTCATGTCGGAGGTGTTTGTGTGTGTTCCACCAGGTGCTTCTGGGACGTGGTGCTGGCCTTCCCTCCGGAGCTACAGAAGAAGCTCCTCCACTTCGCCACAGGAAGCGACCGCGTTCCTGTCGGAGGAATGGCCGACCTCAACTTCAAAATCTCCAGGATCGAAGTTTCGACCGACTGGTGGGTTTCAAACACTGACTTACCTGAGACACTGCACATGTTCACATACTGCTGCAGATTCAAAATACTGAGAGACAGAAGCTCTTCGCTGATCTTTTACACGTAACTTTTAATATCTTACACAGTCGTGACATCACCACAACAACCTTCACTGACACAGTAACTCTCTGTCTCCTCCACTGATTTGACTATCTGCAGCGATGAGATACTGCAGGTGAAGTATTAACAGGGTACAGTCACACGTGTGAATGCAGGAGAGGCACCATCGCCTGCAGACGCTCCGGACCAGTTTCCTGGTTGGTTGCTGCCTGCTGGGTTTTATGGGCAGTATCGTACAATACTAGTCAGACACACCGGCAATCAAAGTCTTCTCCGCCCTGGTTCTGCAATAAAACTACAGCCATGTGGGCCCGTCGTTGGTTCAGGCTGTGACTCCACAGCTGTTTGCTACTTTTATCAAAGTTTGTATTCGATCCCTCGCCTACATAATTAACAGAAGAAGAATATTTGCCTAGTTGTGCCTGTGCTGCGTGTCCTGCTCTCTCTCTCTCTCTCTGTGGGTTGTACTGACTGTAATCACAGACTGAGCTGCAGGAGATAAGACACACTGTTGAACTTTAACAGGAAAAACCTTGAATCTGGGTCAGAGAACGGACGAGCTGCCCACGCACACACACACACACACACACATGAATATCCCTAAAAAGGTGTAATAATATGTAAGAATTGTTTCATGCCCAACACATAGGGGGCAGCATATCGCCAGAGTGACCACTAACTATAGCTGGCGTTAGCTAGTTAGCGCCGTTAGCCGTGCAGTTAGCAGTCCGGACCAGGAGCTCTGGGACCAGGTTAGCTTTGGTGCAGGATGGGCCACAGCTAGCTGGTTAGCATGCTAAATTCAGTAAATATCTCTGCAACACAATATACAGATGTTATTTCTTCACAGTCAGTCGATAATTTTAGATATTTTTTTATTTTTTCAACTAAAATTCATACAGTATTATTATATATGCACCTTTAACCTTTGTGTTCACTCTAGCGAGCAGTCTACGTTAAGGTCTCCGGCCTTTTGGTCCCCACAAAGCTGTCAGACCCTAAATCACGAGTGGGCTCGCAAGTCGGGTGTTCTTTAGATTGTAAACTAAGATAAATACTGCAGATGAATACTGACATATATATAATCAGTAGTTTAATCTGATCGTGTCTCTCTGTCACTCTCCATCTCCGCAGGTTGCCGATCTCTCACACCTGCTTCAATCAGATCTGTCTGCCTCCGTATCGAACCAGGAAGGAGCTCAAACACAAACTCACCATCGCCATCTCCAACGCTGAGGGCTTCGGCCTGGAGTGACCGGCCTGCACACACACACACACACACACACACACACGCACACACACACACACACTAACACACAAAGACTATCTGCCACAACTGCCACAATGCACCTTATGTATCTCTGTGGTCGTGGATCAGACTGTAGAGGTTGTAAATGTTAAACCTTTTAATTTGCAGCAGCTTCACAGAGACCTTAGAAACACTTTTATCTGCATGTTGACTGTTGACCATAAGCTTATGTAGATAACGTGGGTGTTGCGGATGTGTAGCGTTAATATTTGAGGATGTGCGCGGCAGGATAGGCGAGGCAGCCGTCATGCACACACGGCCACGTTGTTAAAAGCAAGAATATCCGGCCTGAGCATATCAGTTATGTATGTTCTCTAGAAACCTTGTGTTACCAAAACTTCACTTAAATATTAATGATGGATTTGCTCAGGTAATTATTATCATCACGTTTCTATTTCTAACAGGTAATTTGCCCAATCCTGACATTTACTGCGCTCTGTGACGCAACGATCAGTAAACATGGAGTACATCTGTCTCTCTGTCTGAGTTCGGCCCTCTGTCCAGACTCAATCCCGTCTCAAAACAGAGATGTAACAAAACACAAAATCATTCCTGGATCCGTCCCTTTATCTGGATCAGCACTAAAAGTTAACAGCTTCTATTCTGGCCTGAGATCCATCTTCCATCCAAGTTTCATAGAAATCTGTTCAGTAGTTTTTCTGTTATCCTGCTAACGAATCAACCAACCAACAAGTAAACGGACACGGGTGAGAACATAACCTCCTATAAGCTATATTTTATCCTTGAAGTGAAATTTAAGGTAAAATAAATAATAGAGAAGTGTTTTAATGATACAAAATGAAGGTAAAAAGCAGAGAACAGCGTCAGTAAGTGTTTGGTTTTGTTGCTTCCTGTTGTGCGTCTGACTTCACTGCTTTGTTGACTTTTTAAATGTGTATGTTTTTTATGAAGGCATAGAAAATGTGTTTTATATCTGCTTTAATTGCAGCACACTGTCAGGACATATAAAAGCTTTGCTGGGAGAAGAATGCTACCGTGCATCATGAGATATAGATTGTCTTGTGAAGTTCTCTTGTTTTTTTGACATTGCTGCCTGTTTGAATGAACACGAGGCTGCAGCACAACTGTTTTAATGTTGTTCTAGATGTTGAAATATTACGATACAGTTGTTACGGAGCTGTTGATCCACAGTTCAGTGTTTGTTCTGGTTCTCTCGTGTTGTTTTGTTGTATCACGGCTGCCATCAGGCTGAACCTGCAGCTCGTAGTCAGTCGAGTACAGAAGATCTGGATCTGGATCTTCTGTTATTAGTGTGTAGATGAAAAGTCAGACTGGTGATTTGAGTGTTGAGATGTTTCAGTGATTGTGGCTAAATATTATAATCATGCCTGAATGACATCTTGGTGTTGCCGTAGATATCAAGGAGAAACGAGGTTTATCTAATCATTTACACCATCAACAGAAACCAGGTTCCTTGATAACATGATATTTCTGCAATCAGCTGACTGGAGAAAGACGTTACCTCATTCCCAACTCGTCAACTACAACAGTTTCTGTCAGTAAGTTTCAAACTGCTGCACTGTCAGAAACCCTCTAGTGTCACTTTTGTACGTGCAGGCAGTCAAACTTGGAGCTCCTGGTTGCAATGTCTGTTGGACTTTTTAAAGTTTAAAGTGTTTGTAGCAGTTTCATTGTGTATCTTTTTAAAATTTGGCTGAATATCAGCGTCCCTCTGGGTCGATTGCAGTGGATTCAGATCACCTGTGTGCAGGCTGTCGGAGACTGGCTCCTAATTAATGAGTGGAAAGCAGCTTGGGGCGTTCCTCTCCCAGCCAGGGAATGTAAACCCGGGTCTGTCCATGAGACACTGCAGACCCAATCCCCCAGACTGTCAGCCAGAAGCTCTGCTCTGTTTAGGCCCTGTTTAGGTTTCTTTCTAGTTGAGGGAGACTGTGACCATCAAAAGTCACCATTTGATTAGATCATCTGCATCAGGGCTGAGTGTTGCTGCCTGTCAACAGCCCGACGCCTGCAGGTTTCTGTTTGTTGATATCAAATTTTCCTTCCGGTACCACCACCGACCCAGCTGCTGGATTTGACGTGTTGGGAGTGAGAACGTGCATGTAACACAGTGAGCTTGTATTTGATCATTTCTGAGGGTGCTCACATAAAGTTATTGATTAAAAACCATCATCATTTTGAACACAGACGGCCTTTCTGTCACATCAAATGATTATTTAATGTCCCGCTCCGACAGCAGGAATCACATCACATTAAGTAAAGATGTCACTTTACTGGGCCTCTACACTGAATCAATACTGGGTCAGTGGAGTTCCCGACAAACTCTCTGTGCTGAGCTCTGCTGGTTTAAACACTCAGCACTCTCTTATGTAAGGTTACCATGGCAAGATGTCCAAAGTCCCTAAAGAATGACTGGCATAAACCCCAGAAGTTACCAAGCAACACTCAAGTATGGTCGCACCGTCCAGACGGATCTGGGTCACTCATTCACTGGGTCTCACTGAGCGTCTATAGGGTCTGAAAAAAAAAGCTCCTTATACAACATCGGATCCTCGCTGTCGTTACTTAATGCCGAGTCCAGGGCAACAGCAGGAAGCAGAAGCAGCTCGTCTCCAAGCATCTGTTGGAGGAGCTGCGTGCCACATTCACATCACGTCGGGCTTATTGTGAAAACTAACTGCTGACTGGAAGAAATGTCAGCCTCCTCGTACTGAATACAAAAGAAAACAGGAAATGGGAGGAATGATTCTGGGATAAATGGGATAATGTGATGTCTGAGAAGTAGTTTTTTTTTTTTTTTTATATATATATTTGTGAATCTGACCCAGGTCTGTTGTATGTAAAATGGGACCAAGCTGTGTCAGGTTATACAGTGGGGATGGCCGTGTGATGAAAAATCCATCTGAAAATAGTTCAGATGGATTCACAGGATGTGTTGATGTAATTATTTTCACTTCAAAAGTAGAGAAGTCGTGTATTTCTCATGTGTTTTATTATTTAACTGTTGTAAACGTTCAGGTTCTGTATGTCTGTCTGATGAGTTTTGCAATGACTGACTGACTCTCTCTCCTGAGTGAATGACCATGCATGACCCATTTTGGAAAAACACGTTATGCTTCTGTTGCCCAACTCTTATATAATGTAATGTACTGCAGTGATGTCAAGTATTTACTGTACAGTAAAAGCTGAGGGGTCGCCCCTGTCTAGAAAAAAAATGCTGGCTCTGCATGTTTGTTTTTTATAGATAACGTTTCATGAAGCGGTCGCACGTCACCAGTTTCGGGTGAAGAAGTAAAGAAGACCATGAACACGTCACAGAACCTAGAAATGGGTTCTGTAAATGTGTCTTTATTATTAACAGACCAAAGAGAGATTATTCTGAGCAGACACTCATCAGTAAAACTTCTTTCAGTCACGGTTGGTGAACGAGCCAACCCGATCTCCAGAATAAATGTGAGGAGATAACGTTTCTGCAGAACCACAGATGAGCTCAACACTCGGCTCATGCTCTGGTCGGGTTTAGGCACCAAAACCACTTGGTTACGGTTAGAAAAAGATCATGTTTTGGCTTAAAATACCTGCTTTGGTCGCCACAGACCTGGCAGAAGATTTCCTGAGGTCATGTTGAAGACACCCACGTTCTGTTGCCAGTAACAGGACTTATTATCTGATGGTCTCCTCGAGGATGTGGTTTCATGTCACACTATCAAATGCTGAAACACAGACTCGAACTGCGACCGCGGCTCGGCAGAGTCGCTCCAGATCTCTGGATATGACATTCATACACTGTATTTTCTGGGTGACTGAGGCTGATGGACCGCCGGGACTTTAAGTGTTTGTTCAGGATTTTAAAGAGCAGTTAGTCAGGTTGTGTAACTTGGAGCCATTTGATGTTAACAGGTGGCCTCGCTCATTATGTAACTGACTCCACTTAGTCTTCTTCAGGAGGTAATGAGGACTGATGGGTTTGATGTGTAGCTGCAGACGGGGACCAGAAATACATTTTAAAAATCTACAAAAGTTTATAATGCTTAGAAAATAAAACAGCAGCACAGTAAAATCTTTGATAGAGTGAGAGTGTGTGAGCACAGACGGATGATTAATCCATCGTCTGGTGTGTGTGTGTCCTCTTACACTGTTGAACTGAGCTTCAGTCATGGGCTGTCACCTTCACACACACACATTCACTCTTACTTTGTGATCCTCTCTCCAATTAATCCTCACAACAATGCTTTTCTTCTGCTTATCTTTTGTTTTCCCTCTCTGTGGTGGCAAGGTGCCCTACTTTAATGCCGGCACCCAGAGACCTTACCGTTTGTTAAACAAACAGAAATATGTAGGCCACGGCTGGAGCGGCTTTGTCACTCAGTAACCTGCCAACAGTCCACCATTATCTTTTTAAATAGAAGAGCAGACACGCCGCGTCAGCAAAATTTCAGCCTATTAATTTACAAAAATAATCACATCATGGTGCCAAGTGTTGGGACAGTGACCTTAAGTTGGAGCCTTGTCGATTGTGTGAGCGTGATGTGGAGCAGAGGCCTTTTTAAAAATCCATTTATCACGTCAGATACTGATCAACCTCTTATTGATCCGTCACTGTCATCACACATGATTTGAGACACGTCCAGGGGAGGAGCGGCGGTGGTACTGTAGTTATTGGTGGGTTTCTGCATTGACACTTGTTGATACATGGCCACAAACTCAACTTCTGGCACTAAAGTCAAAGTCTGTTTGTGTTTTTGTTCAGAGGAACCGTCCCTCTCATTCTCCCTCCAGTTGGGAGTGTCCTCTCCTCTCTGCAGTCACGTCTCACCCTCCAAACACTTTCCTGTTTCAGGCTGCAGACAGAAACCACTCTGTGTCTTCACTCAGGCCCAAGATGAGCGACGTCACAGTCTTTTTTTATTTTGGCTGAAGTTCAGAGTCCCTCTGGGTTGAGTGCAGTGGATTCAGATCACCTGTGTGGAGACTGGCTCCTCATTAATGAGTGAAAGCAGCTTGGGGCCTTTTGTGTGAAGGCTTAAGAGAGACGAGGAACGATCAGTCTGACTTTGTTCTTGTTACACTGCAGAAACCATCCAAACAACATCTCTGCTCCATCGAGGCCCTCTTCAGACTAGAAGTCACCATTCATGCACGAGGTTGCTTGCCTTTCCAAAGCCTGTTGTCTCTTTGAAACCAGGTTTCTTTGTTTCTTTGTTTGTCTGAACTGAACTTTGATGCCAAAGCTCCTCTACACACCTTCAGCTTGTCTTTTTCATTTCATTGGAGACTTAAGAGGCGGTGAAAGTACTTTTCCAAACAGAAAAAAAAAACCCAGACTTTAATAATTGACACAAATGAACATTAAATATTAAAATACCTTTTTTAATATTGGTAAAACTGCATGAATACGTTCTACAGTTACGTTGGAGCTTCACAGGCAGCACAAGAGGATTAAATCTGGATCAAATCCAAATATCTTCTTCTGATATGTTGAGTTTGTTCACTTGATCTTACTTCAGCCATTGTTTTTATTCTTTGGATTAAATTATATTCCGATTTGATGACCGTGAAATGAACACAACAGTGAATCAATACTTTATTATATAACCATATCAATAAAGCTGCAGACTGGGGACCTAGTAAGTTAAATATTATTGATCAGCAGTCCCATTAACTTCCACAGGTGTGCTGTGATCATTTTGTGCCTTGACAAATTAAATATGATTATTTTCCGCCCTTCAAAACAATAAACTTGATTGGTTGCTGCAGCTCCACAGATCTGTTATCAAACCTGTGTATTGAGTTGCGTAGCAGTTTTACAAAACATGAGTTTCGACATTAATTATCTTATCATTAGTCATTTGGACTTAGATCAAAACAAGAAGGTGAAATAAAGTTCATGTATTGTGTATGTTGGTCCGTCTCCAGCGGGGCTGATGAATGTATAACTGACCCGGTTTCATAATATATTTAGTTGTTTAACTTCAAAAGTAGTTTCTGCTGAAACAAGGTCAGAATGTAAACAGTGTCTATATGAGAGCACAGCATCAATCGCTAGTTTGTCCAGCTGATGATGATGATGATGATGATGATGATGACGTCCATTTCCCTCAGATATAACAGCTGTTTCATATGAAATAAAGATGTGTGTTGAAGCAGTTTTGTTAATTTTATTCGTACACTGAGGGAATAATGCAGTTTGTTGATAACCGTGCCCCATTTTAGTGTCCAGACTCGACTACTTTCCACAGACGACGAAACATTAGATACTAAAGTTACATGATACTAGTGATCCTGCACAAACGCACCAATAAAGTTGGAGTGACTGTAAGATAAGTAAATATTAAGATCTCTTCATCAAATGCACATAAATCAGAGAGCTGAGTGTCTTTATTTGATTTTACTGAAGCTGCTTTTATTTCTTGTATTTTTTTTTATCCACAAGTCGACACAGAGGAACTTTAACTGAACACAGTCATCTCAAAACTATGAAGTCAATCACTGCAGTGTCACATTAACTTCCACAGGTGTCCTGTGACAATAATGTGCATGGGAACTGTGAATATGATTCATTATCACCTGTCAAAACATTAGTTTGATTGGTTGTTGCAGACAAAAAAACAAAAAGGATCACATCACAACAGGAAGTTATGAAACATGACAGGATCAGATTTTCCATTTGGACCTAGATCCAAAAGTGTGTGTGTGTGTGTGTGTGTGTGTGTGTGTGTGTGTGTGTGTGTGTGTGTGTGTGTGTGAGAGAGAGATAAAGTTCATGGTTTGTTAGCATTGGTCGGTCTCCAGCAGGACACACATAACTGACCCTGTTTCTTAATATTGTTTGTTTGTCCAACTTAACAGTGGTTGATTTAACATTATTTGTATTTTCTTTGTGCTATTTACATGTTTTATATTTTTCCATTACCAAAGACTGTTGTATTTTCAGGCATTATGTATTTGACATAATGTAACTCACTCATCAGGGTCACGTATCAACTTCTCTAATCTGCAACTTCTGACTCACATTTGTGGAATAATTCAATAGGACTTTGTTTCGTCTCCATCGGCGCGTCCTGCCGACGAGCCTCATTGTTTGTAGTCCCGAAGAGAACAAAGTGGTTTTAAAATAGTTTTTGTTCCAGCAGCCAAATTACACAGATTAGTGATGAATACATATTAACATCTGCAGAAGCAATGTCTGTTTATTTATTGTTTAGCTTTTATTTGCCTGAATTTTACATTACATATATATATTTAAATCTATGGTTAATTCTCTTAGTGGAGCCATGAGTACTTTTGTCATGTTTCATCATGTTCATGTCAAGATGGATGCCTCGTCTACGTATGGGTCCTTTATACAATAACCTCAACCTCTCCTGACAGTTGGGGACAAAATGAAATGGGGAAAAAGAATTTACTTTTGCAATAGTTCATTGTTCGAGCTCTTGTCAGGCACTCCTGTCATTGTCCTGCGTATCACACCTCACCCAGCCAGGTGAAACCAAACTATGAAAACTCATTTCTCAATCAAGATTGACTCAGCTGTCGAGCCCGGACGGGGCGGGTAACGACACAATGGAGGTGACTGAAATCACACGCACAGCGTAACGTTTGAGTTTCCCATCATGGTCATGATTCAGCTCAACATCTACTGTCACACCTCTGGGAAACGTGTGGTGCGGGACTCATCACTTCCTGTAAAGATAACACGATCCTGGCATCAGGCCAAGCGTGTTGGCACATCACCTGGTCATCAATCATAAAAAACTTAGCCTAAAACACTCATTTTTATTAAGAAGTTGAATAAAGGTGCTTTAGGATCAGCAATGCATTGTTTCTCGACTCAGATTGACTCAGCAATGAATTAAAACTTGTGCTGTTGGCAAAGATACTAAGACGAGCCTGAATTAAAGTGACACAAAGTGCAGAAAGGTATTCATTTCAAAGCATTTCCAGGTCTACAGTGTTTTGGATGCAATGCGTGTTGTGTTTCTTCATCATGGTTAAGATTGCAGCTCCACTGACTCCCTCATTTAAGATTGAGGTGTGGTTGAGTTGCAGTTGGTGTGAAGGCAACCACGTTCCCACAATAAAAATGGGTGTAACAGGTGATGGTGTCATGTCGCAGTTACAAAACCTCCTGAAAGTATTTGGATTTGTTGAGACACCGAAAGTCATGTGTTCCCTCCAGACCTGTTTGTTGTTGTAAAGTCTGATCCATCTCCATCAGGAGTTTTTATGTCTGAACATAAATGATAGAATCAGAAATTCAGAGCCTGCAAACGAGTATCAGCTGTGCAAAGGACGACGTCAACCCCAAAAATGAAGCTTTTCTCCGGAGGGTCGATGTTCAGCTCCTCCCGCGCTGCAGACCCTCCCGCCTGTAACGCTGCAGTAACTGCTCCTCCTGTGGTTAAACCCTCCTGCAGGCCGCCGTCCTCAGTTGACTCCTGAGGCTGCTGTCTTCAGTCGTGACTTGCAGAAAGCAGGCGCGCCAAGCGAACGTCAACAGACTGTTAATCACACGCTGACATTCAGTACACACACAAACGCACGCAAACTGTGCACCTGCCTCAGAGGTGTTCGTGCACAGAAGCTTCAGTGTTGATATTGATGGATGAAGAAACAAGACAATTTAAATGAGAATATAAAGTAAATTCACTCTGATTTTCTGACAGCAGTTGTACATTATTTAGTGAAGAAAGCGTTGGCTCAATCTGTCGGAGCTGCGTCAGCTGTATGTGTTGTTAAATGTCACTATAGTTACAAGTAAACTATGACACAAAGTGTTTTTTTAAACTATGAAATTTGTCTCAATCATCCTAAAACATCTAAATCTGTAGTTTCACAAGATCTTATTATGTTTTGGAAACTTGAACATAAAAAGAAAAGTGAAGTTTCTGTTGGAGGTGGAAACTTCACATAGTTCACATATTTATCGTGAATGAACTGGCAGGAAAAGGTGATTTACTTCTGAAAGGGCACCCATGAAAGTGAGTTAAGAGTTTGTTCGACATGCTAAATATCAGATGTACATTAAAGTTGTTGTGAATCCAGCGCTGCCAATCGTTTGAGGCATCTCACTGTAGTTTTTTGAGATGTATTCGTGTCTGTAGTCACTTCCTACCATCCCTTGTGACTAACAACTAAAATAAGTACATCTTAACTACTTACTACGTGGCCTCATTCTGAGCTCAGCCAGCAGTCTGAGTGCAGCTCCTCGTGTATTTTCACACTGTTGTTTAATTTCCCTCATGCTAAAATATGTCTTTCAAACACACATGCAGCCGTACAAGCTTGTTTGGTCTCCAGATGTAAAGAAGCGCTCTTTGTTTGCAGCCGAGTCTCAGGCCGTCCGCGGTTTGGACGAGTTTCAGAGTTTGACTCCACAGATTTACAGTCTTTAACAAACTGGTCTGGGAAGGGAGAGAAAAAAACACTTGGCAGAGAGCGAGAACAGTTACACAAGCTGCTTTTAAGCTTCGTCACTGCCTCCTCATCACACCGAGGAGAGAGGATTCTGCTTCTCATGCCTTATAAAATATTCTCCTCACGTAACACTTACCTGTGTGCCTGAGTGCGTCAGGAGGATAATGTGCTGAGTCTGTCCGAGCGTGTGTCTGGATTAATATCGGCTAGACTTCTATGACACACTTATGGTTTGTTATTAGTTTCTGAGATCAACATGTTTGGACCGACACAACTCTATAAATCACAGTGATTGAACTTCACATGTTGTCACAGATGCAGTGCCACCCTGAGTGCTTTTTCTTCTGTTAGCAGTTTAATGATGGGCAGGAATCAGCTGTGCATTAGTTTGATCTCATGACGACATGCAGAAAAGACCGATTGTATTGGAAAAGGCATCAGCCTGAACAATAACTCCATCCAGTCTGGACCGAGCTTATCATGAAATCTACTCCAGTAAGATGGGTTGTTCTTCAACGCAGCAATTTTAAAATGTCAAATTTAACAAAAGCTGAACTCGAGGCGAACATTTGAGGCTAAGCTGTGCAAAATGAAACCGAACCAAAGCTTCCCTCTCCTCCGCAAAGTCAAGATGATGCTTGTGCAGCCTCACTCACAATCAGCCCTGCGTCTCATATACATGTCATATATGTGCTGAATATGTAAAACCACATGTCAATTAGCTCTGTTTCCTTCTGCTCCCCTTGAAGAGGGTTAACAACAGGTTTTTTTTTATCCATCAGCCTTTTCACCATCAATCATCCTCCCAAATCCTGATATCTTTATCTCCAACGACCATCTTACTGTTGTGTCATGGGGTGATTCAGCTGCTTCGCTGATTGTAGTTGTAAAATATAGGCTACATGTTGTGACTCAGCAGCATTAGTCTTACATCCTTTCTGTCTGACTCACTGAATGTAGACTGTTGGTAACAGTCATTCCCCTCTTTCCTCCACCATCCAAGCAGCTCCAGGCGAGCAACCTGCAGGCTGAACTTGGCAACCCAATCGCCAGAAATGTTGACCAAGTATGTTCCTGAAGACGTTTCTTTATTTTGCAACTTTCCGTCTGTTTAAGTTGCATTTTTCTTGTGTTGTGGTTAGTTTCGGGCACAAAAACCACTTGGTTAGTGTTAGGAAAACATAAAAGTTTGGCTCATAATACCTGTTTTATTTGTCACGCTCACAGATGATGGACCGACTTCACAAAAACCAGTGGAAATGTCTGCAGCTCTCCCCAAAAAAACCCACCTGGTTTTGATGCTGCAAAGACCGCTGGTGATGTCTCCCAGTGTCCTTAAAAATATCCATTGGTGCACTGACTTGAACTTCGGTCGTCCGTTTGGCAGCCTTGTTGGATGTAATAACACCACCACCTCCATCACATACTGCGACAGGTGGCTAATGAGTATATAATGTAAACGTGATATGCCACGTGTGGTGCACGTGTCATAATTGGACGTTATTTAGGTTTGCAAAAACGTTACCTGCTGACATAAGATCCTGGTGACTGGGCTGGAATTAGGCGCATTACTCTAATATTAACCTGGTAGTGGTGCAAACTAAACAAGCTAGCAGCTGTCCCCTTTTCTTTTTCAGGGATTTCTTGGCATTTTAGTGCCAGGGCTCCCCTCTACATGTGCAAAACACATCCCCCAACACTATTTTGCAGGGGTACCATCTCTGCATCCCAGCTTTAGCCACGCACGAGACAACTGTGATTGGTTTTAGAGAACCAGAATGAGAAGCAGCCAGTGCTGACACGGTGCTATGGAGATACGGCAACGCAAGACTAATTTCCTTTTTTAATACAACCGTCTCAAGTAATGATTTGTTGATGTGACGTGTAGCATCAGGTAGCATCAAAACCTCAGCTGGCTCCAAAGTCTTGCGTACAGTGACTTCAGCGCTCAGTCCTCTGCCCAGGCTTCTCTTTCTCAGCACCATCAAAGTTTAGTGTAATAAAGAAAAAATTTGTCTGCCATTGATGCCAAACGCCTGGAATAATTTGAAGCAGAAGACAGAATATGAGCTGATTATCCTCTCCACTAAATTCTCTTCCTCCTCCGTGACCGCTCCCTTCCTGGCCATCCTACCATCTGTCTGTCTGCCTGCTGTGGATATCCAGTAACTTCAGTATGTCCATGAGGTACCAGCCAAAAGTCATCTGACTCACTTCCCTCCATGTAAACAACATCAGCAATATGCAAAATACCCAGCTGTAAACACAATCTGCCCCGGTGTCGCCAGGGACGAGGTGATATGAGAAAAGACCACAGCAGTAAAATGCTTGGAGTAGATTTTGGCTGTTAAGTTGGAGACAAGAAAAATGACAGAATCAAACAAAATGAAATTTGTTTGCATTCAAGTAACAAAGACTTCTAGCAGCTGTAGTAAATATGACTGGAGCAAAGGAGGAAGTCAGGTGAAGTTACAGAGCAACAAAGAGAAAACACTTCTGTGTGTCAATCTACAAGAGAATTACAAAAGAAGGATTTTATCATCTCATTTTGTTACGGTCACAACAAAACAGTTGGCTCAACCTTGTGACCAGCAACACACAAAGAGGACACTGTACCTGAGGATTAGTTTAAAAGGAAACTGACTTTATTCACAAATAATACCAGAATTAATCAACCAGGCCTATGAAAGTCTGGAGGCCTAAACTAAAGGATGAGGTAGGTCTGAGCCAGCCATGCAATTGGCTGTAGGACCAAGAACTTCCCTCCCTAAACCTTTAAAAAGCTGCATTAACTCAACTAACAAACAAAAGATGAGAAACAGTTGAAATAAAATGCAAAATAAGGTCCAAAAGTGACAAAAAAACTGTCTGAAGTGAGAGCATTACCGTTAAAGTCCACCGGATCCGTGTCTGGTCCGTCGCCGATCCACCACAGCAGAAATGTGTACTTCCACTGGCTCCGCTGCGTCGCGTATCTGCTCCGTTACAGCTCCGGCAGTCCAAACTGATATGCAAGGGTCCTATTCTGGCAGTCAAACACAGAAACAACATCAAAACTTCGTCAATTTTCAGAATAAAAATCGAGGGAAAACCAAACGTGGAGCCGTTGCACACGCAAGCAGTGGTCTTCTGGAGTTGGTGTGAACAGCACGTCTCATTGGACACTCGGCTGCAGTTAGGACACCGTGTTAGGTCTATGAACAAACAAACAAACAAACTGGGTGAACTATGAAAGCCTCCATCTCACAGGGGTCTGACATCATTTTTAATTCAGCCATGGAAAAATGATGCAATCTGATTTCCTCATACTAAAAGTGTAACAGGAAAATAACTGTATCATAAAATCAATGGGAACAAATATCTGTCATTTTTCTGCAGCTGCCTTTCACTCTGCCAGTGCTCGTGTGAAGATGTTGAAGTGGAGTTTCCAATAAGGAATGGACATGGAGTTAAGAGTATGACAAAATAAAAGTGCTGGTGACACTAATAAGTGCAGAACAGCTGTATGTTCATATCAAAGTGTGTCACCATGTTCTGCTCTGGATCCATCAGAGGACCGGATCACGTGACTGCTCTGGATATCAAAGTCCTAAACTGATCAGATCTCACACAGTGTGACTGTTTGATCTGACCCTGTCAATGTCCACCAGAGACTTGGTGTTCCTCCATAAACTGTAGACTCAATGTTCTTCTTTGATATGCTTGTAATTACAATGTGTTTATTTTTGTCCTCCATCAGCTGATAGAAGCAGTGAGGACGTCAGATGACATTAAACAAGAGAATAAAGTCTTTAAGTTTTTTAATGGCAGCTCTCAGCTGTGCATCACAGGCTTCAGGTCAAAGGAAAGACGCACGCACTCTGTTTAGTACTGCGGCATAAAAACTGCATTCTTTATAATAAATCATCCAAAGTCTAAAATAAACTTGAGTCCATCCAGAACTTTCACCCGCCGCCCCGACCACATCGCCCCGTCCTCCAGAGCGTCCTCCGCCTTTGTGCCACGACAGAACACACATTTTCCTTTTGAATGATTTAAAGTGTCTCCAAGTACGATGAAATAACGTTATATACATAATAAAATGTATTATTTACATTGTTAAGTGCATTGCTAAGTAATTGTTTCAGAGCTTTTGTTACCGCCGACATTGTCCTTATGTTTTCACCTCTGTTTTCATCATCTCTGTCCATAACCCTGACATTGTGAGTTAAGGCGCTTTTCAACATTTTTGCCGATTTCTCAGAGAATTAAATTTGTATTTTGATAAACAAAAAAAGCGTATTTAGCTGGCTGGTATCCAGGAGCGAGTACATTATGATGTAGTAAAAGGGAACTGTTTTTTTTAACCTCATCACCATTAAATCTCTCTTTTTGCAGAGGAGAGGCGTTTCGCTGTTAAGTCCTGAAAGACGCACCAGGGCAGTTTAAACTTGCCTCACTTCCCTTCACCAGACCGTATCTTGTCACTTCAGAGAAGAAAACATTGCACATCCTCTCAGTTTCTTCAGATGTTTTTGTAGTTACGTTAAACTAAAAGTATGAGCTCAGTCATTTAGAGACTGTTGGGGGGGTTTCTATGAATTTGTCTTGTTTTCCTGAAAGACATTACACATCCATCCATTTTCTGTAAATGCTCATCCTGTGCACGGTTGCTGGGTGCCTGAGCTCATCCCAGCTAACATGAGGTGCGGAGCCACCTCAGGAGTTCACCACAGGGGCTGACATGTAGAGACAAACAACCATTTAGCAATGTATTGTAACCAGTTGACCAACCTGTATGTCTCAAGACTGTGGGAGGACGCAGAGTACCAGGAAGAAACCCAGACAGACACGGGGAGAAGATGCAAACCCAGAAACTGAACCTATGAGGCAACGGCGCTGACCACTGCAGCACCAGGCCAGCGCCTTCAGCCAACATCAAATGAACACACTTGGTTTAGTTTGGCATTATAATTGTCTGTCACATGAGACCCTGTGGTCCAGAAACAAGACATTTTACACTTCACTGATGATTTACACCAGACAGCAGATTTAAGTACAGTGCGTATCACTCCACATGTCCTACATTCCTCGCAGGTCATACAGGCATTCCTTGTAGTAGAAGTGACGTCAATCTTTGGCAGCCTAAATTTATCATTCTGACCCTCCCGACCTGTGGACGTTAACCTTTTACAGCCACTGAGACATGCTGGCAGCTGAAATAACTCCACAGAAACCCAGTGGCATCGTCTGCATACGGCCTCTCGGTACTGTAAAACACCAGTACCCTTTAATTTCCAGATTAAGCTCAGTGCTTGACGAGGGCACACCGAAGTAAGAGATACCAACACTTCTACATTTTATTCTTGGTGTAACTTGACATTTCCTGCGCACCAGCACTTCTCACAAGCTACCAGTAACAAACTGCATTCCCAGAGGGCTCTATGTGGCGTTCACCTGTTCCCATTCTCACCTGCCTCACTCTGTGTTGGTGCTCGATGTGCTTTGTTTGTGTGTGACATTTTAAAATTAGAAAGTAGGACAGTTTCCAGGTGTTCACACACGCCAGCACTGTCGGACTGGTCATCGGGAGCCGGTCGCTCTGTTGGCTTCTTGTGCAATGGTATGTGTGACAAATGGCCCCACAGGTGTACTGTTTTAGGTTTCAGTCATAAACTTCCAGCTGAGTCATTTTCACTTTTCAGTGACACCAATGGACAATAATAGCTGATATTAACAAATCAGACTACCTGTGAAATAATCTATGTTACAAATCATGATAAGAAGACAGAAGTAGTAACACTTTTTTATTATTGACATGTCGTATCAGTCGTCTGTCAGATGAGACTTTTTCTGCACCGAGGGAAAAACAGTGAAATGGAAGCAATGACCGAACAGATGGGACTCAAACCTGAGCCAAGAGTTCAGTTTAATGCCAGAACCCTCAGGCCCGCACGTTACCCAGCATGCAATCTCACTTTGCTCCTTTTTTTTTTTTTTTTTTTTTTTTTTATTCAGTCAACAAGCTGAGGAAAGAGTATTAAACTTTGACTTCACAGGTTGTGCTGGTGTGTTTGTGCTGGAGATCCACCAGATCAAGTCTGGCTTACGTAACCAGTAAATAAATACAATCCACACTAGGTGTGTACGTGCTGCGCCTCTGTTCTCTTGAAGCTGTGCAACGCTGTCACCGCCCTTTACCCAACCGCAGCATTTCTCACAACATTGCATCGCTCGCATAAACTTGGCAGTTTTGGTGTTATCACTTCACGGCAGATAAACAGGACGTGACTTATCAAATCAGGTGAAAGTGAGCAAAAAAAAAAAGTTCAAAATCGTCAATTCATTACATAATCCCTGCAGAAAGTAGCATGCAGTGACATAAAGGGGGCTTTTTTTAAAGAAATGTCTCAGTTGTTCCATTTGAAGACCTTTTTTTTCTTTGTCTTTGTTAAAATGTGCAAGTGTACACGATAAAAGGTCTTCACAGCTGCTGGTACTGCCTGCAAAGTTTAATTCTCTTCACATTTAACTTTGGTTATTAAAATCAATGAATTGCACACTGAATATTCTCAACATTGCTGTCACGATATCAGATTTTCACTACACGATTATGAGGTCAAGAGATCACAGTAGCGATATTATCGCACTATCCATCTGCACACCAGGTAGAGTGTCTCGCCCTCGTCCAGCTCGGCTCCTTGCAGGGCGGCCTCTCCCATCAGCGTGTGAATGTGACTAGTGTTGTGAAGCACTTTCAGTGGTCAGTAGGCTTAAAAAAAAGGGTTATATAAAAGTAAATAAAGTCCATTTATCTTTGGAAAGACTCCAATAATGGAATCAGTTTATTGTGAAGACAGGAAATAACTGACTTTAAAAAGTAAGTCCCTGCAGTCATGCTCCACTGCATCAGACTTTATCATCAGCTGCTGACTGTGTGGTGAGCAAACTGGAAACACACCCTCTCTCTCTGTCTCTCTCTCTCTCTCTCTCTCTCTCTCTCTCCCTCTCTCTCTGTGTGTGTGTGTGTTGCAACTATGGATAGACTGAATTACTTACATAACAGGCTGAGGCCTGTTCAGATGAACTGACAGCAGTCAGTAGGCAGGGCTTCCAGTAATGAGTTCAGTAGGGCAAGTTTGTTGTATTAGTCAGAATTAATCGGAGTTTTGATGCTGCATCTCTCTGTGATGTGACTCTGGTATGTCCGGTGGAAACAGGAAATACACGTACTGTATGTGGAGGAGGATTTCATCACAGGGAGGAGGAATTTATATGACTTCAGTTTTAATTTTGTGAACCAGGCTGAAGACTGAGGCGTGTCAGCGGTGGACTTACAGGGCTCAGCGCTCGACTGTTCAACAGATCTCATACTGTTCATCTTATTTGGTATTGTTTGTACTGAACCCAGTTCTCCTCCCTTGTGTAGACTGTTTGTCAGTCGTCTGCGCTCCAGTGACTAAGCAGTCAGACACTAAAATAAAGTCCATTAACACAAAGTGGGACGGCTACATTTACCCAGAACCAACTAGTAAAAGCTTTAAATCACAGTATGTTGATACTTAATACTACTTGTTCATCTATTCAGTAGTACTCCCCCAGACCTGTAAATACACTTTAATGTGTAGACTTGGTGGCATTACCCTTTAACTTTGTAGCTGTTTCTTATTGAATGTGTTATCCCAGAGGATATAGTCCAAGAAGACCATAGCCATCTTCTCCTACAACAGTGGCCTCGCTGAAATCATCGACAGAGGACGATGACTGTGCTCAGACATCATGCAGGTCATGAGAGTCACGCTAGTTTCTGCCCAGCATCACTTCATCATCATCATCAGTCTATCCGACCATCTCAGACGTTTCCATTCACTCTTCTGATTCTCTCCGATCTTTCACCTCAACCGCAGCAAGACCAGCCAGTCTGGTCCACCTCATCCCATCCACCTCTATCAACTACACTCATACTTTAGTCCCGGATGGGTTCGTATGGACCTGTGTTAACTTGAGACTAGCTAAGCGAGCATCTGTTCGTCTCCGAGGCTGGCAAACTGGCCACTCGTTTCCTGTTTCTTCACCACTTTTGCCAAATGTTACTCAGACCTGGTAATTTCACCTGAGTCGTACTCGGGTCGGAGCATCTGAGCCCAACCCAACCGCTTCAAAATGCACTTCTTTGCAGGCATGGTCTTTGTTAGTGAATGAGTCCTTCTAGAGATGAATCCATGTCTCACATTCACTCATTTCTATCTACTGAGCTTCTGTAGTGTGTTTGTATGAACCACATTCTGCTTCCTCTTCCGTGCATCAGATTACATGTATTTTAGTTCCCTGGGTAAATAAGGAACAAAAAGGAAGTACATTAACAGTATAGCTTTATTAAGCAGATGTATAAACAGCTGCTTTTATTGCTCTCTCTGCTCTGTGTTCACTGTTGTGAATTTATATGTCTGAGGTCCCATAAAGCCTTGCTGTTGGACTGGAGCCCAGATAGTGATCACAGTACCGCTCTTGCACCCAGGCCACAGGGTGCAATATTTAGCCTCAGCCAATCAGGTTCCTCCTGCAGTGTAAACATGTACATTTTGTCCTATAATGTTTTACTTTGTATATCTTGGGGGAGTCTCAATCTAGTTATGTGTTTGTTTGCTTTTCATTCTCGTGTTCTGCTTTTCTGTTGCACAAATGATGTTTTATTATAACTATTTTTATTGATGTTTGGCTTCAGTCATTGTGAAGACATGAGGCACGTCCATGTGCTTCTGATGGGGATCGTTAAACAGACACAAACATGAGGACAGGCAGGGTCCCGGAGATTAATAATAACATCATCAGTTAATAAAAACCTTGTGCTTCTTATTAATCTTCAATTTGATGAACAGAAGAAATAACTCGATGAGCCTTGAAACACAGATCTGTTAACGGAGAACATCTTGGGAACAGTCACAACAAAACTTTAATATTACAGTTGTGTACTAGTCCTGCACTGCAGCCTTCGGTTGGTACAGTATTTTAATGAATACAGTAGATCTGTAGACTTTAAGCCAGCGGTGACCTCATGTTCCCTCTGTGACAGTCAGTCAGCTGAGGACTCTGCTGGGGTTCTGCACTCTGGACGTCCTGACCTCGCCGGGACTCCCGGCTCGTATAGCCCTCTGTCCACTCCTTCACCTCGCTAACACTCTTTCATCTTCTCTCCGGCTCGTTGGCACCGCTCACCCTCCCACATGCTTCACCCTCTCTGCAGCGTTATATACAGTGTTTGGCCTTTACCTCACATGGACTTTTATTCCAGCTCACGTGACCTGTCGCAGACTCCGTCTATCTCTTGTCCACCTGTTTGAGCTGTCCGAACATGTTGCACCTCAGTTTATCAGGACATGACAGTGAATATATTCTGTCCTCAGTGGATGTTGAGCGGTATGTTGCTAAATGAGCTTATCTACCTTCTATCTACCTACAGGGAACTTTGTGTCACATGCATCACATGAAGAGGAAAGTGCTGGTCGTCCCTTTATGTTGTAAGCGCCACGTAGTGCCCGCTGGTGGTGCAGTATTGTTAGGGCCATTATGAATCGCCTCATATGATGAGGGCAGAAAAGGGTAGCAGCACCTTGTGAGAAGTGCTGGTATGAAAAAACTGAACTAAATAGATTACCTTTTATAGGTAAGTGGTGAAAGGAGGCAATGAGAATAATTAATAAACGTATTAAACTCATTTTCACTGCTGGAACTAACCTGTTCCCGTCATCCAGTTTCCTTCACTGCTGTGTTCTCTGCGAGGCTTCCTGTTACATTTTGTCCTGGACTTGTGTGTCAGCAGCGAGTTGTGTGACTTTCAACACCTCTTAATCAAAGCAACCTTCTTTCTGCACCTGCTGCGCTCAGTGAATAGAAACCCCCAAACAATCACAGTGCAGTGAATGACCTCCATCTATATTCACCTATTTGTTAAACAATCCTTCATGCTCTTCTGGTTGCCACATGTTGGAAATTTTACCAATGCTGACATCACTGACAGCTTCCGGCTTTAAAGCTACAAAGCTAAAGACGTCACAGAGATATCTCTCTACTGAAGACAAAGACACGAGAGTCTTCACACTGCCCAGTAAGAACTTTGACGTATCTGTGGTTTGCAGAAACTGGGCTCAGACTACGTATCATATTGACATTGACATATTGGGGATGGTGGTGGAGTCACAGGTGACGAGGTGGCCAAACAGGCAACGTTCAAGTCCTCGGTGGCATTTTTAAGCATGAGACCGCTGGATATTTTGAAGGAGACCTGAGGACCTTCTCGGTCATGTTTGTGGCGAGCGAAGACTGATCATTTTCATGGGAAGTGAGGCCATCTCCAGCTGTGTTTGTGGCAATAAAACCGGATGCTTTTAAAGAGACCTCTGGTTTAAAATACATCTGTTGGTCGCCACAAACCTGGCTGGAAATGTCCGAACTATGTTTTCCTGACCCTGACAAGTGGTTTTTGTTCCTAAACCTAACCAGAACATCAGTGCTGTGACATGAGAGAAAGAAAACTGAACCTAAATAAATGTGAAGGACATCAGGAACACAAAGAAATGTACAACTTGAACTAACACTTGGTTTTGCAGAAACGTACTTAGCTAACACTTCTTCTGGTGACTGGATTGCTTCACATATAACTCTCCCTCTTCCTTTGATAACTGGGTCAGCCATTAAGGCACTGTTCATTCTGATGGGCACAAAATGGAGGCCCGCAGCATCATTAGTGGGTTAACTGTTTGAGTTCATACGTAGCAACAGGCCTCCAGCAGCATCGTTAGCTCACGCCGTCAAAGGGACCTCTGAACGTCCCCGTCCTTTACTCTGTCTCATCTGACAGCTGACCTTTGACCTCTGAATAGTTTTTGTTGTGTGATGAGATGAACGACAGTAGCTTCAGAGACAATGACCTTTTTGTCACAGTGTGTGTGTGTGTGTGTGTTTGTCAAGTGGAAGTAAACATGAAGGATGACTGTTCACCCTTCATGTATGCCAAGTGTTTGTTTTTTTGCATACATGAGCGGCCACAGAGTCTATTATTGAGTGTTTATGTGTGTGAAAGTGTAAATGCCTTGCTGCTTGTTAGGGGAGTGTGTGTGTGTGTGTGTGTGTGTGTGCATTACTGTTTTCATGTAAGACTGTGACAACTGTTCACTTGTTTGTTTGCACGTGGAGGCTGTTTGCACGACGGGGTCACGACACAACAAAACTGTCCATCACAGGTCTCATTGTGCAGTCGCTCCCTCGTCACTCCATGCAGCACGATGTGCTTACGTGTGTGTAACTGTTGCATGTATATGTTCTCCTCGTCTTTAACAACACATTGTGACTGTCTCTGAGATGCTTCTGAAAAACAGTGTGCACATAAACGCAGATTTCAGTGTTTTCAGCTCTGCACGGTGCTTTTGTTTTCTGTCTGTGTAACTCTGTTATAATTTAACAACATTTTACAGAGCGACATCAAGACAAAGACAGAATACAACAAAACACAACAAAAATCCGTTGACTGAAGTATTTCAGCATGTTCACGCACGGATGGATCATTATGGAGGACAGGCAGTGTTGTGTGTCTGTGTGTGTGTGTCTGTGTGTGAGAGAGAGAGAGAGAGAGAGGTTTCTTTGTCTCGTCTCTCTGATGTTCGGACTCACGTGGATTCTGGTTCTTTCAGACTCTCGTCACATTTCTCTGACAGCAGACACAACAAGTCCCCATTAACGTCCTCTCTCAGACTGAGCTGGCCTCCTGCATGTGCATCACCAGTGCTAATGGATGCTTTTACCTCTGATGGCCTGCAGTCTGAGGCTATTTAAGGATTTTTGTTTCCCCCCACCATCCCCATCCATTCCAGCACTTTCCCCTGTTTGGTTTCCACAGACAGACCTAGACTTTTGTTGCCTTTTCATACAGTAAAGGAGTGAGCTCAGTGTTCAATTTAAAAAACAATACATTGTGGAAATAAACCCTTTTATAATAGACCAACAGGTCAGTGAGCAAAAACCCAGAAACACTTATTCTATTTAAAAAATCTCTTTTGAACAACTTTCTGACATGTTCGTTTACAGACACAAACGACTGCAGGAAGGTTTCCACTTATTCTTGTAGCTGTAATTATTGACAAAAGGTATTTTCATCCCTGGATCAACGTCATTATTGGATTTCATTGATGTTTGTTTGTTCTCGAGATCTTCTGATAGTCTCATGACAAACACAGCTGCCCTCAGGGTTTTTTAAAGAATGTTTTGTTACATTTTCAGATAATTTTATTAGTTCGAAGTGTGTCCAAGAGTTTCCTCAGAGAACATCGGTGATGAAGGCGACTCGTGTCTCAGATAAAATGCTGCACTTGAACACACCGCAAAGACAATAGCTGACTATACTGTCGCATAAACAGTCTTGCATGTATATCACGTAAATCTATTTTACAGTTAACGGTGAACTTTCTGTATTCTGCATGAAACATGGCAGGTTGTTGACACAAAGGACTCAGTCTGGATTTGAACAAGCTGTGGTTGATCCTGGTTCTGAAAGGCTGTTTAGTTCTGTGTCGCTCTCCTTCTCCTCGACTCTCCAACTCTCCTTATATTTCCTTCCTCTACTCTCTCTACTCCTCCTTTCTCTCTCTGTAATCCTTCACCACTCTCTCGTTACCCTCCTCCTCCTCCTCTCCAGCTGATCACGCTCTCACAGCGTGGACCTGGCATGGCGGCACTCGTGGGGGAATCGCGTTACAGTTGCACACACCTGCAGAAAACCCAATCAGCCGCAGGCGTTCAACAGGAATAGCTGCTCTTCATACCTAAACGTGACCCCAGCTGACAGGTTGAAGACGCATGAGGATGTGCAGCGTGAACTGCTGGTGTCGGTCGCCATGTTTTATTAGATCCAGAGAATGTTAACCAGGCGCCCGCGTCTATGTTTAACTGGCAGACCACTTTCAGTCATCAGATCCACAAAGTCACTGCATCAAGATATCTGAGCATTTCAAGGTAAAGCAACAGACAGGACGGGGACAACCGACCAGTTTTATAGATTGCATGAAATGAGCAGAAGCTCTGACGCTGAACTCACTGATGAGTAGAATGTGGTCTCAATAAAACATGTATTGCACAACAACTGCAACACGATACAGGTGTGTAAACTTCTCACTTTGACATCGATAGCGAACGTTAAAAAGACGTCCAAGAAAGACATCAACAAAAACTTTATTCTGGCTCGTCAGCGTGTGTCTTTCTGAATCTTCGCCAAAGAATTTGAAGACTTTGGATGTTTTCCTCGTTGTGGATCAGCAGAGGAAAGAACAAAGATGCTTTGTAAAGGTTGAGTAAAAGCAGTCACCAGACCAGTCTGTGTCATACTGAATATAAAAGGTAAGCTGTCTGCAACAGTGGAGAAGGAACTAGAAAGTGTCCCAAACTATTAACATATCAGAAAACTCAAACTGCACTGAAGTGGAGTAAAACTTCAGGGTTACTCACCTCCTCTGCAGGAATGTTTTCAAAGTCTTATCACATTCACCTCGTCCCTGAGGCTTGTGCAGGAGACGGGTGATAGTAGACAGATTACTCATTGACCTTCCAGAGTGGGTGTTTGACCCGAGCAGCTCTCATTATCATCATGACTAAGATGACCTGCAACAGATAAGACTAAGAAAAGATTCTTAGAAATTAAGTGAACTGATCGTTGTGGTTTAAAGCAGCCCTTGAAGCTGTGATATTATCTTTATCTCAGCTTCTACATCAGAACTTCATTATCTGCAACCTGCCGACAGTCTCTTTAGCTCTTATTATCTCTAACTGACTGTAGTCGTAGCTCTATAACAATTTAACCATGAAAAGTAAAAGACGAGGAGTCTACAGCCGAGCTAACATGCTCACTATTGCACCATATGCAACGTAAAGTAAGTTTACCATCTTAGTTCGGCTGCGGCTGATGGAAATGTCATGAGTTTTGCCAGGACCAGACAGGGTTTGGACCGAATGATGGTGCTGTCAGGAGATCACAGAAGTTATGCGGATATTGGCACCAACTTTTAATGGTACAACATTCAATAACTGTTGAGACATTTCACTCAAAGCCAAACATGTCAAGCGAAGAGGAAAAGTCAGGGGATCACCAAAGGTATTAGGATTCTTCCTCTGGCACCATGAACGTCAGCACAACGTTGTCTGATAATCAGTCCAACGGTTGCTGAGATGTTTGAGTCTGAACTGCAGATAAAATGTTTCGTACTACATTTTTGGGCTTTTTGAGTTTTTGTTGAGAGTGACTGTAGCTTCAGTTTCAAAAATCAGACATGCAGTTTCATGTGTGTATTTTTGGATGTTGCATGTGTTTAAGTTTCCCTCTCTGATTCTCACCAACAAGCAACCAAATGACATGCACCGTCAAAACTAACCTTGTGGATTTTCCTGGGTTTGAATCATATATAGATAAGTTAATACTCATTGGTTAAGCTAAAGAAACATGGACATCACCATGACATCAGTCTGGTTATCAGGCTTGTGATTCTCTCTTTTCTCGGCCATTGGTTATCAGTATTTTTACATGTTGAAGTCTCTTTACTACAGACGCACTTTGCTTTGAGAATCAACTTGCAGAGACTTGAAAAGGAAGACAAAGGTCAGGGTAAATGTAAACTATTTGAAGTAAATGGTACGGTCCTTGAACTCTGATGTGTGGTGTAGCTGGGAAAACGTCTCTGCTCAGCTTTGTTTACACTCAGACATATTTCTGCCTCACAGAAATGTGATCTTCTGCTTCTTGAGGTCAGGAGACGAAATATTTCTGAGCTGATTCTCACCTTCAAAGCTGAACCAGATACAAATACACACACTGACGCACAGACGGCACACCTGATGCAAATAAACACACAGCAGTCTGTCTATCATAAAACATGCTGCATGACCCTTTAAACTGAGCGGTCGTCATGGTGTTTATCATCAAACAACGCTGCATCAACAGGACGAGGACTCCTCACCCTCCTCACCCTCCTCACCCTCCTATTGATTCAGACTAAAAAAAGACTAACAGGTCAGTTAAGTCAGATAATCCAGTGTTTACGCACTCCACTCACCTGAAAGGAAACGCTGACCTCTGACCTTGACATTGACCCCCGACCCATCCGGGGCCTCACCTCATCGTGTGTTGTGAAGCAGCGACACGTGACCTGAGCTGAAGAGGAAGCTGACCATCAATTTAAACTCCTTCATCTCAGGGACGTCGTCATCACTTATTATTCCAATAACTCAGTCAGCTGATCACCGGACAGCACAGATCTAATCTAAGAGTAATAACTGTGGACGGTGACGGAGCCTTTTTCGGCGCTGATCGGGGATGTTGGCAGTTGCCTTTTCATGACGCCACGATTATTAAAGTTTATTACTAAACGAGTTGGAACGGAGATGTGTTGACATTGCATGCCTAGTTACTGAGAGGTTCAATTCCAAAGGCCCACGAGCTAATTATTCAGTCTCATGCAATGCTCCTCTGGGTCGTAGTTAGCTCGTTAGCACTCAAGAGCAAGAGGGACATTGTTCTGGTGAGGTGAGCCGGACAGGCAGGGACGGTAAGAGGAAAATCATCCAGAAAGGGACAGAAAATCTCTCTTTAGACGTCGTATTCAAGTCCACAAGCTCATACTTCTATGATGCAAACCTGGTACGTATAGTTCTGCTTTTGTTCCTTCGCAGCAGCAGGACACGTTAATGTCTCCCGGGCAGCCTGTTTCTGTTTATTGCATTTAATAAAGTGCTGCTGACCGGCTGACGTCAGCGCTTTAATAAACACGGGATGCCATTACACTTTTTTACTGCATTATGTAAGTGAACTTCTATAAAGAAACTCTGCGAGGAGCCGTTAGCTACCGGGCAACAATCATCCACTCCGGTGAGCTGAAGGGTTTCTATCAGATGATGAGGTGGAGCCGGGCAGGTTTCATTAACCACTGTGAGCCATAAATGCATTTCATTGTATTCACACGGGCAGAAGCAAACAAAGAGTTTAGATTTCCTCTGGTGCGAGTTACAGCCAGAACCAATCACGTCTCCCCCATAAACCAAATACAGAACTCCTTCATCACGTGTGATACAGCACCGAGCCAGGAACGTTCCCAGCACAGTTTAAAATCTGTCTTTCCTGCAGCAGCCGAGGAACATTTAGTCCTGCAGAGCTAAACTGGTGCCTGAAACAGCACTTTGTACCCAAATTTGGTGTCATGGGTCAAGACCACAAACCACATGCAGCCCTGCTAATCCGCCATAAGATCTGGACTGATCCGAAAGCTCCTCGAAGCTTCCTGCTGTCTACAAATAGAGCATGACTCTCTCTCTCTCTCTCTCTCTCTCTCTCTCTCTCTCTCTCTCTCTCTCTCTCTCTAAAAGATAAAGGTTTCAAACCTGAGGCGTTTCCCTAAAGCAGAATCAGTTCCCAGCAGTTGTTAAGATCTTGTTGTGCGTGTGTGTGTGTGTGAAGCTCAGCCCCATAAACACACATGCAGGTGCTGTGACCAAACCCGCAGTGGTAACACGGAAAACAAGGACTTCTTTGTTGCTGGTTGCTATTTTTTCAGCACCTGAGCACCAGAGACACACCACGGTGCTGCTGTCTCTCCCGGCTGGCTGTGCACGCTGCTTTGTGTCGCTGTTGCGAGTGAAGGATTTATAGTTTGGCAATCGAGTATATGTTTGCTTTCCATCTCTAGTTTACTTCATAATGAGCGTTTCTTTATTTTAAGGTCATTGTTTGAAACGCTCCTCTTTCAGACAAAGACACACAACCCCGCGGTGCAAACCTCGGAATTTCGTAAAAAACATTTTTGGCGATTCATCCAGCAGCCAACACTGCCACAACGCCAACCAGACTGTGCTTCCACACTCTCTATCTGCCAAACACCGACCGGCCCTGCTGTCATTTCCCTGCCTGCCCTGCAGTAACCCTCCGTGTTCCCAACACCTTAACTTGCCAGCCTGTGCCTGATCCCTCTCTGGATCATCTTGCCTTACGGTCCTTGTTTTTCAAGCCCTTCATCACCAGAAAAAAGCAGCTCATTACGACAACAGGGGAGCAAAGGAGACAGTCAGGTGACCTTTTACCAAGGAAATTGCTGGTCATGTCCAGCGTGAAACCAAAAGCTAACGTTAAGTAATTTTAAATAACTATTTAACTTACATTGAGTACATAACCTAACTGAAGTGACACATGGTTTCACTGTTTCACAAAGTGGTGACAATGATCCGCCTGTTAACAAAAAGCAATGAATCATGCTCGCCAGAGGAAACAGCAGATGACACGATATTTGATTGGAGGTGTTTCTATATGTATCATCAACACGAGTCTCTTTCTGCCATGACGTATTCTTATATATTAAATATTTATATTCTTATGTTCTTCTTATAACGTCGATGAACATTTTGGACTTAATATATTCGTGCCTCCACTTTACTTTGTCTTCTGGCACCACAGCTGATAACATGACTCATGACTCATGTCTTCGTGCTAATTATAGCATTTACTCTGCGTGCATGCGTGTGTTTGTGTATTTCTGGCTCATGTCCACCGTTACGTACGTGCCTGCATGCCTGTGTCATGTACAGACAGCCCCGGTGAACTTCCTCCAGCTCACATACAGACTCTCTGTTACATCGAGCAGCTCTTCAGGCCTCAGCAGACCAACGTCGACTGCACACAAACTATTTCAATCCTGGTAAACCGCCGTTAAACTCCTCTGCTTCTCAAGACAGAACAGAGCGTTTGTGCTGGACAGACATGTCCTCACAGATCACATCCTTATTTTTGTGTTTTATGTACAGTATATATGTACGGTACGTATATAGCTCTATAAAGATCACATGTTTACTTAGCAGCTCTTGCACACTCCTGGTGCCTCCTTGATTTGCAACAGTTTTGATTGTGTAATAAAGATTCTCACACAAATGACACAAAATCTGTCACAGAAGCCTGAAGGCTTTGGAAAGTGGCCGACCCATTTATAGTCTGACATAACTGCCTTTTGATGACACTGTGCCTTTTATAGGTCCCCTCATCTGGGGTTAAGTCTTGTAGTTTATTTTCCTTTAAAAACACTGTGTCCATTTATTTTGCTAAAAATCAGATGAAAAAAATATATATGTATATGTTTTATTTAAAAAACATCTCAAAGAGTTGCATTAATCAATCGGTTAAAAAGATTGGAAGTACTTAATAGTTGAACTAATTTGCTAAAATCACAGGGTTTGTTTGAGGGGTGATCAATGAGGTCACGGCTGATGGTAGAAGGAATCAATTTCAGAAAACCAACATATTCACCTTTTAACATGGTGCACTCCGACATTCTCAAACTTAGTCGGGTAGTTGTGATCAGAAAATGGACCACAGCAGCTGTAAAATGGTGACCACTGAGCTCACTGTACATCCTCGGGAAGACGTCGTAGTAACTTTCAATTATCCGAAGCAAAAATAACACAAAAGTGACTGATAGGTTTATGGTGTACGGTGGAAGGAGATGATTCATGCAGGTGTCATTACGTGCACGCACAGTTCAAGTCACCCAGAACAGTTTGAAATCAGTCACCACTCGTATGACGATAACAGAGCAGCAAATATTATTTATATCTTTCCAGGTGAAAACTGTATTTGCACAACAGCTATACAGAGAAACAAGTGTGTGTGTGTGTGTGCACATGCACATTAAAGCATGTGGAGATGTGTTTGGGTTCATCCATGTGAGCGGAGGTTATCACGGTCTCAGTAGCTCAAGGTCTAACAGTGTGTTTGTTGGGTCGTCACTGCTGTTGAAGTGAAAAACATTTAACTGCGTTCCTTCTATTGATGATAACTGAAGTCTGCAGATATTTTTATAGGATCTTATCCAAAGTTTAAAAAACACAGAAATAAAAAAGTATTCAGTAACAGTCTGAAAACCAGAAACAAGTGGAATTAACTTTTGTTTTTTCACATGAAGATGAAAACACAGTCGCACAACTGCAACAAGTTTCTTGTACAGCTCACTTGGTTTGTTCAAGGCGAGGCAGTTTTGTTTGTACAGCACATTTCAAACACACAGACTGTTTTATAAGCTGTTCAGACAAACGAGGGTGCACCCAAAAAAGATCTAATAGATTAAATTTTCTGAGATCCTTTCACTCCCCTAATTGTTTTCCAGTTGCACTTTGGCAGGGTGCAGCACTCAAAAGCTGAATTATTGTCAACAATTTTAATTTTTTGTCCCATGACTGAAAAAATCTGGACACAACAGCGTCTGAAGAGCAAACCCAACAACCCAACATCTCTTTACAGAAGAACTGTACAACCACAATTCCCCACAAAAAGTTGGGACTGTGTAAAAAAAACTTAAGTAAGAATGTGATCATTTGTTAATTTGACGTATACCCAATTGAAAAAGACGATGTATTTAATGTTTGACCTCATCAACTGCACTCCTGGACAAATCTGGAGAGTCTTCACCTACTTTAAAATCGGTCACCCTCTTATTATATTTATATTTGTATAGTTTTATTCTGTCCTTTAAAGTATTTTTAATGCGGTTGGTTGTTTTGCAGCTGCAGACCGCAGCAAATTCCTCGTATATGTGAACTTACTTGGCAATAAAAGCGATTCTGATTCTGCAGAGATTTTTGTGAATGTATGTTTATCCTGAATTTGATGGCAGCAACACGTTTGGAGACGGAAACAACTGGAGCGCTGTGGAATGATCCCAAAACACCTGTACATCACATACATCGCTACCTGCTCAGACTCTGACCTCGCCGTGGAAGAAGTATCGCATCGATCCCCTGAGGGTCGATACGGGACGACCAGTATAATGGTCAAACACAGAAAACTCACTAAAATAATACCACCTGTACCGACTGGCTGCTTATCTGTCGGCTCACGTGCCGGAGGAAAGAGCCGAGCCGGTCTATCTGATGACCTTTTGACTTTTCAACTTAAACAACATGCATGAAAGAGCCATGACACACACTGACACACTCCACGAGGACGTAAACAAAGTTCTTGTGTGTGTGGCCGTGTGAAGTCCAAGTACACACACACACAAAAAAAGTATGTATCTTAATACAAAGTGCAGGTGTCACATTTCTTATGTTCACTTCTCAACTTCCACCTGCTCACCCAGTTTCCTTTTTCTTCTGTCATAAGAGGAACACGTAGCTGTTGGCTGTATTTGTTTTATTCGAGATAACTTTTGTTCATTCAGTTCTGACAGTCTGATGTGTTTTAACCTGCACGTTGTGTCTCTGCTCAAGCTTGTCTACCCAACACAGCAACAATTAACTAAACTGTTTTTTCCTGACCTGTGTCAACCTGTTCAAGACAGCTGTTTTACTCCAAATATCTAAATATTCTAAATATTCTAACTCTAAATATACTGTGTGTGTATTTCAATGTGTCACTCCTGGGCCATCGTTGCAACTTACCAATCACATTTGTTGTAATGCTGTAGTTTTGCACCTCGGGGAAAAATCGACCTGAAAAATACGCACATTGGAAAAGTTATCTTCAACACATGGTTAATGTTGTGAAAGGGTGTATTTTAGCCAAAATCATGTTTTCCTAAACCTAACCAAGTGTTGTTCCCTGAACTAAAACCATGTACCGCTGTACCCTAAACTTTGGGAGAGGGGAACTGAACTGCTGTTCCCTAAACCTGACCAAGTGTTGTTGCTCCCTAAACCTAACATTGAGCCTTACCTTGATTAATTTCAATTATGCACCTTAGTAAAGTTGGTAGCATTAAATATAAATGATGATTAATTCAGTACCGTGTTGCACTTGTTGTACTGTGTTCAACTGGACTTGTTTGGCAGGCTTTTAAGCACAGAGTTTATAAGCCTGCCAACTCCACTCCAGTTAGTTAGAACTGAAGAAGCCTCCTGGATGAGAGGTGAAACATCTTCAACAAACTGAAACAAGTCCAGTTCCCTACAATGCAACGCTGAGAGTTACCATGACCTGATGACAACCTTCAACATGTTTTCCCAGTAATTTCCCAAGAAGTTGGTTGGTTAAACTAAACAAGCTGCTTGTAATGACTCCTAAAGCTTTTAGCCTTCTTAAATGACAGGTCTTTCCCCAGAAATCATGCACATCATTCACAAAAACATCAATCCTAAAACTTTAATGACAGGTTGTTGTATTAGCTTCTCTCTAAAGCATCTTCGCTGGAATTTTCTTCCCGTGCTCACATTGATAACCTTAAAAGGACACTGAAACATAATCAGGTTTTTATCTCTGGTTATGTCTTTTTTCCTTCCCTTTCTCAATCTCTCTGTGTCGTTCTGTCTTTCATTCAAAGGCACACAAATAGTACTCTTCAGTATACACTTACTGTGCATCGATCTTTACGGTCACTGACCCTTCATTGCGAGGGGTCACAGATCTGTTTTTGAGTTTTCACAGATTGTTCAGCTCTATAAATCCTCTGTGTCCCGCCCAATAAACAGTCAAAAATAAAACAAATTGTCCTTAAATGACTTTGTTTAACCTCTTTCGGATCTCAGAGGCTCTGATTTGTTTTCGTGACCTTACTATCACTGCATGGGAGTGTGTCTGTCCTTGCATCCTCATTGCATCATTGCGGTCCAGTCGTTCTGTGGATGCAGCCCGCCTCCATTAATGTTTGACCGGTGTGAGGCTGCGAGCTGCACGTGACTCCAGCTGCACATTGATGAAACGATACTATGAATGTGAACGCCTCCTTATTTTGTATGACTAATGCTTCAGGTAAGACAGGACTAGCATCAGTTAAGGGTTAGTGATCGATACCAATGGTCCTCTACCTGATGCTGAAATGTGTGGCTTTTAAAATTCACTTGGTTTGGTCGACTATATCTTTTCTAAGGGTTAAAGTCTTAGCTGGAATACCTGGCATTTTAATCTGTGCAGTAATGGTGGACTGTGCCAAATAAAACATTTCAATGGGAAAGGCAAATAAAGTTGTATTCCAGTCTGTAGCATGACCTTAAACAAAACACTAAAGACAAATAACGCAAGTTTGTTCTTTGTGTTAATCAAACACAAAGTGCAACAATAACAGACGTACATCAAGCACGTGACTTAAACATCACTTTGTCACTGAAGGATGAAAACATCGGATCTGTGTGGAGCGATGAGGAGACTGTAACCTTCCTTGAATTAATATATGAAACAAACAATATCTCTGTCACGCTTTCTCTAGTTTAAGGTTTCATGTCGTGACATTTTTGCATTAAAATGTTTCCAACAATGTTCAAATCAGAGAAGTCCAAGTTTACTGAAGGTAATGGCGGGTTTCATTTCTTCCAGGAGAGAGTCAGAGAGCGAGGAAGGACGTCGGTGAGGTAAACTAAACGTGACGTGAATAAAAACTTTCAAAACACTACCTCGTCTGTGAACATCTGTGCCTCTCAGACAGATTTTTATTTGCATTTCTAGTTCATTTGTTTGTTTTTTTTGGTATAGAATAAGTTATAAGTATACTTTGTTTGGTTAAGCTGGAGAGCTGTCCCTTTAACAGTGCCGGAGGGGAAACACTGATGGTAAAATGACTTGGTATTTCCTTCATTCTTAGCTGACATATCTTTTGAATTCACCACCGTCATTTGAGCAGACAGGAGAAAAGGAATGTAAACAGAAAAAAACTGAGAAAAGGAAATGAGAGTGTGTCGTGCAATAAAACGAAAAACGGTGAATTCATTGTAGAAACAGATTACCTCCATACGACGGCAGAGGGAATGAAAAACAGGGAGATGTAGGGTTGGAGAGAGAGAGAGAGAGAGAGAGAGAGAGAGAGGCTGTTTACGGTGATCCATCAGGAAATTACAGGTATTTAAAGGAATGTGGTTCCAGGAGCCAGCAGGTGGAGATGAGCTGCAGGCCTGAGGGCAGGTTGCTGTTCGGGATGAAGGTGACTTTGAAAAGCTGATATGAGATCACATTTTCCATTTTCTACAATAAACCCCACAGTGAGCGCACGAGGAGCACGATCTTTAACAAGTCCTGCAGGTCAGATTCACCTCTGAGGATCTGTGAGGATTATCCGACATGCTGTTACAAAATGAAAAGCAAACGCGTGTACAGTATGCTTTACAGAAAGTATTCAAGTTCAGTCGTTCGATGTTTGGAAACATTTTACTAATCAGTCGACAGATTAAAATGACCGCAGTTTATCTGTCTGCAAACAACTAATACTTTGAAATGTATATGTAAAATATATGTTTCATATCATGTTGACATTACCTGAATACGAGCTGAACTCATGTCGATGGCTGAGGGGCTGGTGAGGGCCAGAGACCAACGTTCAGGACTGTGTTCAACATTTGTAAGTGTGAAACCACTGAGTGTTTTTGATGAGATGTCTGACTGCATTTCAATCTTTGTCAGTATGAAACTAAAGGATATGTTTGAAGAGATATCAGGGCATTTTCCAGCCTTGTGTGCAGCAACAACACGGTTTAATTTTGATGAGATATCAGGGAAGTTTCATGTTGCGTTAGTAGCAACAAAACTAAATAATTTGAATGAGACATTGGGACATTTTAAGGTGTTTTTGTGGAAACAAAACCAGAACCTGATGTTTCTGATGCGATATCAGACTCAGTGTTTCAACCTTTTGAAATGAAAAGCATGAAACTGCTGGATAATTTTAAAAAGACACGGGGACATTTTCCTGCAATCTTTGTGGCAACGAAACGGACAATTACTGATGAGATGTCGGGACAATCTCTGGCCGTGTTAACGGCAACAAAACCGGGAGTTTTAATCCAAAACATGATCTTTTCCTAATCCTAACCAAGTGTGTTTTTGTGCCTTAACCTAACCTGACCAGAGAATTGTAACAAAAAGTAATGTACAGTTTTAACCTATTTTTCTTGTACTTGTTTCTTTTGTTACAATCATCAGCCATCACTTTTTATAAGACAACAATAAAAAAGGCTCAAAACTTTGGCAAGTAACAGCAGTTATAGTAAACCCCTCCAGATATATCTGAACACACATTACAACTGTGCAGAATAGTTCGGTGTTACATTTATGAAATCTGCCCTGACCCTTGAATGTTATGTCACGGTACTCTTAAGTGCTTTGAGTAAAGACTCTCAGGTAAAACCCAAAGTTAAGCTCGTACTTTAAGAGTTAAAACTATGATGAAGCAAGAATTTCAGGCTTTAGAAGGTCATTCTGGTCCAGCCTGAGGTCCTTCCTTTGTGCATGCCAGAGAAAGGGAGTGAGCATTCTTCCTGCTGAATATGAATCCAGCATGGACAGCAGCGAGGACAATTGACATGAGTCGCAGTGAAGCAAAGAAAAACGGCTTCAGGCGATTCAGGCTTTCTCTGCTTTTGTCCTCATTCCAGATAAATGGAGGGGGTTTGTGCAACTTTGCAAAGTTGACTGTTAAAGTGTGTTTTTATCTGCAGGGGCTGCAGTCTGTGGAGGAGGAGGGTTAATTATTTATTTCAAGGTCATGTAAATTGAAGGTAAATGTGCCAGATAATTCTCGATGCATTCGGTAGACGTGTGTGTGCAGGAGGGATGTGGACATAGAAGTGCAAGACTTAAAATGTTGGCGGTTGTATTTGCAGCTCTTGTATCTGTGGGCGGCATCAAGTAGGTCAACATAAACAGACTGAAGTGTCCTGTTGACTCCTGGCATGTCCACTCCAGAGGACAGATATTTGGAAGCCATTTTTAACTATTTAAGTTGAAAGTGTCCCAATCACCAGGTGGTGGATCCCCGAGGCTTTGTCCACAGTTCCAGTTAATTATTATCCTTATATCTCATTGGCATTTTGAGATATGGCATCGTAAATTTGAAATGGTGGATGGAAGAGGAGATGCCCCAAGTACCTCAGAAAACTAATCAACTATACAGTATAGTCTTCAGATATAGTCTTCAGATTTTGTCTCAACATTGGTCCATGTCATCTATAGGTCAGATAGGCAGAATATACCCTTTGGTACATAACGTCCACTGGGGTAGACAGATGTATTTCCAGCCCAAGAAAAAATCTTAAAATCTGATTAAAAGCAGGCTGTTTCTAAAATCTGTTATTAGTTTAAAAAATATTGTTTCTACCAGTCTGGTTTTCTGAGAATTAAAAGGAAAGGTCTTGATTTTAGCTTTAGTTGTAGTCTGGTATGGGCAAATAAATGTGATTAGGAGACTAGTATTGCAATGGCTGTCACGCTAAAATTCAGCATAATGTACATGTCCACAGTACCAATTCAACACAGACCTTAAAACTTACCGATACTTTCTGAATGTGCTTCTCTTTTTGCTGTTTCCTCTTGTCTACAGTGTCTTGTTATCACTCCTGTTCTCAAAAATAACAAAAATACATTGCACAAAAAAGTCGACCACTGATTGTAAATGTTAAGCTAAGTCTGACGTTATTTCCTGCCGACGTTTCACAATAAAGGCTCTTCATGGACGCTAACGTGTTGCACTTCCTCCTGTCAGGCTTGTGTAACAGGTGGAGGACGTGTTTGTTTTTGTATTAAACGTGTGAGCAGAGCAGTGAACGATCACATTATATTCAGTAATATAGACGTTAAAGCACATTCGTAAACAAAGCCCCGTCTCCAATAAAGGCCTGGTTTCCACTTTTTGCTGAGGCCCTGCCCCCTCATTACATATTCACATACATATGTGATTAAGTGAAGTGTTTGTAAACATTAGTCTGTTTCACTCTTGTGTTTGCAAACATGACTTATGTAATCTCACCTTCATCAAAAACAATGAATACCTTTTGATTTGTTATGTTTATAAGTTGACCTGCCAATCAAATTGCAGGTAGGCAGTTCTTGTTTTTGTGTTTTGAATATTTTTTGGGGATGGGAGTGCGTGTTTGGATTAATAATTCAATATAAAATGTTAATTTGATATTGCTGGAGCTGACAACAACTAAGAAAAGATACATTAAACAACTTCTGTGGTGTTGACTCTTATTTTTATTATCTTTTATTTCATGTGTATATTAAATATTACTGAGTATTTAAGTGTTTGTGTTACCACAGTGGTAGTTTGTTGGTATTCTTGATTAGTTCAAATCAATCCAGAATGTATTCACTATCCATAACATACATGAACTACTAGAGCTGCTTTTTAAAGGCCCAATTTGTAAATAATTCCCAACTCATCTATCACGGACCACACCACAGGGTCAGTGTTTTGACTTTCTTACACATTGGCTCTTTTAATCTCTGAATGATGTTGTTTTCATGTATGTTTTTTAGTGTGTGTTTTGTAAAGTATCTTATAAAACATGTAGAAGAAAAGGCTCAGGAGTCATGTGTATATTTTAGCACAAATATATAGAAATTTATTTCTGAAAAGGAAACATATGACTGACATGGGCACATGTCAGCAACACACACCTTCAAGTGAAACAATGCTGGGGTACACACACTTCTTCTTTATCGTGAGAAAGAAAAAAGTTTCAGAATAGATAAAAAAAAAAAAAAATCGCAATTCCAGCCACACATACTGTACACTCATCACATCATTGCACTTGTGAGAGCAAGCGAGTAAAAACATTCGATCATTGCATCATTCCACCTCTCGACATACCCGAACCACAGAATTTCTCAAAATGTCCTCCCAGTTCGACACAACCAATCACATGCAGAGTCCTTTCTTGTGACACACCTGTTGATAGCAGCTCAGTTCCTCAGCAAACTTACATCAAAAATTACATCAGCCAAACATTTTTTTCATCAGATAAAACATGTGCAATTTACATGGAGGGAAAGAAAGGGCTGCATGACTCAGCTTTAAAAAAAAATGAAGGCCATTTTTTTGAATCATGTTAAATTAATTCCTCCTTTTTTGAAGGTGCAAAAAGTTAGTGTGCATTTTATCATTTAGAAAAAGAATCAGCTGGGTTTTCTCATGAAGCATCTTGTTGCCATGCACTCCCCCGTCCTTTCCCCTTCAATATGAAGGACTTTACTCAGCTCCACTTCCACGTCTTCACTTTACAGACATCACATTGAGAGGGAAACATCTCAATCAGTGCATATTTCACAAACAGTCTGTATTTAGTGGACAGGCACTCTGAGAAGGCACATTTATATTTTTACAGAAGAGGAATATATCAAACAAGATGGATTTCCCCCCCATTTCTCCCTCGTCCTCCAGCCACAGACCATCAAGTCTCTCAGGCAAAAAGCGGGTCAGTTGAACACATTAGTTACTTTTCTGTGTGGTTTGTGCACTTCCTCTGCTAAAAAAAAAAGCTGAGGTTGTTTGCTTCAGTTTAGTTTCTGGCTGAGAGCCTGCCTCGGATCAGACCCACAGCTGGATTCGTACTGAATGCCCCGTCAGTGTCTCTTATCTTATTTCAGGACCGTTTCAACATCCTGATGTTTTCACCAATAAGGCACGGCGTTATCAATCTGACCCCAGCTCTGCCAGCCGGGAAAGAGTCCGTTGGACATACGTGGGCTGCCGAACTGATCAAACTCCACCTCCAGCAGCTTATTCACACTCCCGTTTTTGTGTTCTGAGAGCTTCTTCTGCTCAGCAGAATTTGGGTGTATCAGACCGTTCAGGTCCTCTCCGTTCCAGCCGACGTGTTTGAGAGCATAGTTCTTGCCGTCATTATTGTCCCAGAAGGTCTGGTCCTGGGTTTTGAAGCAGATGCAGAACTCAACCCGATTCTGAGGAGGGATGTTTGTGGGCAGGTCCAGGACGAACGCAAAGGTGTCATTGTCCTGGCAGCTGTAGACGTTGTTCATGAAGGTGCACTCGACGTCGGTGAAGCTGGCCCACGAGTCAAAAGTTGCGCGCAGCTGCACCGACTTCTCAAACCCAATGTTTCGGACCTTGATGGTGCCGGTCAGCGAGCGCTCCTGAAGCGAGCAGTTCTCCAAGCAGACTGAATTCTGAATCAGGCGGTTCCGGAAATCCAGGTAGTCAGCTGAGGGCTGTTTAAAGTCCAGCACCAGGCTGCGCGTCGAGCTGATCTTTAGGTCCATCGTGGCTGTTTCCAGGTCCGTCATGTCAAACTGCAGCTCCTCCATGACTCCCCCGCGGTGCTTGTTTCGATACGGCTCGTCGTCGAACTTGGAGAAGACGTGGATGGCGGTGAGCGACATGCCCTTTGTGTCTGCGAACACCACCTTCTTCTTGCTGACCTTGTTGCTGTTCCAGCCCATGCAGCCGTCGTCATCCGCCGCTTTCTGCTGGTTGCTGAGGCAGGGCCGCAGGGGTTTGTAGAGCTGCTGGCTGTGGCTGCGGGCGGTGGATTGGTTGACCCGGTTCTTGGCCCTCTGCAGCTCCTCGTAGGAGCTGAGGAAGCCTCGGAGAGGAGGTGGAGAGTGGCTGATGTAGAATCTCATCGCGACGTCCATCGGCATCACTGGGCCAGGCATTGCTGATGGGCTGAAGGACCTGAGCACACTGAGGGAGGGGAAGAGAAGAAGGGAGGTGGGGTGAGAGAGGAGGAGGAGGCAGGAAAGTGAGAGAAAATTCGAGGGAGGCGGAAAGAAAAAGAGACATGAGGATATTAGAACTGTGGCGAATGTACGCAGTTTATAAAAAACACTTTCACGCTTCAGTCGTCTAACTTTAATAAAGCTCCAGGTTAATGACACAGCGAGATCTGACGAACTACGCCTTCCGTTTTACAACGGCTCAACTATGCAAAAATAAATTAAACACTTCTTTGAATCTAAATCATTTACAGTAAAACAAGTGATACATTATGTAACAGTTTACATTTCTGCACGACATGCGTCACTATTGCAGGAACTAAACCAAACTCTCTGTGTGACTCTTACCTTGCAGCACTCATGGGGTAGAGAGAACAAACAGCTCCGAGGGGGAAAAGAAACGAGCTCTGTAAAAGCGTTCAGCCCCTCTGACTTTCAGAAATCTGTTGGAACAGCTTCCTCTAACAGTGCATGCTGCCGTCACTCCCCCCTTCTCTTCCTCCTCTCTCTTGCTCTCTTCCTGACTCTCAGTGCTGGGGTTGCTCAGCACTCAGGGATTTCAACTGCCACATAGAGACCATTTGCATACGCTGTCATATGGTTCCTCACTCAGCCAATGAAAAGTCTGTGGAATTCCTCGCCGGCCAATCAGCGAGAATTTGAACTGGCCGACAGCCAGCTGATAGGGGAGTGTCGCCTCATGGCTGGGATGCCTCGGCCTGTTGCTTCAGCTGCTATTTGAGAAACATGATGGACCCCTACTGGCGCTGCAGGTAATCTTCACATTGCTCACTGCAGAGTGTTGCATAAATCCTCTGTCTGTGACATGACCGGGACCCCCGTCACACCAGGCAGCGCTATATTTATCACAGTGACTCTGTGGAAAGGAAAAGTGTAATCCGCTGAAAGATTAAGTGAAACAAGTTCCTGCCATGAACTGGTAACACTTTATGATAACCATCAGTAATAACTGATACATTAATATTAATTAAACTTAAGTTAATAGTTTTTTGCCTGTTGACTGATACATTAATAAATGATTAATAAAACAATTCACTATTACTGAAAGTTTATTAAACTTTATAACAACAGTTATTATAAAGTGTTAATGAATTACTCCTGATTTTTAGACCAACATGTTTTAATCCACCAAGGAATTATTTAGATTTATCTAAATCACATTGACGCAAACGAACTTTGATTTGAAAAATCTACTTTATTGTTGCTGTTATGTTGCACAGATCCATATATTTTGTTTTCTTTAACCATTTTATATATTTTATATGATTTGATAACATTTTATTTTGGTGTCATTCTGCCAGCTCCAACAAGAAGTGATAAAACAAGCTCACACAAACCATTTTAATTACCCAAACTTATATATTTACTTAAAGCGGCTACAATGAACTTTCATTCTGTGCTGATTCTGGCGCCCCCTGTGGATGAAAAAAGGTATGACCACCACATCATTAATGTATCCTGTCGTAGAAATCTTGATCTGACCAGCTCGGCATTTTGTTTTGGAAGCAAGTGAAGGAAAGACGTAAGATGTTTTTAGCACCGTTGTTTAAAGAATGTGAAGCGAGATTAATAAATGTAAAATGACGATGGTGCCGATTGTCTTGGTTGATTATATCGGTCATATCGAGGCGTCAGTATTAAATTAATCTTATTTCATAACAGGATAAATTCACAGATTTGTCTTTGAGGGAATAAATTATATTTATTCAACAGAAATCACAGTTTCTCAGTGCCAGTGTGTTTATTCTTCATATTTTCAGTGTTACATCACGATGCTTCATGACTTGATCTGATGTGATCTGTCTGATGGCACTTCAACATCTCTTAGTATAAATAAAATAATTGAGTCGTCACTTTAGACACAGACTTCTCTTCCCTTATCTTCGTGTTACAGGACGTCAACACAGATCAGATCAAAAATACGAGATATGAGAAAACACAAGACTTTGATACTTTGATTAGAAGTTTTAAAAGACGTCTCGTGAAACAAATTCAAGCTCGAACATTAAAAGCTTTGGTTTAAACGTAAGAATCCTCCTGTCGGCCTCAGTTGTTGCCGTTTTTGACTTCCACATGTTGACAGAGATGCTATTTTTAAAGCTTCATTGATTTTCAGCCGTCGGTTAAACATTATCCACAAAAAGGATCTCAAATGGAACTGAGTCGACTTTATTTGGAGGACAGAGGCAGATTAAGTGAAGTTAAGTCTCTTACTTCTTTTAATTTGTGTCCCTAAAGGGATTCAACTAAAGAAAAGTCCAAAGATATAAAATAAATAAAAGAGAGCCCGTCCTTATGAAATAATAATTAACAGAAAATGAAATACTCAAGAAATCTAAGAGAGACATCCGAAGGTACATTCATCTCTCCAAAATAAAACATCAGGCTCCTTCGACTCGTCTCCTTTAATAAAAGACAAAAACTTGTTCCAGACAAGCAGATATGACTTTTTATGGTTGTGACCACATTTTTTGATGATTTCTTAACGCCTCGTTAAGAAATCATCAAAAAATGTGGTCTGCCTGCTGCTTCCAGCAACAAACTGGGACTGACTCACTGACTCTGAGGACGACAGGGAGTCTTTCTTTTGAAAATCTGAACTGATTTGATTTCAGGCTCTTGGAGTGAAGTTTTTCTGTATATAAGAGCTCGGCACGATCTTCTTCCTGACCTCTGGGAGCCTTTGGGTCAGAGGAGTCATGAGTCCTCTTGTGGCTCCGATCGCTGAAGGGTTTCCCCCTCAGCGATGCCTCTGTGCTCCTCTGAATCATCTGCAGGGAGACTTTAGACTCAGAGAGCCGAACATGCCACTTTCACATGCTCGTAAAGACAACACGCAGTGTTTATCAGCATCGTCTGGTCGTGTCGATCAATCGCAACACGGACTCAGGATGTTTATAGCAGCTTTTACAAACCAGTTAACCCAGCAGGGAGGATGAATGCTTTAAACAGCACGCCATAAAACATTTAAAAACACAATCATACACAAAGAAAGATTAAAGGAACAGGTCACCCAAACATAATGAAAATTCAGTTGATATCTCCTCGTAGTTCACAAAACATTCCTGGAGCTTCACAGCAGCATTCTCCTAAACTACTGAACTACTACTTTAAATCAGTGTGACATCACGGTGCTCCTGGAGACTTATGGATTATGCCGGACACACTGTATTGTAAGTTTGTTTTATACTCTATAGGTCAAATGTGAGAGCAACTTATTATGTAAGTCATGTTTATGTTTCTTTTTAAGTCAAGTATCCGCGGTAATTATCACGGCAGCAAAGGAGGAAGTCAGGTGAAGTCGAGAGCCACAAATCAGACGGAGGGTCGCGTCAAACAGTCCAGGAGGCCGCTGTTCGCGTCCAATGTAAAAGCAACGTCAGCGGTGAGGTATTTTATCTCACCGAGGTAGGAAAGTATGTGACGTCGGTGCAGTTTTAACTAAAGTTATATAAGTAAAGTAGTTATTTTAACTTTCTTATTCTAACCAAGTAGTCTTGTTGCCTAAACTGCAAGTTATTATTATTTTAGAGTCGACTGTTCCTTTAGTTAAATATTATGGTTTATAAAAAAAAACCTACTTTAGAGTTTACATTAGAAACATAAGTCATATGGTTAAAAAATTACATAATTAAATCAAATAATTGATTAAATAAAATGGTTTCATATGCAATTTGATTCTTCCAGCTTTTACTTTTACCTCCAGCAAAGAAGTTTGTTGTTTTTCTGCTTCTGGCTGAAATTTGCAACAACATGTTGTGTTCGCTGCAAAGCTCGTCGGTTCACTTCTGTAACGATTCAATGAAACAGATTTCCAATATTGGCAGTTCAGCCTGTGTACTATCATGCAGTGTTCATGTGATCGTGCTGAAGTGAGAAGCTGAGGATGTCAACCCAGAAAACGAAGGTTAAACAAACTCTAATCATCTAAAACCAACACACAGGAGTGCTGATTGAGCGTCTATCCATACGCTGGGCTGCGACGGTGATTGTTTCCATTATCAATTAGTGATTTCATTCGTTTAGAGGTGAATTAGTGATGAAGGGTTGAGTCTGTCCAGAGACCAGATGGATGTCTTCTACCAGTAAAGATTTCAGTTTATAATCCTGATTTTTGAGACTCTTTTGGGGATTTTGCCTTGAAAATGTTCTTAATTAATGAACTGATTAATTTATCCTAAAGTCTGTTTGTTATCAGAGGCCACAGGGGGACCAGAGTCCCTGCATGCACCGGGCAAAAGGCAGATAAGCAGCCAGCTGCCAGGTCGTGTGAGGCAAGACATTAATCATTAATATTCATAATGACAACAAACCTAAAAATAACATTTAATATGTCGTATAAAAGCCACTAAACATAAGATTTAGATTGAGATAAGAACATTTATTGCAGTTTTGTGTCTCTCTGTTGGAGCTTTTCACATTTCATGCCATCGCTCTCTCTCTCTTGCCATTTATTTATAAATCAGTGACCTTCACCGGCACATCTGTGCTGCTTGTGTACATATTGCTAAATCTGAAATTCAGAGCCAACAAACATGAAACGAGCGAGATAAACCGTAAAAAGGTAAAAGATTATCAGCAGGAGCATTTGTTCACCTCCGTTACATCATTGCGACATGAAAAGTTCACTCTGTTGAACAAAAACTATTTTCATCATGAGAAAGGTTTTCACTTTTCACAAGTACTGCATGTTTTTATGTTTTTATGTACTTGTACTTAACTTGATGGTGATGATACTCTACTTTATGTTTCTACTCATTTGCGACCCGCTCACGATGACATCCTTTTAATATGTGATTATTTTTATAGTGCTACAGCTGTTAGTATAGAAAACACATTAAACTAACAACACTATAAAACTTTACTTTTTACTCGACTACATTTAGTTAGTAGTTACTTCCCAGTTTACATGCTGCACCAGAGACAAAGAAGATACTGATTCCGATAATCAGAAAAATGCTGAATAATGTATAAAATATATATATGTATATATATATATATAATATGTATAATTAACATTAAGTACTGTTAATGCGGGTTACCAAAGTAACACTTTAACACAACACCTTTACTTTTACTCCAGTAGTTTGACCTTTGGGTGCTTGACGGCACCTTTAATCTCCACTTTGTTTGACCTTTGTGGGAAGAATCTGACTTTGGGAATCCACCACAGATAAAAGACCGTTCCTGTGCAAACATCAAGCGTGACTGTACGTCTTCTCCTTTTCAGTCTGTTTGGAAATGACAGCATTACAACAGAAACCTGACATGATCAGAGGACGGCAGGAAGGTTGTGACACGTTTAGTAACACACACACACACACACACACACACACACACACACACAGACCTTCACACTGTTGGCTCTTGTGCTCCTTGTCGGTTGCCAGGTGGGACGCTCACCCATTCACATAATAACCCCGCGATGGCCTGCAGACAAAAGAGATCAGGAGAGGCTATTGGACGATATGAGTGGTCGACCGCTGCCACATGACTCAGAGATGGTGACAGCTCAGAGGTTTTACGTGACTCTATATTTTCTCACCAACACCTGAGAGAGTGTACTATCGTGCATACGTGCACGCTGGCCAGAACAAAAATAGCCACGATTCCTCACATCTGTCGTATCATTTCATTTATTCAGGTCATGACACTCACGGCAGTAACGATGTAGTAGTCAGCGGTCCAATTAACACGTGCCGAACGCTCCATTATGATTTATTCATAATTCATCATGATTATCAATGAAAAACATTCGATATGGAGACAGACGAGGATTCTCCAAAAGAGTTAAATGCATATCGTAATTAAAAGTAACGCTCGTGCCGCTCTGTGGCTGCAGGTGTGCACAGTGATCAAAATCAACAACCAGTATCTGTGAAACACTCTGGTAAGTATTGCAAAAGTCAAGCCTGATCAATAACCCATGACTTTCTCCCTCATCTGCAGCTGTGATGAAACAGAGTGAAGAGAATAAACACGAGATAAGATTTATCTCATCTCTGACTGATCATCTCTGATGAGTCCTGCAGAGAAAGTGACTGAGATGAGTGTTTTCAGCAGCCAGTGAGGAAAGACTGAATGTTGAGGATGTGAGTTTAAAGGTTTAACAAAGAAAAATTCAACTTAAACTTAGATCGACGCTGCATTATTATATTTATCTTGTTTTATCCTGTTGTCTATCGCTGCTGGTCTCTGAGGGTTTACCAAACATCATTTCGTTGTACGCCTCTAATGAAAAGAAGAAGAAGAAGTTTTGGATGTTGAGAGGAAGACGAGAGGCGTTCGAGGACGGTCAGCTCATGTAATGTGAATGTGAGATGACACGTATTGTAAAAATGTTGATATGATTCGTATCTGTGGTTTTTGCAGAAACGTAAAAATGCCAACGTTTTATTCTGGTGTGAGGGCTGTTGTGTTAGATTTCAAACAGACTCACAACTTTTAATGGTTACAGTGTTTTTCCAGTGAAAGTGTTGAATCTTCAGGTTTATCTAACTCTGAAGAATCATCCTGTGTCTACATTTCCAGGCGTTACCTGCCCGGCAGGACCAAAGTGCCTCTTGTTCTTCTCCTCCTCCTCCTCCTCCTCCCCTCCACTGTTTTCTCTCCAGGCGTCAGCGACCTAATTGGCTTCCAGCTGTGCAGTCTGGCCCTGCTGCTCATTGGCCAGCTCCACCTCAGAGGGAACCAATCAACACCCTGTGCTTCCAGTAAAACGAGCTCACCTTCAGAGTTTAACCTCTTTGTTCTCCTCTGCTCCTCGTCTGCCTGTTTTCAGCGAGACAGATTCATCCGGTTGTTTTGTTACATGAGTTTCAGTTTGTTTGGAGAAAATAAACTAAATCACCTTTACTGCCACTTCCAGTTTGACTCCTTCACTTCTTTGATCGTCATGTTACTGTCTGTCGAGTTTAGTTATCCACCATGTTGTCCTGGTGCAAAGTCTAGTATTAAATATACCTTTACAGGGGATGTGCTGCCGGTCGCTAGACTGTGAGTTTTTGTGTCACATGGAGGTCACAGTTTCTTACATGCTCAGCGTCTGGGTTTAATCCAGGTCCTTGATGTAGGGTTGGCAATGATGCCTGGTCGCTGGCGGGAAAGACTCTCGTATCAAGAGCTATAAATACAACTTGAATCCAGCGGTATCTCCAGCAGCGTGAGAATGTTTCAGCCGGAGAGAGAATGAATGACCTCTTTACCTTAATCCATCTGCCGCTGAGAGAAGGTTAACTTTACTGACTGAGCTTTTCTGTGACTTCTGGGGCCTAAAGATCAAACGAGAAGTGATGTTTGGAGCTGCCAATATACAAAAGTTTAGTTTTTCAGCATTTAACGCTTAAAATTAGTGTCATAGACGCGCTGGCTTCAAAGCAGCCGAGAGACACAGAGAGTGAGCTTTGATACAATGCATCAGATGTGATGAAAGATATTACAGTATGTACGTATTCTCCTCAGTGTGTGGTCAGTGGACCAGAGGTGACTTCATGCACTTTAAACAATGCAGCTGTCGACACTTCACATATCAGCACCCCTGAAATAGAAACAGACTTTAGAGCAGAGATGTACGCAGGCACATCGAACGGGTCGGCTCGACATCAGCGGATCGCCGAGTGAGACGAGGTGTTGATCGTCAGCTTTACGTGACAGAAATATCATGAAGACCTTTTGAGGGACACTTTCACAGTTCAGCCTCCAAACAATCCAAACTAATTATTATTATTATTGTTGAGTCTAATTAGGTCTAAGTAGTCAAACCTGTGTGAGCTCCTGTCGAGCAGTTTGATTGGAAAGTAAAAAACTTAATTCAGACGATAATTTGATGCGTTGGCAGCAAAACAAAACAAACGCGATGAGACACTGTGAACTGAGAGAAGGGAAAATGTTGACACCGAAGATCAATGGACAGAGTCCTCGTCGATACGCATTGACCACAGAGGGGTTTTTTGCTCGTGGACCTTGTGGCTGAAGGGCAGCTGTCAAACTATTGCACCACTGTGTGAGATATGAACACCGACTGTCCTGAGCAGGAGTCAGAGTAGACAAACACTAAACGCCTGTTTAAGCTACAAACTCCTGCACAGGTCGCAGCCGGCTGTTGACAGTGCAGCAGAGTGACAGCACATTGTGATGGTATGTGTCCACAGGGCTGTTTTTGGATGCAAGGGCACGCGATGCCTCCGAGCTCTGCACGCCGAGGTGTGTCCACCACCAGAACCTCAAGACAAACTATAAAATCTAACCTTTATTGAGTTAATATAACGACAGCTTCAGCGACCGTGTGTCTTATTTATCGTATATCAAGTTTACAGGAAGTACGACCACGTTGATCTGGTTTGAAAACTCGGGCAGTCGGCCTCCGACTGACGCTCATTCAGGTCCAGCCAATAAATGTTTGTGTGGTTGTCGGAGGATGATGCCGGCGTTCGATAAACGTGCAAAGTCTGGACGCATCGTGATCCCTCGCTTCCAAAAAACGCCGCTGTGGGCACGTACCCTCATGGTCAGAGGTAGAAAATTTACACTTAAGTAAACTTTTGCAACTTGTGCAAACATTTTTGTTTGATTTGAGATTGTATTTATAATTCAGCACTTTAATTCCATACCAGAGTTCACTGATAACTGAATGGGCCCATTTATATCTGGTATTGATCCTATTTGTATTAGTATAAATATGCAGAATAAGACCACGTATCATTCAGTCTCAATCGGCTCGTCCCTTGTCCTGATATAAATAATAATTCTATAGGAAACCATTTGTTATTTGGATTAATTCCACCCAAAAACACAGTTTAAAACCACTGATGTCTACAATAAGGAAGGTGCCACTAATATAAATCAGATGAAATGGGATCCTTTGTAATTTTATAATGAATATCAAAAATTATGCAAGCAAAAACAAAAAATGACTTTGTTGAGCTTCATCACCTTTGGACGCTCAGGCATTAAAGTCATTATCAACTTAATGTTGTTATTATCAGCAGGCTGCCGCCCAGGTGACGCAGGTGACACAGGTGACACAGGTAAACACTTCTCACTGTCTGAGTGTTTGTGTTGAGGTTGGTGAGACGAAGGTTGTGGGTGTGTCTGAAGCAAACCTGCAGTACATGATGGTACATGCAGTCTGTGCTCGGGAATGATCCTCCCTGATGTTTTATAAGCTCTATAAATGTTTGCTCGTCGTCACGGTCGGAGCTGAACGTTCTGAGTGGACTCTGGGTTGAAAGCCGACCTAACGTTACCCCGGACACGCCCCCCCGTGACACTGCACAACACGCTGCGCTGTGTTCTTGTGGCCCGCAGGACGAGGACAGTATGTTTCATGGTGCCTGGAGTCGAATCTGTTGGTGTATGCAAAATAATCAACAATTTTCATATTGTACCAAGTCTTCTGTGAGGTTATTCAAAGAATCTGTGAAGCCATCAAACCTAATTAGTCACATGAATCATCAGTGTGTAACCTGTCTGCCTCCATCAACCAACAAACACGGAAGCATCAGAAGAATTTCATTCAGGTCTCAGATCTGAAAAGGTTTAATCAGCTGGAATAACTGAAAACAACTGCACAGGTGTTCGGAGGGAAACGACGTGAGTTCCCAGCGGCCTCACTCTGCTGCTCGCACACAGCAGCTGTCTTTTAAAGTCAGGATCAAGTTGTCATTATAACCGCACGCTGCCCTTTTACAAACTGAAAGCAACACGAGGAGAGAATCACAACCATGCGGCCAGCAGCTTCCAGAGGCTGCCGCTGGCTCGGGTCGTTACTGTAGGCTTCAGAAACATGACTCGTACTGAAATAGAAAAGGAGAGCTGAGCTCTGCCGGAGCTGCTGAGACTCAGAGCAGAAACCTGCAGAGAGAATGAAGTCTGCATAAAGAGTGGACAGAGCCACTGTTACATGTCTTCACATCAGGGTCTCTGAAGAGCCAGTGTGAACCAACTCCTTTGGTAGCACCGGCCATCACGGTCGCTGAGACATACCCACATGGCTGGAAGCTACCAAGCTAGCTGTGTTCACACCTCGTGTTATTTACCGAGGTTTATTTGCTCCATGTAGCCAGGAAACCTTTTGTCAGCACTCACTGTTCTCCAGGCTCACTGCTGCAGACAGGTCGAGAGGTGAGAGTGAAGATAAATCAACTTTTTATAAATTAACTCTGTAATAATAATCTCTGTACTCTCCACGTCTCCGGGTGTTTGTTCCTCCAGAAGCTCTGGACTCTGCCCACAGCTGTCCGCCAGTTAACAGGGTTGCTTGTTAATCCTAAACACCAGTGTCTGAACCTTTTATTTTCCAGGCTGTTAGTCAAATTAACCGCAACCTGCCCATCCGACAGCTTGCCACAAGCTGTCACTCAAAGCAACCACACCCCTGATCATTTGTCATGAGCGTGTAAATTATCGAAAGATCGAAACTGTTAACGTATTCATTTCTGCTGTGGAGATTAGAGAATATTAAAGAGAACGCTGATTTCAACTTTGCTTTTGGATCAATCCTCAAGTGGTCATTTGAGGAGCTGCAGGTTTTGGTACTTCCACGCCGGGCCGGGGTGTGAGGTTTCTACTAGAACTGTAGTTTAGTCGCTCGCAGTAAAACATTAAACGTTAGCGAGAACGTCTTCCTCTGGTGTGAAGTAAGGTGAAGGTCTCTGACTCTGATGAAGCTGAGGTGTGTATCCTCCTTTGACCCTCATCCTGACACACAGAGGCATTGTTGGGAAATGAGGACAGCCCTACACACACACACACACACACACACACGTACGCACACAAACTGGCAGTGTCCTCAGTGGGCAAAGCCGGTCCTGAAATAGCCAGGTGTCCGTGTGCAGACTCTGATCTGACTGATGTTGGCTGATGCTGCAGTTTGTGTAAATATCCTGACAGCAGCGTGAGCAGCCAGCCAGCCAGCCAGCCAGCCAGCCAACCAGCCAGCCAGCCAGCCAGGACACAGTCACTTCAGTCCAACACAGGAGGACAACACAAGGTCAACAAGACACGCTGGACTCGTGTTGTCAGACGGGATGTGATGGGGATGTTTGCAGGTGGAGGTATTTCTGCTGAAAGTGATATTCACATTTCATAGTGTTTCACCCCGAACGTTGATCCTGTCAGGGTGCAACATGCTGAAATAGCATGTTAAGTGCAAAACATCAGCAATAAATGCTCAGTTGCACTCAAAGCTGAGCTTGTAAGTAGAGTTGAGGTTGGCAGAGTAGGCCTTCAACTATTGATGTCCTAAAATGGCCTCCGTACAGAGAATACACCTTTTGATTCGGTTCAGCCACCGCTGGGACAGACTTAACATTTCTGTCCACTGCTGCTAAATCTAAGACTCACACAGTTTTTACTGTGCAACATGAACTATATTAACCATTTTACACAGTTATAGACATTTACTTTTTTACTTTCTGTGGCACTTCTGAGGGTTATTTTGCAGAATTAGTGAGTGAGTTAGTTTAATTTACGTATTAAGACTGTGATGTAATAATGTTTTTAGTCTTTCTTGAAGCAAAGAAAAGTAAAATGATTTTGTGCTTCAAACTATGAGGTGTATATTTTCCTCCATAACACAAAATGAAGACAGAGCAACATTAATGAAAAATGAACTATGTTGTACGATCCCTCTTAGTTTCTTCCAGTGTGAGACTGAACAGTCATTATATCAGTCTCCTGCTCAGACGGTGTCGTGGGATGGGAGTGGTTTGTGTGTTTTAAAAGTTAATCAGTCACATCAGTCACACAGGTGCAATGAGAATGAGGCCGGGGTGAGTCACCTGCTTCACGTCTCAACCTGTGTATGAAGACGGCAGGTTGTGATGTAAAAGGCAGCAGCTGTGTGAAACGCCAGCGAACACGCTGCGATCAGGTGGACGGTCACGGTTCAACAGGACAAACCCATCAGCCGACTGAGATAAGACCGCTGATGAAATGTGGACGCAAACCAGCTGAACTCACCTTCTTTCATAAAGCTGTGACAGACAGTAGACCACTGCTGGGAGTTAACTGCTTGTATTTAATAAAATATGTTTGTCTATACTTTATACGATAATAATATATATATAATATACTTTTGTCTTGTGAAGAAAATACAAAAACAGTTTCATCTTTTATTTCTGTTAGTTGCAGCTGTGATGATGAGGAGTGAGTCTGTGACCGCAGGACGTTAGATCTGAATTCAAAAATATTCACGAGGACGACAGGAAAATGTTTATTTCACACTCCTGTTATCATCCATTAGTTCTCTTGTGTTCACTCCTGCAAGTCATGTTGTGTTTTTGCTGCAGCGGTGACCTCTAGTGGTTCAAACCTGCTCAAGTGGCTGTTGCGCAAAATGTTTACAGCTGTTTAGAGTTAAATTGTGTCACTTCAGCATCACTTTATACTTCATAACACTCAAAATGTTTGGCAAATGGAGTACGAGCAGCCAAGGAGGCAAATGACAGCAGCAGTCGCAGCTGACGTACATCATGAAGCTTTTATTTTCATATACAGGACAGTGTACCACAAACTGCTACACAGACTGCCCGGCTTACATCACGACTGACATACCAGTTTGTGCAGGACTCAAGGAGATCTCAGTTCAACATTACAGTTGGCTTCTGAGTCTTACATCATGCACCAGAGTTAGCCAATATTCTGCTACCATCTGAACCTGAATCAGTTTTAAATATAAAGTCCTAAACTCACAAAGTGCTGACCCCTGCCAACTCTCTCACTCCAGCATTTACCAGCTGATGTCAGCTAAATCCTCGAGGGTTCAGGGCTTTAGACCTAAAGGAGGAGGACACATCAGACTTTGACTGACTTTTTGCAATTCTTGACACTTTCCAGCAGAGGACAGCAGACACTCGCTGAACTGATGCAGCCGCTGGGTAACTGAAACCAGGGCTGGTGCACATGAACAAAGGAGGGAGGAGCGCCTGCAGCGTGAAGTCTGTCCACATGAAACAAGCAGCAACAGCTGATTTCACTGAGGGGAAACATCTCGACAGAGCACGAACACATCTGTGATGACAGAAGTTCGTAAAATTCAAATGGACAAATATCAGACCACAAGTCTGTAACTTGCCTTTAAATGTCAAACAGAAAGGTCAGAACGTTTCAACATGACCTCAGTGAGTGAAACTGAAAACAAAGCTGGTCCTCTGCAGGAGAACGACGGCCTCGTCTCTGCACACAGGCGGCGCTCATCAAAGACAAGCGTGATGTATTGCTTACGCAGAAGCAATTAGCGTGGGCGGATGATTGGCTGTACCGAGCGCTGGACCTCGACGTGTGAGACTGATGGTTCTTCTTTGACTTGTTTTTTCATCTTAACAAGGAAGTTTGAACAGAACCTTCAGCACCGCGGTGACAGAAAGATAAACTGCTATATGAATGTTTACATGTGACAAAGAGAAGTGTCAAGAAAACATTCAAATTGAGCTTTAGCTCAAAAAGTCAAGAATGACTGCTGACAGAGAGGTTGTGGGTTCAATTTCTGTCACTGAATGACATGTTGTTCAACCCTTCAAGCTCCACTTTCATCTGCAAATGTGTCTTTTACTTTATTGAAGGATAAAAACCGAATGAGAAATCTGTTTCCCCGAAAGATTTCACGACTTCGTCTGCAGCTCAGTGCAAACTTGGGTTTGTTTGTCAGTGTGTGTGAAGGTGTGTGTGTGTCCACGATGACCAAAGAGAGGAAAAAAATGAAGATGGTAGAGAAAAGCTGGGGAAGAAAAGCTGAGCTGAACCGAGGTGGAGGAGCTGCCAAACCCTCGCTGTGCCTGAGTCCTCACGGGCAGACGGCCAGCGTCCAACATGGGGGGTCTTAGTGTCCAAGTCTATGGAAGACCTGACCCATGCTGCTCCCTGCTGCGTGTGTGTGTGTGTGTGTGTGTGTGTGTGTGTGTGAGGACAATCAAGCCACCGTGGAGATGTGAAGTGGGAGAGGTGATTATGATGTGGGTATTCCAGTTTTAAAGTGCAGGAACAGCCGATCCACCTGATTGCTTTTCTACCAATTCTGCTCTTACGTGACCTTTTTGGATCGTCTCCACCTGCAGCTGCAGCTCCACCACAGATCTTTGCCCAGCGACCAGGAACCTGTTGGAGGAAGTCAGTGTGTTTCCACTGCAGACAGCAGGGTCTGAATGAAGAGTTTATCTCAACATCTGACGGTGCAGTGAGAGATTCCCTGTTGTATCCCTGGTCCTCGAACAACTTCTAGAAACGTTTGACAAACATTTAAATGACTGTATTTCAGTGTTGTTGTTAAAGATTGCCTCAAATTGAAAGTCATTTAAATGCTCTCACAGTTTGGATGCTAATGGCAGTAATCTGCAGAGCTGGAGACTTCAGTTTTAATCCACTAATAATAAGAACGTGCTCCTCAACTCGACGTACTCGAGAACCCGAAAGAGTAAAATGACTCCTTCGCTCCTAAAAGCTCACGTTGGTGTTTAATTATGCAAATGTAATCTTATTAGCCTTTAAATAACCATTTAAAAACCAGTAGACAAAACGTAGAGGTCTAAAAGTCAGCCTGTGTGTGTGTGTGGTGTGTGTGTGTGTGTGTGTGTGTGTGTGTGTGTGTGTGTGTGTGTGTGTGTGTGTGTGTGTGTGCACGTGTGTTTGGTGTCCACAGGTTCTAACAGCCCCTTTTAACAAATTGCAGACTACTGACTACACATCCTGCCAAATTACCATAGATCCAACTACAACACACACACACACACACACACACACACACACACACACACACACACACACACACACACACACACACACACACACACTCCACCTCTTGGCCTGTTGGCATGGTAACCACTGAGAGGTGTCCAGCTCTCCAGATTCCCGATTCTCTCGCTCTTTTCCTGTCGTTGGGAATCGTTCCAGCACAAAGTTAGACGTTCTATTTTTAAAGCTGAGTCCGATCGCTGACTCGAATACCGAGCGCACTCGAAAACAGGACGAGTGTCTCAAACAAAGACCACAGAGATGTTCCCAAACCTCAAAATGTGAGGGCCACCCGCCGCCACAGGCTTCTCCTGCGATGATCCCAGAGAGCTGCACGGCTCCGGGCTTTTCTTTTTTTTGTTTTTTTGCATCACCAGTTTTGGGGTCGGACTCGGCTCCTCTCTGATTTACCACGTTGGAGAACCTTCAGGGACGCTGCCTCCATCTTCAGATCCTAAATCACCATCAGGTGCTAAAATCAGGTTTCCCTTCAGAGTGCTCCAACCAAAGATGCTTCACTCTCTGAGAGAAACGGTCTCTGAGCTGCTGCTGTCCTCCTCATGTCTCACATGTTTCATATTGTGAACTGTATCTGCAGTAAAGGTGAACCTTTAACGAACAGGCGGCAGAGTGGGTGGCTTGTTTAAAGGTTACAGTAACTGTAGGTATATGTGACTGAATCACCCATCAGTCTGTTCTGTGTGCAACAAATCTGTCTTGACCTTTTGTTGCTGTTTTTCTTTGTGACAGCTGAGAGTTTTTCTATTTCACAGAGCAGCTGCAGCATTCACCAGGAGCACTGGTGCCGAGGACTCTTCATACCGGTTTTTCATTTCCCTTCCTCCCGTTTCTGCCAGTCTTGTTCTTCTCATCTGAAATACAATATCCTGCTTCGATCTGAACGGATCAATAACTGACTGGACAATGACAACAGGGATGAGAAAAAATGAATGACTGTGAGACAGAAACAGAGAGTGAAAACACAGGACGAGAGAACACATGAGGTCACTCTGAATGACTTGTTCACCCGTTATCTATAACTCTATGAGACAGGACAGTGAAATATCAGATGTGGCTCCGGCTGAAAGGTTTCCCTGAAGGGTCACCGGACTGAAACCTTTGCACGACCTGATATCACCAAGTAATTAACAGCCCAGGATCAATGTCAAAGTCGTTCGCCCAGGAGCGCTGCAACCCTAACCTCTAACCCTAACTCTGACATTGATCCTGGGCTGTTAATTACTTGGTGATATCAGGAACATCGAAACCACTGACAGGTACGTGTTTGGTCGAAGGAAAAGTCTTCTCAAATACAGAAATTGTGCTGTTTTTGTTGCTTTTGTAATATGCTTGGTAAGTTGGACACCATTGTTTGGTTATTACCTAAATTCTATGATGTTACTATGTAATATCTGTTTAATTTCGCTCTTTGGCGTACCGTCACTTCTTCTTACATACTGACACTTGTCACAAGCTTCCTGTAGTCTGTCTGCCCGGTCCACATCACGCAGGGCGACACAGAAGGTTCGCTTCTGTTCAGCATCGATGTCAGCGGCTAATCGCACTGAGACACGTCGTTAGAAACAGAAATACCAGTGTTTTCCTGTGGTGCAGCACGGCTGATGTGCACGCCTCTCTTGCGCTGTGATCTTTAGCTGTGTCCCTACAACGGCAACAAACTCTGGGCCTGAAGCCTGCACGCTGAAAATGACCTGTTACTCTGACCCTAACCTGGCTGTTAACAAACAAGTTCCTTAACAACACTATTTCACAGGGGCGCCGTCGCTGCATCCTGGATTCAGTGCCGGCCAAGAGTGATTGTGATTAGTTTAAAGAAATGCAAACATGGCAGAGCAATTTCTTTCCCCTATATGAGAATTGGTTCAGACAGACTGTTTTCCAGGAGATAAACGCTATGACCGACTAATTTTATTGTTGCAGAAGAAGCAACATCCTGATTATCCAGGAGCAAATAAAACGTTCATCTTAAAGACGATGAGTGCAGAGAAATGTGCTTCTGAGGTGAACATCAGATACATGACGTGGTACGACTAGAAAAACATCTCTTTATTTTGAGCATTTTGTTTTTTATTGCAGAATTCCAGAAACTTTGTTAAAACGTCTTTAAAAATGTAAAAAAAGAAAAAAGGAAAATGCTGCACGAGTCTAACTGCCACAAATCACATCGAACAGATTGTTTTTACAAAAAGTTTCACAAAGTTTATAGAAAATATTAGTTACACGTCACAAGAATAAGGATCAACAACACGTCTATTCAGCTAATTATCAATACGATCACTGTCACCGTCATCAGTGATGATCGCTGACTGATTGTTGTCAGTTTTAACATTTCTACAACACAAACTACAACGAGCTTTATGACACACAGCAACACGTCCCACAGCTAAATATGATTAATCAGAACAAACGGAAACCAAATATCGTGCTTGATTTCCTCCGCTGTGAGTTCACGTCAGCAGATTGTCAGCGTGTCTGACGACTGTGAGCGATGTTAATGATGAATGTAGCTTTCAGTCAGGATTGATGGGCTTGTTTAATGGTTTTATATCATTCAGATTGCCAGGTTTTTCATTTTCAGTCCCAAATTAGATGCCAGGAGGCCACAAATGTTTCCTAATTTATAAAAAGTTCACCTTCTATGTGACATTGTGATAAACTTCTTGACTTTCTCATTTTGTAACGAATAAGCTGCCTGGTGCTTCTGTAATAAAGCAGCTGTGCGCCGGCTGTTTCAGCTCCATCATACACCAAACAAACAGCTTCGCGTTTCCCATCAACCCTCGAAAAACTTGACGAAGAAGGAGCAGACGGAGTTCCAGCCCTCGCTGCAGTAGCTCTGCACCGGGTCCATGTCGTTCACCACTCCATCCTCGTCAAACCCAGTCCTCTCCTCCATCCTCTTCTTCTCCTCTTCCTCCTCCTCCTCCTTCTTCTTCCTCCTCTCTGCCTTCCCTCCGTCGGAGCTCTTACCGGCCGGCGCTCCTTTCTTCTTCCCTCCTTCCTTGCCTCCCTTCCTGTCCTCCTCTCCGCTGCGCTGGGCGAGCTTCATGTGGGCCTCTGTCGGAGCCTTCTTGCAGGTTTTGGCCTTCAGGACTTTCTCTCCTTCGCAGGCGTTCTGCCTCTTCTTCAGCTTCCCCACCAGCTGCTTCCAGTACTGGCTGGACTTCACCCCGTAGGCCTGGCAAAGGTCTGGTTTACCTGCGTAACGACACCAGTACCTGGAGAAGGACACAGCAACAATGGCGACATAATGATTGTAATTAGCCAGTAAGGATTCGATCTTCTCTTAAAAGTTTCCTATCACTGTTTATCAGACTTGTCCTGCAGAAAACAGGTAGAGCTGTTGACTCTTCTCTCACCTCTGCGAGTCTCCCAGTGTCTCAGTGCTGCAGTTCACCAGCAGGCTCACCAGGCCTTCACCAGACGTCTGCCAGATGCAGCGATGGCCCTCCTTGGTGCTCAGCTCTCCAGAGCCGGGCACCGAGCGGTTTCTGGGTCTCTTCGCTGGTTGGGCCGACGGCGGGGGCTGGCGGGGTTTGTCGGGTTTTGCCTGACCGGGCTGACGCTTCGCCTCACTGAGGACGGGGAGGCAGAGGAGGAGGAGGAAGACGAAACTGCACGGCAGGACGCTCATGGTGGCTGAGAAAGGAGAAAGCCGACATTTTAGCCTCTTCTAGCTGGTAGTTTTAGTCATGAGGCACATTTACTGACACTGCAGACAATCAAGCACTGAACTCCTACTGCAGAGGCAGCTGGTGTCCCGATCACATGATCGTAGCTGAAGGGTCATTTTCAGGGTGAAGCACATCATTCAAAGTCATATAATCATCTTAATAATATAATAAAAACCAAAGACAGTAACATTACAGGTGCACATACAAGGCAAAGTCACCCTGGTCAGGATTTTACACCTGTGACACAATAATGGTCGTCCAATCCCGACAAACAATGTCACAACAGCTGATCAACATGTGTAATATGTCTCGCAGCCGTCCCGTCTTAGATTTGCATTGCGGTTCATCCAACTAGTTTCTGTGCAGTGACATTTCTGCATTTTCATGATGTTTTTATGACTAAAGGGTGTAAAGTGTAGGTCAAGCTCTCAAAACTGTGGATCCTATATTTCCCACATTGCAACATTTTTTATAAGAGCCTACTTGCCTGAGAAATGGCCGTGTCTTTCAAAACCCACGTCTGGTTACATCATACAGCTGCAGCAGGGCCAAGACATTTTACTACAACCTTGGACAAGAAGTATTTTTGGGTTTTAATTCCACATTTTATTAAATGAAAATGAGTTTCAGGGACTTGTTACATTATTGGGGGCTGCAGGGGTTATTCATCAGACTTTAGAAAGCTCCCTCAGGGCCACAGAAGGAATTATACAACAGTTGCACAGGCTGAATAAAATTCTCTTTTACATATTAACTGAACTTTTTCCTTTGCTTCACTTTCTCCAGTGATGTAACTTAACAAAATCCTCACCGCATAACAGGAGGTCAGAGCGATATGTCGACTGCATCGGCTGCAATCTTTAAATAACTCTGATGGGAGGATTTTTTGGCCCTTTTCCTCGCGAGTAACCCCAGAGAGGCCGGACTGTCACAGAGAGGCCGGACTGTCACAGAGAGGCACGACGAGAGTGTTAAATGTTAAAGAAATGAACAATGGTCACCGAGCGGGGGTGTGAGTCTCCGTCAGAGACTTATTGAAACTCAGCCAAGCGTCAGAAACACTCCCCCAAGAAGAGTCCAGACCGGACGTGTCGCTATCAGACAACAAGCAGGGAGGAGGCGAGGAGGGAGGAGGTGAGGAGGGAGGAGGGAGGAGGCGAGGAGGGAGGAGGTGAGGAGGGAGGAGGTGAGGAGGGAGGAGGGAGGAGGCGAGGAGGGAGGAGGGAGGAGGTGAGGAGGGAGGAGGCGAGGAGGGAGGAGGGAGGAGGTGAGGAGGGAGGAGGGAGGAGGCGAGGAGGCGAGGAGGGAGGAGGTGAGGATTACAGCTGAACTCACAGATAATGATTTATTTCTCTTTTAGAAAAACGATTTCTGGACGGGTGACAAAGTATGGAGAAAAATCAAGCAAGTAAAAAAGAAATGCAGCCAAAGAGAGAGCGTTATCATGTCGCGAGGCCTCGGCCCGCTCAGCCACGCTCTTCACATATACTCTGTATGTTTTTGTGGTGGTTCTGTTCTGACATCTGTCCGTCCGTCGGTCCCTCCTCTGTGGTTCCTCCTGAGGCTTCATCCTTCAACTTTTTCTCGCTCCATGATAATGAAACTAATCTGAGTCAATTTAAAATGTCCCCTTGTCTCTTAATTTTGCCCGCAGTCTGTTTTCTCAGCTCAGTTACTGTGTTTTAATTAATTTGTTTGCAGTCTAAGCAATTAAGAGTCCTTATTAATGAAAGAATCCTCATTCTGTGTACCGCCGGGCCCGCGGGTCAGCGTGTAAACACCAAACAGATTGCTTTCCCCGAACCAACATACTGACTAACGACGTGCGAGCGAACAACAGAACAGGTTTGTTTGGTGCCATAATTCATCACATTAATAACATTAAATCAAAAGGACGTGGAGCTCCAGAGCTTTGTGCACTTTGTGTTTCATTTGAAGCCAAAGTGGTCCCTGAACAAATGAGAGCGATCTTTGTTCACACTCGGAGCCAAAAGACCGAACAACAAACTGATCTCAGAGGATTTTTCAAAAACTCACTGAATAAAAAAACCACGATGACATTTTCAGCTTTTTCTGATCCGGCGGTGAATATCCCGAAGCTTCAGCTCCCACTGTGCACGATAAAAATGTTTTTCTATCACATGGTGAGTTATTGTGAATTATACCAATGCCACCAGGAATACTCCGTCCTGATTGGCTGAGGAGTGTGTGCTCTGTAACACTGTGTCTACAGCTGCAGCATAACTAAAGCAGCTCAGCAGCATCAGTCCTCGGCTGGTGTCCACGCCAGAGTCCGACCGATGACTGAGTTCTGGGGTTGATACTGATGTTACTCACTGAGTTATCTACTGTCCGTTTATAAAGTCTCAAAGGTATAAAGTTACTCTACAGCTTTGAAAATTAAAGGTAGACTTCAGATAGTTATGTTTGTTTCTGTTTCTGCTTGGTCAGAAAAACACTGTGGCTTCTTATCGTTTAAGAAGATCCACAGACCGGCTTTTAATCTGTTCTCTACAGGAAGCCAAGAGGTTTCTGTGCATTCGAGAAATATTTGCGTGCATTGAATAATGGAGAGCTGGTGTGGTGGTTTTATTCTGAGCTAGCTGCAGATCTTTGTCAGGGTTAGTAGCGATACCATCAATGTGTTCATGTAAGTCTGGTGTCTTTATAACTTGTACTGGCTTCATCGATTCACAAGCTTGTGACAAAGATGTGTAATGGAGTGAAAACAATAAACAATAAACTTTACAGGGAATTTAATGATTATAATCACCCCGTACATCTTTTTCTGCATCATAATGTCTAAGAGAAAAGTTTACGTATCAGCAAACAGATACTTTGATCCTGATAAATCTGAGAGAGGACGATAATATCGGTCAACTGATGTAGTTTACACAAGATGTGTTCAGACGAGGTACTGCATGTAGGTCTTCCACATACTGGCAGTAAAATGTAAGAAAATAGACCTGATGCCTGAAAAGAAGGCAAATCATTTTCATCATTTCACCATCAGAAGTTGGTGGAGACCAAACCAGAGGAACAAGGAGAGAATGAGAAAAAAATCTTTGATCGGAAAATCGTGTCGCTCTGTGTCTGCTGGATGTGTAAATATGTGCTGAACCTGATAAGTTGGACGTTTTTATGATTAACTACCATATTTAATCAAATTGAAGATATAAATCATATATTTACTTATATAAATAGTTTTTATCTCACTTTTTATAATCACAAAATATAGAAAAACTTCATGCTGCTTGCATTAAAAGTAAGATGTAGTTATTGTAAACAGCAGCTTCATGGATATGACGAGCTCGGTTTACAGGAACTGTAAGAAACTTCCCAGTTTTGAAATCAGGTTTCATCACAGGTGAACTTTACAAATGAAGCCGGCTCCAGAACCTGAACAACACAGTGTCGGCTGAAACTGGGCCTGCATGTTTCTTCCACTCTAAAACACTTAACGAGCTAACAGCAACACAAACAGCACAACCTTATGTTCATATTTCACACGTTTTGTAGACTCTTTCCCTCTGAAACCCACAGTCCAGCAGCAACACACAACAACGTGATAAAACAATAAACATGTTGTTAATACATGTAAATTACTACAGACTGTTACACAGAGGAGCTTTAATGTGTTTATCACTTATATAATAATATAGTTGTTGGACAGATCTGGGTAGATTGTGAATACACCTCAATAATGTTTGATTTTTAATCCAGAATATTACACCATAACTTTCTGCAAAATAACGAGGGAAAAATGTTGTTCTGTAGTAAAAAAATAGGTTAGTCACTGTCCAGCACAGTGCACAGTTAATGTGTCTGTAGTCTTGATTATAAAAATGTTTTGTGTATAATTAAACTGGGGAATCTGATGTACTGCAGCGTTCAGTCCGGCTCAGTGATCAGTTCCCAAAGTGAATTTTCTTGCAACAATATTGAGAAACGACGAAACAAGCTGCATCTATTCAAAGAGGAAAGTCTGCTTATTTCAGTGTTGAACCTTTTTCACTTTAAAAACTTCACATATATTTAACTTTATATGTGATCGTGTCTATTTTTTTTTCCTCTCAGATTTGAAATGTTTTGAGTCCTGTCTTTAAAAAACATTCAGGATTTCTTTTGACAAGTTTAAGTTCTGACATAAGAAATAAAACCTGGATGAACCTGATCTCTTCTGACTGCAGGTCACTGCAGCATTTCACCAGGAGATGCTGGAGATGGAAAAACAAAGACGCACTGCAGCAAAACAAAAATAATCCCCCCTCCAAGCACCCCCGCCCCCCCGCCACCAATCCACCAAACACACCCCTCATCAATAAGTCATGACAAAAAAAAAAGAAAACAATTGTCTCCAACACTCTAATATTTGCTTTGACAGTTGTAGAAGAGGCAGAAATACAGAGCAGTTCAGTGTTGGAGGTTTGTTGTTGAGTTGTGAGCAGAGGCCCGGTGTTCTTACCATGTGACGCTCCACGGCTCTGAGTCGCTGTGAGAATGTGGGGGCCGCCAGCACTCGGATAAAAGAGGGGAGAAGACGAGGATAAAGGAGGAGGAGGAGGAGGAGGAGGAGGAGGTGGAGGGGTTCAGGGAATGAGGAGGACTTTACGGAGAACTGCCCACCCAAAAAACACAGAGGACACCTCCCACATTCAGCCCTCCTGACAAAACCCCCGATACACGACAATGGACACACTTGCCAAAGGGTTCTCACTGCGACGGTGACGACACCTCCAGGGTTTTCTACGGTAAACAACACAGCTCGTAAACAAAAACTTCTTCAGATATAGATAGTGTAGAAATACTTCAACTGCAGCAGCTTGTTTCGTTGTTACCTTCGTCATCAAGGTCGTTGTTGAAGTGAAAGCACCAAAACCAAAATCAGCATTTAATGGCAGGAAGACGCCGAGATGAAAATCTGGCAGTTAACGTTTCTGTATGTCGACAATGCGACTGATGACTGATGACTGTCATGTCGGCAGGCGGGGATGTTGGTGACAGCTAGTTGAGAAGGCTGCCAAGCCAGAGACCACTGTTCAAGACTGTGTTTGGTGTTTTTCATTAAGTGTGAAACCACTGGAGACGTCTGTGCTGACAAAACTGCCTGATTTTAAAGAGAAATTGGGACATTTCCAACTGTGTTTGTGGCAATAAATTGGGATATTTTGTGATGAAATGTGTTTTAAACATTTGTAAATTTGACACCACTGGATATTTCTGACACGACACTGGGACATCTCCAGCCTCTGAAAAGACATTTCCATCCAGGCTGCCACGCCAGAGACCGCTGTTCAAGATGGCGTGTCAACATTCATTCATTATTTTTTTTTACAAGATGTCCGGACAATTTCCAGCCGTGTTCGTGTTGACAAAACCAGGATTTTCTGGGCCAAAAGGAGATCTTTTCCTCACTCTTACCTGGTGTTATTTGTGCCTAAACTAACCAGTCACAACAACAAGAAACCTAAACTTGCAACGTGAAGACAAAGTGGTTTGCACAAATATAAATTGCCATCAATTATTCTGGTAATTTGGTTGTTAAGAGTCATCGGACAGCTGTAAGCAGATAAGCAGTATCACAATAAATAACAGCTCTCCGCTCATCAGACACAGAGGGTCCTTGGTGGTATAAAGTAGTCTGGTGTTTGTTAATAGGAAGCACTCAGTTGTAAATAAGCATCAGGACAAAACAGACATTAAAGATTTAAACCCAGTGAAGCCACTCGAGACTCCGACTCACAGTCAAAGAGCAGACGGAGCAGACGGGAGCGGCTGGCTTCATTTAAACAATGGAAAATGTCTGAAGGGACGACAGATAACACGATATCACAGCCCTCATCACACCTCATATACCGTGCACCACTTCAGTCCTCTGTAGGTGAGACCCTCAGCCCAAGAGGTGATGCTATAAAATGAAGAAATGTGCAGAAAACTTAATTTAAGCTTAATGTTCATTCTCGTCCCTTTCTGCTGTCTGAACCTCACAGAGCAGCTCGGTGACGAACATCTGCAGGTTTTTCAGGTTCAATCAGTCCCTGGCTTTTTACCATGTTGTGGACAGAAAGCAGCATCTTTTTAAAAGGAGGGTTAAATCATTCACACTTGATGTGTTTTTGTTTTATCGTGTGCTGCAGGAGGTTTGTAGAGAAAAGAGGTGAAGTCTTCACACAATAGAGGAATGAATGATGGGGCAGAAACACAAATAAGCAGCTGCTGTTTTAAGATGAGGATTTATATTTCCCCCGACTGTCTCGATGTAAATTTAAATTAAAATAAATACATAAATAAACCTTGTGTTTTCATGATAAACATGATTTAAAATGTAATCTCCTTGCTTTTCGGTGTGAAACATGCTGCTGAAACCCAGAGGTGCGCTCGCTGAGACTCTCCAACAGTCATGTGTTAGGTAGTTTTCATGTGGGAACGCTCATATATGTTGTTTTGGGAATCACTGGCAACCTATTGAGTCGTTTCTGTATGTTTAAATGACCATATTTGTGTTTAAGTAGCTCCAAGCTACATGCTAAGATGATTTATGGTAAACGTGGAAACACTCCAGAATCTGTTTCTCCAGAAGCTGAATGTGGCTGAACTCCTGCTGAGCCTTTGCAGCTCAAATCTGCAGCTGGTTTCAAATCAGATAAACAAAAACACTGCAAACAAAAATCTGTTGAGCTCCTCATTTACATGTTTCCCCCCCAAAAATTCAATAATGCATGACCTGTCACATGAACGAGCATCACAACTCAAAGTCACTTTTCTCTGCCTCTATCGGCCCAAGTCTCTCTCTCTCTCTCTGTATTTATAACAGTTAGTAACTCGTCCCTCGCTGATATGAATGAGGAGAATCTTCTCTGTCCTCCAGGACAAAGACTCGTGCAGAAATCTGGGTCACAGCTTAACCCCCTGCTGACACCATGTCATCGCTGCCCAGCTCCTTCTCATTCAGCTCGGGGCTCGCTGGAGATCCGAGCGCGGCTCTTTTCGCTGCAGACGCTGCCAAAAAATCTGCTTGGCGAGAGAAGGTTGCTCAGAAAAGACGAGCCAACGACTGCAAACGTGTCGTTCCGCCCAGTCCGGGCCAATCAGGAACAAATATGTCACCTTGTTTTCAGCTGCGAGTGCACGTCGCTCGAACGCCAAGCTGCATCAATCTGAACGGCAGAACAAAGCGTCAGAGGATCATTTACTGAAGATTTGTCAGAGGCAGATCGGCGATGTCGGTGTTTGTGCGACTCATGGAGAGGAAATAAATAACGAGGGAGACGAGGGAGACGCTTTCATCCTCCTTTCAATCCGACTTCTTTGTTTTCACACCGGGGAAAGTTTCTGCTTCTGCAAACCAGTTTTTATCTTAACTTTACAAGTTTTTACACACCGTAGCAGACAAATAGAAGCCAATACTTTAATTAGTACAATTAAACCCTTTTCATACTGGACAGAAAACCCACTAACATCTCACTAACTAACCAGATAACATCTGGCTTTTGTCCTTAAGTTGGAAATGGTCATTGCTTCCAGCAGTGATGGAAACATGACACCTGGGAAAAGGCATATTTTCGCCTCTTCTCCGGCAGGATGCTGCGACGTGCATTGAAGTAAAGGATGTTAATAGCGTTAATACTCGCATTTTTCATATTTCATCATTGAAGGGAGACAAATAAGACTCTCTCAGCAATATCCATGTAATGTTAGCTAGCTAGTTAGCTACTGAGACAGTGTCCGTTAGGAGGGCCATGTAACATCAACACTTCTTCCTTTATCCCAGAAGACTCAGGACATCCTACCCCTAAAAGTGAACATGCAAAATGGACAGGTAGGCAACATGGTACGGGAGGGTGTACTGATACTGGGATAGAGGGGTAGAGCCTGGTTATGGTGTAAAAACTGACCAGTTAAGAGAATTTCAAACACTTTGGCTTTTACTGAAAGCAGCAGTATTTGTTTTTAGGAAATATTCTCATCCCATCTTTGTGTCGACCAGATGAATCTCATATGTCCTTGGTCACCACCAGTTTCATCAAATATCCAGCTGTTTAGCTGCTAAACGTTTCACTGTTTGTCCAGTTTTGCAGACCTGTACCCTCCCCACACTGACAAAGCTCAATCCTGGAACCAACCCAGAGCAACCCAGAGCAACCCAAACCAGAATAAAACAAATTGAAGGCCGAGGCAAAGATACTTTATGGGTGCACAGAAGCTCCTGGAAAAGAAATAAACTGTTAAAAATACAGACAGAACAACGTATTGATGTGTGCAAGATGTACAGTACAGCCAGCGCTTGTGTTTCCACTAACTCGCTGAATGTGTTGTGGTACAAGCCTGAGTGACTGTGTGTGTTTGCCAAATGTCACAATCCACTGGAGAGCAGATATGCAGCTGGGACTCTGTTGCCTCCTACTGGTGGTTTCTAGAAACAAGCACAGTGAAGAGAGCTGAGAGGAAGAAGAGGACACACTTCAACTCTTCATCTGAAGGTGAACAGTCCGATGTGCACAAACTAAACCAACATGCAGAACAAGAACAAACATACCAAAGCTTTCAAATCAGATTTAATATTTTTTGCAAACTTCCACACATTTACTCATGCCGCAAAACGAGCTTAATATTCAAAATGCCAGTCTTTATATCTTTGCATCCCTGTGCTGAAATTCAACCTCTGCATCTGACAGATCTTATCTATTTCAGCAGCCATAGAAGTTATTCTTAATATATCAATAATGTGCAGATATTATTAACATCACGCAGATTCAGGCTCGATTTCAACTCTCAACACGTTTCCTCGACTGGAGAGTAAAAATGTCTCCTGTAGGACTGAAAACAGTGTCTGCAGGGTCACTATCTCATGTCCCTGTGTGTGTGTGTGTGTGTGTGTGTGTGTGTGTGTGTGTGTGTGTGTGTGTGTGTGTGTGTGTGTGTGTGTGTGTGTGTGTGTGAGATGAGCTGGTGATCGGAGTCCTTGAAAGCAAACAGAGGCGTTTTTCAACGGTCGTTGAGAGGCGGCCGCAATCAGCGCTCCATCGGCACTGTCACCTCCTCTGCCGTGATTACTGCAGTGATTATGACACCTCGAGTGTGTGTGTGTGCGTGTGTGCGTGTGTGTGTGTGTGTGTGTGTGTGTGTGCGTGTGCATGTGAGAGACAAAAGGGCGGTAGATAGAGGGTGAAATTGAAGGAGAATGGGATGAGAGAGTGAAAAAAAATAGCTGGATGTCGTTGAAAAGCCATTAAAAGCTGAGAGAGTTGTTCTCTGTTGGCATGTTTAACGGGCGTCACATGTCTGAGCTGGAATGAGGATCGTTGAGCTGGAGATGTTTGAATTCATTACAAGCCTCTCGTCTGGGTTTTATTTTCACACGCAGCTATTCTGTTTCAGTAATGTCATTTTTTGTCATGCAGTGCCAGTAAATACAGGAAGTGGCGTGAGGTTTATGTGGAGCAGTGAGAGTTGGAGGCAACAACCAACAGAATGACATAAATTCATGTTGGTAATGAACGTTTCTACAAGTCACAGATTTGCTGAAACATTTGTTTTGTTTCAATTTTCCTTTTTTTTTGTTGGGACGACACTTTGCTCTTTGTCTGGTTGGGTGTAGGCACAGAAAAGATCATGTTTTCACTCCACACAGTACAATCATCACTCCAACAAACTTCATTTATTTATTATCCTCAAATCAAAAGCGATTCAAAGCTCTTTACAGGTGATTGATTGGATTTGGACTAATTATCAATCCATGCTCCACACTTTTTTAACCACTTTGTGACAGGTAACAGTCGTAGTCCTGGTCAGTGTCGCTGTAAATCACATCTGTAGTGAATCCTTCATTGTCAAACTGACCTCCGTTGGTTCAGAGGCTGTGTTCAGTCCCACTGTTCACTCTCAGGCCTGTTGTACCCCCCTGTGATCCAAAGTCTTGGTCCAGGCGAACTCTCGGGCCACTGGGTCCATGGCTAACTGAGCCGTGAGCTGATTAGCCAAAGATAGCTAGCACCTAGCAGCAGTTGCTGGTTACTGTAGGTTGGCCCATATCTTTCTGGAGCTAACTTTTAAATGTTGGCTATATTCTACAAATTGCACCTTTTAAAATAATTACCTCAATCAGGACCTTTGTCATTGAGGTTTAAAGGTCTCTGGTGTGAAAATCCGCCCTGACCTCCTCCTGTTGATCTACAACATCACATGAATTCCTCTTCTGCTCATGTCAGAATCAGTACGGCGTACGTAAAGAGATGTTTTGGGGCATGTTTTGCTGAAACGACCGATGTTACCAGTGTTTGGGGGGAAGTTCTTATCTGTGAGATCGTCACATGCAGGAAAACTTAAGTAACAGATCTCCTGCTAGTCAACTTTACATGATGCTTCTTCAACAAACAGAGTTAAATCGCCGTGTGGACAGAATGAAGATGTGGAGGACGAACACAAGGTTTAAATGCAGGGCGATGACCTGCTGATGTATTATCTGGACGGAGCTCTGATGCAGACGGCATTTTAACACCAGCTGGTTAAAGAGCTCTAAATGTAGATGGAAAGAAAGGCAGCGAGAGTTGATGTGTGTGGGTGTCGAGATGGAAAGAAAGACGAGGAGAGAGCCTGTTCTTGTTAATACTGACCCCTGGTGCTACTTGATGGAGAGATAATTATAGTGTTTTGAAATATTACCACTGCTGAGATTGTTTGTTATTACTGGAGAGCTCAGAAATAGAAACGGACGGGGAGTTATTTTACTACCAGATGGGGAGAAATGTTCAGAGTGATGACGCACTGAGTCAGTTTCTCAGTCAAAATGTTATCTGCACCAGCAAGAGTATTAAATATTATATTACTCAGTCATTTCAGAGATTTAAAATCCTGACGGACATTTAAAGATCATGTTTTTATTTTAGAGAAGACAAAATAGTACTTTTTTTTTTTTAAATCCATCTGTTTTTCAGGATTTGAACATTTCAGTCAAGGGCAGCCGGTGAATGCAGTAAAGACGAAGCTCCACAAGAGGCAGTTCGAGCCTGGTCTTCCTCAGAGGAGGTCAAGGCTCTGCTCACACGTTCGCTAACTCAACAGTGGTGATTTGTCCTATTGTTCACTTCCATTGAATGCGAGTGAAGGGCCAAAAGAGACATCACATCTGATTTTCGTTCATTATTCGCCTGCATTCGTGTCTGTGTGACCGTAGCCTAACTGTAGTCAGTGTGAACTATAATGTTAGACCTACTGAAACACACAATGATCTGCAGGCAGCCTGCTCAATCCAAACATTAGATATTTTTATCAAATGAAATAAGGAAGTTATTTTTTGTCGCTGGCCAGTTTCAGAAGCCTTTTTTTATTTCATATCAACGTTTTCATTCATCGTCTTGTCCTGTATATATTATTATTATATTAATATATATAGATAATAATATATAATATATAGATTATATAGAGAGCAGGTCAGCAGTACTTATTTGACATTTGTGTTTTAATTGATATGGAATCGAGTTTTATAATAATAATAAAAAAACTTTTAGGAGCAAATTATTTCTGAATATTGCTGCGAAACTTCTCCATGTACCTTCACAGAATTCAAGGCTTTGACTTCTGAATAAAATATAATTAATTTTTTATTGTCTCTGTCTTCTTTGCTTACAAAAGTGAGGTTGAGTCATCAAATTCAGTCATTTAAAGCTCCTCACATTAAGTTTAAATCACGTCAGTTAAGATTGATTGATGAATTTGTAAGGAAGTTGATTTTTGAGTCTCGATGCGTTGGGATCCTGCTCTCACTGCACCTCACTGGGCGAGCTTTTTGCTACTTGCATCTTGCTTTGTACTGTTTAAACCACAATCAGTAGACAGTGTATAGTAATTGTGAGACGAATGTTGCCTCAGGTTGCATCATCTTCTGTGTTAGAACCGCCTCCAAACATATGAAACACCTGATCAGGCTCCACTGGAGGAGCTCGCCTCAGACAGACACACAGAAACCTTTTCATCCTGTCCTCTTTGTAATAATTATACGTGTTGGAGTTGAAGTGTGATGCGAGTGTGCTTGTTAACACACAGACGTGTGTGTGTGTGTGTGTGTGTTTGTACAGTAATTGTCTTGTGTGTAGAGACGTGAGCACAGTAAATGTGGTTTAAATACCACTGAGCCTCTGAAGCGATGGCAGATGTCCTGCAGTTCTGCAGTTACAGTCGTGACATTTAGTTTTCTGTCCTGTTCCCCGACGGACAGACAGACAACGTGAACACACGGTGACCTTCATGTCGTACAGAAGCTGATTCCCTCTCTGCAGATCGACTGAGTAAAAGGACAGGGTGAAGACACAGAACAGATGAGCCTCACATATCTATATCTTCTGTTGTGATATAAAGCAGCTTATCGTCTGCGTCTGCTTTATATTCATCTGCATACTCTCATTGATGACTGATGTTTGAAGGGATTCATTTCTGGACTCTTCCTGCGGGCGTCAGGTGTCTTCGGGCAGCAGAGCGTGATGAGGTGCAGCTCTGATATGAAAACTCTCGGGTGTGTTTGTGTTTACTATGATGGATTTCATGGTGTGGGCTGTACGAGGACAACAGAGACATTCATCTCCTGACTGCGAGCAGAAGGACAAGCCAAAGCTCTCCGAAGTGGTTGTTGTGCCTAAACCTCACCAGAGCAAAGCATTGTGACAAGCAACATAAAGAAACGTTCAGTTTTAAGGTATCTGTGGTTTTTGCAGAAGCGTACATTTATTCTGGTGATCGGGCTGCTATCGTAGTCTCAATTCCACCTGCCCAGGGTCTTTTTACCTAAAGATGTCGCTCAAATAAAGTGTGACCATGAATCTCTGTGCCAAATGTCACAGCAATCCATGTTATAATAGTCGAGGTGTTTCAGTCTGGACCAGAGCGGTGGACAGACTGACATCTGGACTGACGCTGCCTGCATGGCTAACAGTTAAACGTGACACAAAGCCCGACACCCGGGAGAGCGGTACCCTCTTTCCCCCACTTTTCCCTCCTTACAGAGTCGGCGCACGCCCTCGTTAAGAGACGCTCTGTTCTTGGTTGTTAGATTTTAATTGATCACTTGTTGTAGGAGGAGGAACCACGCTGACACCAGAAGTTTGGATAAACGATGCAAATCAACAGAATCTCAATCAGAGATGTTTCTCTGTGTCTTTCACCCTGAAGGTGATTTGTTAAAAACCTTTTGTAACTCTTTTATTTTTTGTCGTGTTCTTAACTGACTTGAATCTGATTCTCTGCCCTCGTATCACACATCGTCTCCTGGCTTTGCGGACCCCAACCTGTCCACAATTTGTTCCTCACACCTGACCTGTCATCTGCTCACACACCTGCTCTCAGGAGATCATTAGTCTAAGGGTGTATATATATATATATATATATATAAATAAAAATGTGGGATATTATAGAGATGTAAAACGTAAAAACAAGAGGCATATCTCATGCAGCCAGTGTAGTTACATGATCCCAACATGTTTTTAAGTCAATTGATCACATGACCTGGAAGCTATTGAGCTAACATGCTGCTGCTACTGCTGCAGCTGCCGCAGCCGCAGTGAAGACAGTCGTCACTTCCTGTAACTTGGAGATCAGCTTTCTGTTTCCTCCTTCTCTCTCCTCTTGTCAGCTCGGCTGGGGCAGCTTCTTCTCATCTGTCTCTTTTCTTTACTTTTCTCTTCTATACTCTCCTCTTCTTCTCTCGCCACTTCGCGCCGTTTGTTTTCGTTTTGCTGCTGTCTTCCTGGATCCGTTCTGCACATGCGCAGTAAGATGGACTGATCCAATGTAGTGGAGACTGAAGGGGGGGCCCGACACACACATAATACGATTAGCATTCTGCTGCATTTTAGCGAGAGGATTTTAATCAAAAACATAATTAATGTGCACAAATAAGTAATAACTGTATTAACCATAAGTGTATGAGGATTTTTAAGGGGCCCTCAGGAACTTGTGGCCCTAGGCAACCGCCTAGTTTTGCCTAATGGTAAGTCCGCCCCTGTGTATATATATATATATATATATATATATATATATATATAGGTGTAGGTATAGGTCAGCCTGTCATTTGCCACACTCCTGTAGATCTGTTCAGCCTTTTCCCTGCTTTCTGCTTGTATCTGTCTTCCTTTGTAACCTCCTGCAATATTTCTGATGCTGTCTGTTGTCTGATCATTTGCCAGGTCGATAATGTGATGGTTTGGCGTATGTGCTTGTTTAAGTCTGGGAAAAAGCTTACGGTCAAACTGCACGACCGACCGATCCATCGGCCGCCCAACACTCGCTTAACGGTTCAAGAATCTTCTTCAGTTTCTTCTACAGGTTTAAAACATGACTAAAAACACTCCTCGTCTCTCTCGGTCGCAGACACCAGAACAGAAACGCTGTGATGATGCACTCTCAGTCTGAGCAGCTGAACCTGCAGGAGACACCTGTGGGGTTCAGGCGGGTCGTCCTCTCTGTGGGTCGGGGCGCCTCCACCCTGTTTCAACTCCACCACTGAGTGAAGATGAAAGGAGCGAGCAGAGAGAGAAATACTGAACCAAACACGAGAAGAAGAAAACCCAGAACCTCGTCTCTAATTTAATTTTTTACTTATCATCAAGTATTTCTAAGATTTAGGTGTTCAGGTCCACATTTCTGTTCTGGGAAAGTATGAGTGCATATTTATTTAGCTCTTTAGATGTCTCACTGCATGAAAACACAGTTTTAGTTTATCTTAGACTTGGTTGCTATTCTTTTTACACAGGGGTTTGTTCGTACGTATAGCATTCATAACATGATTTCTAGAACATTTTATTCCTAATAGTATAATGAAAAATGCACTTTTTTAATGGTTGCTGACACTGGTGGACTTCAAACATAAAATCTCAGAGAACTTGTAATGTAAGAAGACATCTTAATGTGATGAACTGAGGAAGTTAAAAACAGAATTAATATCTCAGTCTCTTCATTCCTGGGTGGCTGATGTAGACGTGACACTACATTAATAACTGCAGATGATCAGGCGGGTCGATCACCTGTGATCACCTGACCGGACTTTCTGAACTGGCCTCCGGCCCTCACAGGCTTCTGATAACTGTGAGCCCTGATTAGCCTGACGTTCATTCCAATGATGACCTCCTCATCTTCAGTCCCACCGAGCATTTCTGCTTCGTTGCAAACGTAAAAAAAAAATCTTCTCTCAAATAATTTATTGTGCTTTAAAAACCCAACTGATGACATGACTGATTCTCGGCCTACTTTTCCCTCAGAGGTCAGTCAGGAAGCATCAAGTATTAACCAGCTTATGAGCGGTTACTGTTCTCTGCAACATATTAAACAAACTCTGCTTTCACACTAATTCCTTATTAATGATTTTAATTTTCTCACTTCTAATCCCAGAAACAATAAAAGGCGAGTGGTGAGACGATGGGGCCGCCGAGAGCTTTCTGAACCGCAGCCTCGGTGCCAAATGCTTTTGTTGTGCACCAAATCTTTATTAACGCCCTCAACAGTCTTTTGCAGAAGAAATTATCAACCTTGTTGCAAACTTAAAGCATTTTAGCCCAAAAACTACACATTACATGTACCAGGGGGCTTCAACTCAGCGACACACTACCACAAAAAAAAAACTGTTGGTTCACATACGCACTTTCTCTGGTGGTTCCTGAGGTGGAGGGTATCGATCGATAAGTTATAAAGCGATCCATTGTGGCTCACGAGAATGTTTGTGGGATAATAATACAGATAACTGGACAATATGTTCAAGTCTTACTAGCTTAACTAGCTACTAGACTAGCTCACCATTATGCTTGAGGAATCATGGGTAGACCATCACTGATGATGTGTAAATAAAATGTTTGGGGGAGGTTTTGCTAAATTCATGTTTGCTAATAACACATTGGATTCATGCTAATGTGACTTTTCAGACATTTACATTTCGGAAAAAATAAAAACGTATCAAACAATAATTTGGCAACTCGTTTCATTTATTTCCAGGAAAAATGTGAAAATTGGTTTAGTTGTGACATTAGTTTTGATATTTTTTTCAAAACAGCTCATCTTTCAGTCAGCTAACATTCAGACATCTTTATTTTGGGGGGTAAATTTACCATTATTGACTGTTCCAACACATCAGAATTGAAAAATTGCACTGACAAACTCTGCTGAGAGAAAACTGGATCAAGAAGAAAAGAAACGTGCAGAGAATAACATATTTAGACAAACAGGTTGTTGCAGCAGACATCTCGCTGTTTAAACCTTCAGGGGGAAAAGCAGATTTTTGTGAAGTTTGTAAATCAGATTTAATGTCAGAAAAACCTTGTTCCTGTTCCTTAAAATCATCTTTTCACCTCCAACCTCACTGCGTCACCTACGTCTAACAACTACATCTGCTTCGGTTTAAATAAGTGCAAATAAACAGCAGTCCAACAGTCGCACAGGAAAAGTTCTACAACGTGAAATACTGCAGCCAGAATAAAGTGTTTAGAAAACATTTCTGCAAACCACTGAAACATTCAAATCTTAACATGTCACAGACCACGTGACGTACTGACATTCATAATGTGTCATCACGTTCACAGTCGAGGTTTGTTACGTGACTCGGGATGATGGTGGATACTTTCCTGCCGTGTTTGTGGCGACAGAATGAGGTACTTTAAGTCAAACCAAGATGTTTTTCTAACCCTAACCAAGTGGTGTTTGTGCATGAACCTAACCAGAGCGTTGAAAACAACCTAAAAGAACGTGAAGTCACAACATGAAGACATTGTAACTTTCCTGTGGTTTTGCAGAAATGTACGTTGCCATGTTTATTCTGGTGGTTAGGTCGATGGCATTTCATCTGAAGCTTTGATGTACAGTCGAGTCTCTCGTGTGTTTCTCCAGATTTTAAAAAGCAGCTTGGTTACGAAGCCCTCCATTATTTCAAATTAATCGAAACATTTCGGAGGACAAGTTTGATTACAGTTAAGTCGAAGTTTCATGTTTTTATTTTGAAGACAACACGGCCCAACTTCCTGTTTGGTTGTGGCTGTCTGTCCTATCCATCCTGGTGGACTTGTCCTGGTATTACGCCGTCACGCTCAAGCCGCGCCACTGAGGTGAACGGCGTGATCGTTTCCAAGGAGATTTCCGGGTCGTCCTCGAGCTGGACGGTGGCGGGAAGCAGCAGCAGTCTGTTGTGGCTCTGGGAGCCGTTGGAGATGATCGACTCCTCGTCAAACTGAGCGCTCATGTCCTCCAGGCGGTCGGACCCGACGTTAATGGAGCGAGGGTGTTGCTGCGGCTGCGCGGGGACCAGCGCCTCCTTGTGGAGCGTCGTGTCGTGGTGGTAAGAGACGAGCTCGTCGCTGAAGTTCACAGCTTCCACCGTGTTGTTTGTGCAGATTTGGTTGCAACCCAGAATGGTGGCGAAGGCCCGCCGGAATTCTGCGTTGAAGGCGTAAATGACCGGGTTGAGGGAGGAGTTGGCCCAGCCGAACCAGACGAAGACGGTGAAGGTGGTGTCGCTGACGCAGGGCGGGTCGCAGAACGGCACCGTGCAGTTGAGGACGAAGAACGGCAGCCAGCAGCAGACGAACACCCCCATGATGATGGAGAGGGTCTTCAGGACTTTGGTCTCCTTCTTAAAGGACGACTTCAACGAGGTTTCATCATTGGATCTGTGCTGCTGGTGCTGGTTCCGGTTCACACCGTGGCCTTGATTCTGTGCTTGCTCCGCCGCCCTCTCCAAGGACGCGATCCGACGGATCTGGGTCTGAGCGATCCTGTAGATCCGGGTGTAGGTGGCGATCATGATCACCACCGGGATGTAGAAGCTGATGAAGGAGGAGGAGATGGCGTAGGTCTTGTTCAGGTTGGCGACACAGCTCCTGGTGTCGGCGCTGGCGTTGAGGTTGCTGCTGTTCGTGAAGTTAAGCGCCACCACCTCCTCCATCACCTCCTCTTCCTGCTCCTGCCCGGCCTGGTGCCAGTTGAGCTGCACCGGGATGAAGGAGATCAGGATGGAAAGCGTCCACGCCACCCCGATCATGACAAACGCGACCCGGTGAGTCATCTTCCGCTCATACTTGAACGGGCTGGCGATGGCCCAGTAGCGGTCCACGCTGATAATGCACAGGTTCAAGATGGAGGCCGTGGAGCACATGATGTCGAAGGCGATCCAGACCCCGCAAAACCGCCCGAACAGCCACGTGCCCGTCACCTCAGTGATGGCCTCCCAGGGCATCACCAGCACCGCCACGAACAGGTCGGACACGGCCAGAGAGATGACGAAGAAGTTGGTGACTTTGGAGCGCAGGTGGCGGAACCTGATGACCGCGGCGCACACCAGCGTGTTCCCGAGCAGCGTGGACACGATGAGCAGGAAGAGGACGCAGCCGACGAGGACGCGCAGCCCGCCGCTGCCTCCACCGCCGCCGCCGCCCTCCTCCTCGTCGTCGTCCTCCTCCTCCTCGCCGCTCGTCCCGTCCAGCTCCGACAGAACTTGGGTGAAATTACTCCAGGTCGTGTAGTTTTCCATATTTTCCACAGAGAGAGTGATTAAACCCTGCTGCTCCTCTTCTCCTCCCCACAAACCATCCTGAAGAAAAAGGAGACTGGAGATCCACACAGAAGAAAAATCAAAACCCAGAGAGCGCAGCGCGAGTTAATCCTCAGAAATAAAGATAAAAAGATATAAATGCGATATTAAATTAAAAGCGGTGATGTGAATAGATCCTGTCCCAGTTCAGTGTCTCCACAGGGGGGTTGGAAAAGGTCTCTGTCCCGGTCTCCTGTCCCAGCGTGACTCATAGCGGACTCACCTCTCTCGCTGTGACGCGCTCACAATCTCGGTCAGGTGGAAGCCGCTGCAGGGCTCGTTACCTCCTCAGCACAGGTAATAGATTACTGTCATGTAAGTCAGCGAGGAGCGCAATCAGCAAAACGGCTTCAAGTGATGAGTCCGTGTGTGAATGATCGGTCTGAGATGATGTTAAATCAGGACTCATGTCCGAGGAGGAAAACTTGGTGTGTGCGTAATTTGCGCGCAGCTGCTTTTGTGCGTTTCTCGCATTAAGAGGAAGATTCATATGTTAGTGAGGATTTTTGTTCATGTATTGATGTGATCATAACATCAGGAGGTTTGTGTGTAGTGGCATCAGGCCACTAACAGATTCAGGATCTGCAGGATAAACAGACAGACAGAAAGAAAAGTGTAATGCATTGTCATCAGCAGCTGTCTGGAATAGATAAATATCCTTCTTTAAATCTTCATTATGAGCTTCTGTCCTCTGTGCTGCTGGGATTTAATCCAATTTTACACAACAAATAGACTAGAATCACAATAAGATGATGAAAATTGGTTTTCAGTCAACATCAATGATCCTGTTTTCTGCTTTTCACTGACAGAGAACAAACTCAACATGTCCATGTCCCTGAAGGCAGCACTTTCTCATTAATCATGTTACTTCACAAACAGGATCGATGTCCTGCTGACATCCACCTGTCCTCAAAAGAGGTGAAGAAAAATAGTGCATTTATTATTTACACACTGAAACACATCCACCGCCTCTGAACAGTCACATCATCACACTGCTTTTATTTTCTGTCCCTCACAGATTCAAACTGTCGACAGAAGAGTCCTTCGAACTCTGGAGCTTAAAGAGAAAAGTCTTTTTGACGGTAGATGCATTTTCATTTAAAAGACTGTGACAGATGTAGATTCATCTTTTAGCTTAAAATGTTACAACCTAATGACTAAAATGGGGAAATCGATGCAACTCAATCTAACTGGTCTCATTTCTAATGTGCAGAAAGTACATCGTGTGTGTTTCTATCAGCAGTCGTGTTTCCAGAACCTGTCGGGCGAATTTTAAGCAAACCAAAAATGTGAATCTGGTGCGTTTCCATAAACTGTTTTGAGTGAATGAACTCGGCTACGTGAAGCGTAACATGGCCAGAGGATGACGAGCTGTAGGCTACGTGGCTACAGAAGCAATCAGAGGCTGGAGGGAAACAAACCAGGAGACAAGACGGAGAGACGTCTTCAGGAGTTACTTTCAACAGGGCAAGTTGTCGTTTGTGGACAAGACAAGGAACTGTTTGGTGTCCTCAGCGGTCCACACGTGCCGACTGCTTACAGACATGTTTTCGCAGACAGTGGAAACAGCTGATCAATCATGTGAGTTCAATGTTTATTCAGCAAATCTGTTTCCATCAAACATTTTACACATTAACTCTGATTTCTGAATTTCAAATTTTGCTGTTTCCATAAATTTTCTGACACGATATTCTTCAAAGTGCTTCATGGAAACACGGCTTGTGTGTCAGTGCTCTGTAGTTGTGTTGTTGGTGTGTTTGTGATGCTGCTGATTGGCTTCATGTGTGTTTAATCAAGCCCTCGATGACTGACCGGGTGCACCTGCAGAGTAACACATATATACAGGGCGACACGCCACGCGTGGCTCATTCTGCACTGAGTCCAACATGGACAGAAACATTAGTGCATTTCTTCAGTGTCTCTGCAGGATATGAAATAGTGAACATGAACCGTGGGTGATTCCCTCAAAGGCTTGTGGCCATTAAAGGCTCAAAATCTCTGCGAGTGCGCCCTCGTGCAGCTCTAAAATCCTCACGACTGACTGAGAAGTGTAGACACTGGGACTGGGCCTCTGCTTGACTGGAATGAAATTCAATCCAAGTTGTAATGAGACTGATCTCTGTGAGGTCGAGTGCTGCTTGTACAGTTGATCCATTAATGAACAATATGACTTTTGATCTCTGTCTGTGGGTTGAGAGGACGCCCTCTGCTGGTCGGAGCAGTTTTATCCAAAAGTGAAAAGAAGTGAGATTCTTCAGTCGGATCAAACGAGACGAGCACACGATATGTTCTGTGTCCGTCTCAGCTGGTTCAGGCACCAGAACACGTACTTGAAAACACATCAGCTTTGAATGTGATTCTGTCTGCAGCTCCAGAGAGTTCAACACGAACTGAACCACTGAAACATGTTTGCTTCTGTCAGTGCAGAATGAAGAGGTGAAGGCTTCCTGTCACAAGATGATTCATTTCATCGAAGGGTTAGAGTCAGAGTTGGGTTGACACTTTTTTTAAGGATTCATTGAAAAAAATCTGACAGGAAACTTAATTGGTTCGTCGCTCAGCTGCAGTTGTCAGATGTATTTACTGCGAGTCCTCTTATTCGAGTCAAGGCCGGAGCAGCTCTGCAGAAAAGCAGCTGAGGCTTTTTTCTTTTCATGAACCAAACTGAAAACGGCTTTTACTTTTTGTGGCTTCCCAAAAATATGTCCTCACATTCACACAGCACATACATCTGTGCACAGGGAGCCACATACGTTTAACTGTGAATTTTGCAGCTCAATTAAGTTTCGTAAAAACCTTTTAATTTAAGTTGTGAATGATTTGAATCGACTTCAGCTGCAAAACTGTCCAAAATCCTCGAGCAGAAGAGTTTTCACTGAACAACCTCCTCTTGATTCATTCCCTTTTTAATGCCAAAGAAAAAGAGCTGTTGTAAAACACACACATATGTAACCACCAGATGGCGCCACCTGTCAACTGTTGGCTTGATGCCCCAGCACAACTTAGTTATTCACATTTATTCACAAGTTCATATTTGTCCCTTAAACCTTTAGTGTAGATTGTCTGATAAACATGTGGAACAGAAGACAAAGGAAAGGAAGATGAAACACAGATTTCATTGTCCTGCATTATAAGAGCACTGACTCATTCAGACCGCTGCCGGCCTATATGGTGTGAAAGCGAACACAATGATTTGGAAAATGGTTCGCAGGAATGTAGAGTAATTATAAACTGCTTCAATATGTCTGTTGTAACCTTTCTGTGAGGTCTCTGCAGCTCCACTGAACTCTTTACATTGTAGTCTTGAGATATTTGCTGTCTGGTTCAGTCTCAGTGTTTCCAGCAGCAGCAGGCTCTGATGAATCCATCACTGACCCGTTAGCTGGTGAAGAAGAAAGTGCAAGAACGTTTAGAAGCTAAAGAGGCGGATATTTTTTCTCTGGAGTTGGTGGAGACCAAACCAAAAGATAAATGACAGACAACCATACAGGACAGCACGTAGTTAAAAACAGTTACACTCAAATGCTGAGTAGTTTGAAATGAACGTCTTAAACTGACCTATAGGTATAACTGTATCAAGTTTAAATGTACATTGTAAAATGTCCCAAGTGTATGGAGCACTGAAACTGAGAGCAGTTCTAGTGTTTACCCGGGGAACTTGGAGCATTAGTAGATCACTAGAGCGTGTTGAGTAGTGACTCTGTGACCAGTTTAATAAAGAGCTGATATGGTGGCATGTTGTCCTTCAAGGCCTTAAAAAGAAACACAAACCGATGTCTGTCACTTCTTACTGTGAAAGGAACGGTATGTTTCTGCACAGCCACAGATAAGTTGAGTTCTTTTATGTTGCAACTTTACGTTTGTTTAGGTTGAATTTCGTCACGACGCTGTGCTGCCGCTCTGGTGGGTTAGGTTTAGGAAAACATCATAGTTTGGATTAAAATACCTGTTTTTATCGCCACAAACACGGCTGGAGTCCACAGGTGTCTTTAGAAACATCCAGTGGTGGTCGAGACAAACTGAACTATGTACAACCACTTCACCAGGATAAATGTTGCAGAAATGCACTTAGCTAAGTCTGAACTGTACATTTTCTTTATGTTGCAACTCAGTTCGTTTAGGTTCAAAGCTGTGCTATTGCTCTGCTCAGTTCTGGTAGGAACAAAAACCAAATCCTTACAGAGAACATCACGGTTTGGTTTGATATGCCTCTTTTGCTCAGCATGATCAAATCTGGAAAATGCCCCAAGGTCTTTTGGTAAAAACACCTGGTTCTGTTGTCACAACCACGGCTGGAGATGGTTCAAGGTCTCCTTTTATAAACACCGCTTTTGGATGTCTCGTGTTGTCACGCTGACAAATGAGAAGTGAACTGAGCCGGTTTGGCACCATCATCCCCTCCACCGTTTGATATGTCTCCTAACAAACATGTGACGTGAGCGTGATGTCACATTTTGTCAGATCTTTGTATCTGCGGTTTGCAGAAATGTTAACTGCTAACATTATATCCTGGTGACTGATTGATAACTTGTTTATTTCTGCATACGACAATTAAGCCTTTGAATCACTGCAATAAATCTGCAGTCTGATGAGAAGACTGATCCTCTCCCGTGCAGCTGTAACGGGTTAAAACATGCAAAACAGTTTGACCCTTATCACACGTGCATCATCGTGAGTTCACTCTCAGGTTTCATCTCATTTAAACTACCTAAACTGAGAGTGAACACATCTGAGGGGGAAACAGTAACTGAAGCTACTATAATCTACTACTGGCAGGACGTCAGCTTCACTTCTCCTCCCGAGGATTGAAAACATTGATTACAATGTTGCCCTCGAGCCTGATAATTAATCTGTCCTCGCATGAACCTCCATAAAAACCTCTCGCTCACAGAAACCTGTGTGTCGGTGTTTATTGGCCTGTTTGCATGTTTCAGTGTGCTCCTCCATGAGCGTGTTGTTGAGGTCGTGTGTGTGTGTGTGTGTGTGTGTGTGTGTGTGTGTGTGTGTGTGTGTGTGTGTGTGTGTGTGTGTGTGTGTGTGTGTGTGTGTGTGTGTGTGTGACATTCCTGAATTTTCCTTTTTTTTTCATCCATTCCTTGTGGTTGCTACTGTACACTTTGTTTTTACATGTGCTCATTTAATGTGTGTGTGTGTGTGTGTGTGTGTGTGTGTGTGTGTGTGTGTGTGTGTGTGTGTGTGTGTGTGTGTGTGTGTGTGTGTGTGTTGGCGTGCACCTTGCGGCGAGGTGAAGGCAGAGTCATCTCTGACGCAGGCGGGCCGATGGGGCGCGACCGCGACCCGTCTCCTCCTCACCTGCAGATCTGATGACGCCGAGGTGAAGAGTTGAAACTGTAATCACTGTTTTGGTTCGACTGTTGAGGAGCGGCGACGGCTGATCAGTGTGTGTGGGGGATGTTTGTGTAAGTGTGTGTGTGCATCTGTGTTTATACACTTGTCTTTGTGTATATTATTTTGAGTTTCTTTGAATAAGTGTCGTTTTTGTCTTTGCACGTGTGAGTAGAGGTGCAGTGTGTCTGCAGTGATGGAAGTCAACGGAGTACATATATACATACGTACTGTACAATTTTGGGGTACGTTCACTCGACAGTAAACAACTTTATATGCTTGAACTTGCCATTCGGAAGTAAATCCGATATTTTTCTACAAAACCTGCCGACTTATTAACACAACCAGCTGTTTTACTCTGAAAAAGAGTTTCTAGATCAAACTGGGTAGCTGCTAGCGGTAGCCATGTTGCTAACACTGCCAACAGCTACGTATAATAGCACAGGGAAACACTGAGGGGGGAAAAGTTGTGTGTTTCTGACTTTATACGTCCACTCTGCTGCATTTTGGAGACAGATTTTGTTCATTTTACCTGATGTGTTTGCTAATTTTAGTTACTTTACAGATTGCACACTGTGTCAGAGCCAAAGTAGAAGCATTTTAAAATAATAAATGAATTTGTTTTACAGGCAATCAGATGGAGAAAAAAATGCACTGATTGCAGCAATCTGATCTGATCCGATAGTCGACCGTGCAGGAAATCAGTCAAACCAAAGTCTTTTTCTTCTACTGTCCTAAATTTATTTTACAGAAATATACTTTTGATAGTTAAGAATATTTAATATAAGTTATTTTAATTTGTACGGGTGACAAAAGAATATTTTAACACGATATCATTACTTTTTCTTACTTTTAAGTGACTTTTTGATACAACACAGCTCATCTCTGTGTTTGTGTTCATGCATGTGCAGAACTATGTGTGATACCAAAGAACAAAACAACTGTTTCCTCTTCACAGCGTTGCTGCTCTGAATAAACTCTACAGAAGTGTTTCGAGCTCCTTCCACAAACCAGCTTGTATAGCTGCTATTAGATTAAAGGCCTGTGTGTGTGTGTGTGTGTGTGTGTGTGTGTGTGTGTGTGTGTGTGTGTGTGTGTGTGTGTGTGTGTGTGTTTTATGCGGTGAGGTTGAACTTGCACGAACCCGCCATGCAGTGAACTCGACGGGGCGGCTTCATCTAAAAGGTGAACGTCTCTGCCTGTCGGAGGAGTCGCGCTAACATAAACAGAGCGTCACGGCTGGCAGGGCGCGGCTCACCTGCGAGCTCCACTCCGTAATTAAAAGGGAAGGAAAAGAGAAACTGGATTCAAAGCGTGTAAACTATAAAGACCTCGGAAGAGATGGATTACACCGTGGAGAAAATTGGATGGTCTAATAAAAAACAAACCTGTAGTTACTTTAATTTGCAGGACTGCTTCACTTTAAATCGCTGCTCAACTTTCTTTTTTAAGAGGCAACATTGCTGAAAACGTTAATACGAATAGTGAGTGGGAGACAAGTGCCAGGCAAAGCAATAAAAGAAAGTCGACGCTGACCCGCTGCTGAACTCTGGAGGGATAATGACCCTGGAGAACAAGTGTGTGTGTGTGTGTGTTACTGTGGCGGCCATGCTTGTTTTAGATCTTATCCCAGTTTTCAGGGTTCATGTATTTGAGAGTTAAGAGCTTTTATCGGCCATGTTGGCTCTGACTTTTATAAACACTTTGCTGTCAGGATATTTTTAGTCTTTGGTGTTCAAGTGAAAAGTGAATTTAGGAGCCTGCGACCTGTCGAGTCGTGTGTGATCCGTCTTCTTCTCGTCCGAAAAAACATGAAAATCCCTCAACTGGAGATTCACAAGGAGGCTTTGAATCGACGGTGACAATAACACATCACTAAACTTCACTGTATTCCAAGAAAAATCACCACTTTGAGTTCATATTTTTTGCATTTGATACCAAGTTTGACTTGAATTTGTACCCTGTGGTTAGAAAACACCTCTTTGATAACCACAGACAGACGGAGGGAGAGGTCCAGTCATAAATCCTTCTGTTTGACAGCAAACACATGGCAGGGTCACAAAGACACACACACACACACACACACACACACACACACACACACATACAGGTGGTCTGTAGCCTCTGGCTGCTGCTGAGAAAGGAAGCAGTGTGTGCTCACCAGAGGTGGGAAGTAACAAAGTACAAATACTAGTAGAGTAGTAGTAGTTTCAGGTATCTACAGCTTCTTTACGTGATTATTTGAGTACGCAAACTAGATACTCTATGCTGTAGCTATCTTTGGCTGTGGAGGATAGCTACAGTTAGCAAGTAGCTCGGTTAGCCGTGGGATCCCTGTCTGAATCATGAAGGTCAGATCAGGGGAGACACCACGGGCAACAGGTCTGGCTCACGTCTGGACATCAAACTGGGACTGAACTCAGCCTCTGAGAGCGACGGAGGTCAGTGTGAAGACAGAGGACAAAGTACAGAGGCGATTTACAGCGGCTCATCGTCAGCGTGTAGAGTTGGAATATTTTCACGTTACTCTGTGAACTGAGGATTTATTTGGACCGAACCAGAGGTGACTGTGGAGACGAACCAACACTGTTCTGGTGACTGTGGGTCAGTTTGAATGAAGTGTGTTTGACGATGAGTTAACGAGGCGATTAATCTCGTCTGAGTTCAGTCAGAGAGAGAAACTTGAGTTCAGACGGTGGACGGTTGTATTTTTCTGTTTATGAGGAAAATAGGTGTCAAAATATTTCCTTTCTGGACATTTAGTGAGTTTATTTTGTCGACTTTTTAGACTCAGTAGTGAACCAGCTGCTTTTACATCTCCCAGCTGAAACTACGGGGCTATCAGACCATTACCTCTGGAGCTACAGAGTGGTGTGAGGAGGCTAGCAGGTTAGCATGCTAACTTCAGCAGACATCTCTGCAACACAGCACAGAGACGTCTTTGACACAAATACACTGTTGTTTCCTCACATTCTGTTGATAAAATTTGTTTTTTGAAGATTTTAAACAAAAACTCTGGCCATATCTCACAATTTGTTCCTTTCAAACATTCATTGAATGAAACTGCGTCATGTATTTTGATTCCTCTTTATTTTAAGAACATGTTGATGTTCTCTTCACTATCTCTTCAGTTGTCTTGGTGTGAACACTACAGATCCTTGGCTTCTTACTGCGACTAGCAGGGACTAACTTACAGTCAACACGGAGGCCGTGGACTGTAAGTTTAGACACGGCTGCTCCAGACAAAAAACAGAGTGAGACAGACACCTGAGACAGAGACCAAATGAGGAAGACAGAGAGCGAGCTGTCTGAGTTATGTGTCCGACTGGAGGCTCCACAGTGAGAAGAGCTTTTAGGTCTGACAGTGACGCTGAGTGAACGTCTGAGTAACAGGAAGATGAGGAAACCTCAGTCATAAATATTTACAGTAAGAAGAGACAGGAGCCATTTTGAAGCTGTGATTGTGTTTGTGTCATGGATTATTAAAGAAAGAGTGGAGGGTCAAAGAAAGTGCAATGGTGTCGCTGAGAAAGAAAAAAGCCATCAGGAGGACGAGACCCTACAAACTCATCAACCGTGCTGTTGTAGTATCAGCTACAGGTCGCTCCCGGTTTGTCCTGCAGGATGTCCATAATGTCCACGTCTGTTACAGACCACAGTCTGTAATATTGCTCCAGTGAAAAAGTGATGAGTTAAATTAAAGATTCACCACCTCTCCCTGTAGTGTTGATCCCGTTCAGATGGAGTTAAAGCTCACCAAACAGCCTGCAGTAGGTAGACTAGCAGAGATTTGCTGCTCGGAGCCAATGTGATGAAAATGTCTGCTTTGAATACAAAACATGATATTTTTAAGGAGACATCAGGACATCAACAGGCATGTTTCTGGCAACAAAGCAAGGACTTTTTGACAAGACATCGGGACATGTCCAGCTGTGTGTCGGGACAAAATCAGGATATTTTTACGGAGTTGCTGGGACATCAAGTGTTTCTGACGACCAAACTGGGATCTGTTTGACAAGATATCTGGACATTTTCCAGCCGTGTTTGTGGTGATAAAACCAGGATATTTTTATACAAGATGTCAGAACATCTCCAGCCGTGTTTGTCACAGCAAAACCAGGATATTTTTGTGAGATGTCAGGACATCTCCAGATATGTTTATGGCATCAGAACTGGGATATTTTGAACAAGATGTTGGGAAATCTCTTCAGCTAAACCATGATCTTCTTCTAACCTTTCCAAAAGATTTTTACACCTAAACCCAAACAGAAGCCCAGTGACTAAATTGAAATTGAGCCTAAATAACCCAATGGTTCCCGACATTTAATCTGGATATTGGGTTGTTTCTGGAGAATCATCCTGTGGACATCCTGAAGTGTCACAATGCTGCTAGTCTGTGGGCTTAAACACAAAGTAAAGGGTGTGGATGTGTCGCACACATTATGTCTCACTTAGTGTGTTGCTTTGAAGTGTCTGTAAGCATTAGCTATATGAAACTATGCTGTTAAAATATCAACATAACGACCGGTAGCAAAAAACTCCAGTGGGTGCCTCGGTTCTGGATGTCTGTGAGGGTTAAACAGACGGAGCTGCTCTCCCTTTATCTCTCTCTAAAAGCTTCCAGCAGCCAGCAGCTCTGAGAGGATCAGAGCTTTCAGACCACTTGTTGCTAATAGAGGGATATTTACCCTAACGGGAACAGAGAGGGAGAGTAACCCCAGGTCACTGCACTCAGCAACAACACTGACACAAAGACACACAGACAGTCTGCTCTGCTTTTACAGCAGGGACAGACGGATACACTGTAAAAAATGTCAGTGTGAAGCCGTCATGTAAGCTCGGTTCAGGTTCAGGTCGGGTTCAGGTCGGATTCAGCTCCGGCTGCGGCTCTGGTTGCAAACATGCAACATGCTTGAGAATTTGTAGTCAGTGATGTCACAGCAAGGTGTTTCCCATCACCTGTCAAAGGCTGAAACACCTGCACCTACGATGACATCACTGGAGGGGGGCGTGGTTAGATGTTTCAGTCCAGAGAACAGCAGGTGAATCAACAACAAAGTTTTTTGTGTGTTTCCTCTTTGGTTGATGTTGTTCTATGTATGATGAGCATATTCTGCACCATGACTAGAAAGTATGCCAATGTCGGTTTTCTGGAAGGGGTCACAACTTGCTCTCAGACCTAATGTGAGAAGGTTGTCATCTCTTCACAGCAACGCAGCATTGCAGCATTCTCCTAAACAACAGAAGTAGCTGGGGACTTGTTTTTTGAAACGTAAAAAACAACCGAAAAAACATAGGATGGCTCCATACAGCTCGTCCTGCGTAATCCAAGTCTGTGGAAGATCCCTGAGATCCCACACTGATTTAACAAGATGTTATTCACACTCTTTTCTGAGCAAAATGTATTCACTCTGGCTGCGCGGCTAAAAGCGTTAGCTGCACCCCATCTGGGTACCACAAGCTTGACCAAGCATCGAGGGTGCAAACTGTGATCTGTGTCATATCATGTCAACATTACATGTATATGAGAAGACTTAAATGTTGGGAGGCGTTGAGACACTTTCCAGCTGTGGTTGAGGTGCCAAACACAGGAATTTTAAGCCAAAATGAGATCTTTGTCTAACAGTAGCTAAGCGGTCTTTGTGCCTTAACTTAATCAAACCATAAGCCCAGTGTCGTCACAACATAAAATATAAACTTCAAACCTAAAGAAACGTAAAGTTGCTACTTTATCGGTGGTTTGCAGAGAGGTTTGATGCCAGCATTTATTCTGGCAACTGCATTCTTACATCTGTCCGTCTGTAGTAATGTTATTGTAATTTGCACACATGGAGTGTAAAGAGGCGGCAGAAAGACAAAAAAGGCCACGTTGAAATAAAATTTCCATCGAACGGGGCGAGTTCATTGGTTGGGTGACTGTCAGTTCATGTCCTTTTCTGTTTTCATGTCGGTTCTTTGTTATCTGAAGAGGCTGCTGAATTATGACGGCCAACCAAAACAATTTAAAGCCGATGAAAGGAAGCTATTAAAACAGAACCGGGGCTGACCGGGCTCGGCTGGACTGGGTTAAGTTCTTGGGTGGAGGAACAGTGAGGGCAACAACAACACGTTACGTGAAAAATAAAACAGATAAAAAACGGAACACTGATCGAGTTAAACGTCCTGTGTTGTCAGCTAAGCTCCGGCTTTGGGAAAACACCAGCAAATTATCCGGAACAACACTCCGGCTGTGTTTGTTGTCATTCCGGAGCCAGTTATGCCTGGCGCTGCTTCGCTGTAACCCCGTCGCGGTGACACCTATCTCGCCGTTAAACAAATACAGCGAGGTCCTGACCCCACCGTGTTTGGATTCGCAGGCTGGGAGCCCAGACAGCCGCGCAGCGCTGCGACGCACGTATCAACACAGACCTCCGTACAGGAATGCAGGCAGCCGCGGCCCGTTTGACTCGGCCGCGGACCCCACCGTGACCCGGTGTGTGTGTGTGTGTGTGTTCATGTTCACTCGTAAATCTCTGTTTGGGTCTCTAACACAACACACAGATCAGACTGCCTCCACACACACACTGACAGCACTGCAAACACACACTCACACACACTCGTGTTTTTATTTTTATTTATACTTTAATTGATCATTTTATGATCGTGTGTGTATTTAATGATTTTCTTTGCCTTTTATGTTTATGAATGTGTGTATTTCTGTGTATGATTGTGTGAATGTACCGTGTCTTCATCTGCATGTGCACGAGCGGCAAACCATCCCTCATTTTCCCAAAGCCTTTAATTGTGTGTTATCTCTTTCTGTGCGTGTGTGTGTGTGTGTGTGTGTGTGTGTGGTGCAGGATAAGTAGCAGAGCTTGATTGTTTGTTGTCGCTCTTCAAACTGTAGCTGACTGCTACCATTAGCCTCTTTGAACTCTTTGATTGTCGAGCCAAACACACACACACCCACACACACACACACACACACACACACACACACACACACACACGTTTCCTTCTGCAAGTTAAAACAGTTGGCAGGTGTCGTTCAGAAGACAGAAAATAGTTCCTACATGAAACCGCTCACAACGAGCTCTGTGGATCATCTTGTGTAAGCGGGTCAGGATTTTCACACTGACATTTTTTGGCACTTTGAGCTCCACAAAGCCGAGTGCCATCTGCCTCCATGAACCTGGAGAGGAGGCAGACATCTTCATGGCCGATATGTTAAAAATTTGACATATATTGACATATATATTGAAATATCTAGATTAGATAAAGAGCAGGAGAGGTAATACATGAAAATATGCATTGTGATTTGGGGCGAACTGTCCCTTTTTAAAAATACATTTCAAATGTGTTGCACATTCATTTTTTTAGCGTGTATTTGGTGTGTGCGACACCTCTACTTGACAAGTTATTTATGCATCGGCACGAGCTGTGGTGACAGAAGCCGCCCTGTCATTTGTCAGTTGAGTCACACATTAGTTTTGCCTCACCAGTAACATAACACACATCCACGTGCACATTCATTGGCTTAGGCCTACATGGTGATGTGCCAAGATACATATGGATGTACAAATACTTTTAAAAAATCAGCTGTGCAAAATGTTTCTGAGGAAGGAAATGTATTCAGCACGTTTGTTTGTTAGACCTCAATGAATTGTGGTGTCAGCAACACTTGAATGTAATTATTTTTCTGCACGGCAGCTTTAAGGATTACAACTTAAACATTTTTCAGGTTACATAGCTTTCTGAGACCGAAATGCATTCTGGGTTCAAATGGATGTTCTTACATCACGCTTCACTTTTGAGATGTTTTTGAAATGCAGCTCAGTATATTACACTTCCATTTCATGTGGGTGGTCAGCAAAAATCCTAGCGTTTTAATTACCTTTAACTTACCAAAAATAATAACCACAATATATTTCATTTTATTTTATTTTCACACAATTTGAAACATACCCAAAAAAGGTAAAGGGTAAAACATAATATACAGCGCAGGAAGAGGCAGAAAGTTATACAAGTCACACAAAACACAAAACTACCAGAAAATTATATAACAAATAAACATAACATAAAGGTAATGGTAAACTCATAGTAAAACCATAACAACAATAATAACAATGATATTATCAATATGAAAGCAGAAAATGTGATTGTATTGAATAAAACATGTATGTATGAATAATTACACAAAGTCAAAAAGCAGTTACAAGAGAGCAGTTAAATATTTTTAAAGAGGAACTGTATTTTGCCAGAACAAGAGAAGTCATTCCATAATTTCAAATTGAAAATGGACCATTGAATAAGAATGTTGTAACTGATCGGGCTGCAATTCCAACAAAAAGTTTCCGAAGGACCACAATTTTATTGTTTGGGGGGTTTTTTTAGGAAAAGTACCAGTCAAAACTATATAACAATATGAAAAATAAGGATAAATAAGAGTGTAATAAATCAGGTTGTCATATAACGATGCTTTGGGTCGGAATTGGGCCCGACATTCTAACCCAAAGCGACAAGCGTCCAAACGGCCTCATCTCACCTTTTAATGAATTTTTTTTACACCGTTAAACTAATATTTGATTTAAAATGACCTTTTAGAGAATTCTGGCATTTTTATTCATGTGTTTTATTAAATTGCACTCTCCCTCTGTCCCTAAACTCAAATTAGCATCCTTATCAGTGAGTTGAACATTGGGTGAGTGAAAACTATAGAGTTGTGTCATCTGCAAACATTTGAAGAGATGGTATATTTGAGACATTAGACAAATTATAAACATAGTGAAGGAATAATAATGGTCTGAGATAGGACCCCTGATGAACCCCACTGAGTAGCCCGGCTTTGTTGGAATAGCAGCCCTTAACATTTTTTTCTCTTGTTGGAGAGCCAGTTTTTAACCACATGTACATATGTGTCATGAAAAGCATATGTAACAGCTTCTCCGGTGAAATATGACATTGAACTGTATTTATGAACACCACGTCTGTCTGAGAGAGAGACTGGGAGACTAGTACTTATGACAACAATAGTCGTTCTAATAGTTCCAACCAGGTGACGTCACTGTCGACCTCGTTTGAACCTCACTCGTAGTCAAGTAATCCACGGGCTCTGATGTCATCCTCGGGGTTTGTGTTGTAATTTGGAACCACCCCAACAACTTCAGCCTCTTGACTTCTGCCTTTATCTGCTGGATTTCAGTCTTCAACTGCTGGTTTTCTGCCCTCACCTGCTGGTTTTCTGCCCTCACCTGTTGGTTTTCTGCCCTCACCTGCTGGTTTTCTGCCCTCACCTGCTGCTTTTCTGCCTTCACCTGTTGGTTTTCTGCCTTAACCTTCTGGTTTTCTGTCTTCACCTTCTGGTTTTCTGCCTTCACCTGTTGGTTTTCTGCCTTCACCTGTTGGTTTTCTGCCTTCACCTGTTGGTTTTCAGTCTTCACCTGTTGGTTTTCAGTCTTCACCTCCTGGTTTTCAGTCTTCAATTGCTGGTTTTCAGTCTTCAACTGCTGGTTTTCTGCCTTCACCTCCTGGACTTCCGCCTTAACCTGCTGGATTTCCGCCTTCACCTGCTGGTTTTCTGCCTTCACCTGCTGGATTTCCGTCTTCACCTGCTGGTTTTCCGTCTTCACCTGTTGGTTTTCAGTCTTCAACTGTTGGTTTTCAGTCTTCAACTGCTGGTTTTCTGCCTTCACCTGCTGGATTTCAGTCTTCAACTGCTGGTTTTCTGTCTTCACCTGTTGGTTTTCTGCCTTCACCTGCTTGTTCTGCTCCTTCACCTGCTGGATTTCCGCCTTCACCTGCTGGTTTTCCGCCTTCACCTGCTGGTTTTCCATCTTCACCTGTTGGTTTTCCACCTTCACCTGCTGGATTTCCGCCTTCACCTGCTGGTTTTCCGCCTCCAGCTGTTGGTTTTCAGTCTTCACCTGCTCGTTTTCTACACTCAGGGTTGTGATCTTTTTCTTTAAGACAGCATAAGCTTGTGCCATTTTGTCTAACTGGACTTTCAGATGGCTGGGATCCCTTTCCAAGTTTTCATTGGTTAAGGAAAGGTTGGAGAAATGTTTCATGTATTCGACAGCTTCCTCTGAATAGTTCATCTGCTCGCTCAGCTTGGCGGAAATGACAGAGGTAACTACAATGCAAAAAACAGAGGTCGTTGGTCTGGAGGAAGTTGTTCCAAGGCAACTTTAAATCAATTATGCAATCCATGAAAGACATGAAAAAGACAACACCTCCTGCCTCGTGTGAAAGCAGGAAAACAATGAATATAAAATATATTTTAAAATGTGCCTAAATACTTAATCACAGACATGAGATTTATATCCATCTTCTCATCTCTCTCTTTCAGGAGGAAATGAAATCCTTTAATGCTTTGCTTAAAATAACTGTTGGGTTTATACTCACAGTAGATACGGAGAGCCATGATGATCAACAGTATCCCCCAACACACTGCTACTGGTGACGATGAACGAAGAACGGTGGGAGGAATCTTCTTATCTGACAGGAAAACAGAAATTCATTTGATCACCGTAAAGATGGGATTTAACAGTCAAATGTGCTTTTTGTAGATTTTAGTACGATTTGTTCACATTTGCAGCCTTCAGTATTACCACATAATCAGTCACATATTTATTATGGTTGATGTGCAACACAATCTGTTTCTGTTATGATTAATCAAATTAAATTAGTTCATTGTGTCCATAAAGTACCTGAAGTGGATGGCATGTAGTCCACGGTGCATACGTCTGTGTTACCGTAGAAATTATCTTCCCCAAGCTCATCTGAAAGAGTTAATTGTCAATATCAAATACAAAAAAAATGAAAAGCAATATCTACACTGAGGCATATTTACAGTAGCAATTCAGTGTTAAGCAGACTGGATAAAAATTGAAATGCAAAAGATGGAATTAACGATCAATTGTAATTATTTGCTGCTATTTTGGAATCAAGCAACAGAAACCTGTTTGAAGTTGTGAAATAATATTGATAATAACATGAGCAAAGGAACCAAGACTTTTGCGCAGTGAACAATATTACCATTACTGCCATTAGAAGATGTTCTGTAACTTACAAATTTCCTGACCATAATGAAAAATCGGACTCAATAGGTATCACACAAAAATAGAAAACCCTTACGTCCACGCAGTAAAACAAAAACCCACCAATCAAATGAACTGAATGTTAGAATAAGGCAAGTGAAAAGTAAGACAGATTGGCTTTTAAAAAATATTAAATGATACATAATATATCTTCATTTTTTTATATGCTTACAATAAAGATTAACACTTTAACATGAAAAAGTTACAAGGAAATTAAATAATGCCGTCAAAATGTGTTTTTCTCACTAAGCAAGACATAATAACAATAATGGTTGCAATAAAGTGGAGGTAAACATTTTGAATATGTGATTACTATAAAACATTCTGTTGCAACTATTTACGTGAATACATCGGTAGAGTTTCTAGGATGTCAAGTACAAATTCCAACCCAATCCAATGAAAAATAAGCAGTTTGTGAGGCTTAAATAACTATGATAACTATAAAAGTATCTGGAGCAGCTTCAGGATTCTGCACATTCATGGTAATATTTCCATGATTTTTTAAAGTAAATCAATGATATGAACTCAGAACGTTCTGAAATCTGGATGAGTGAGTACATAATCTGCTCCTTTGGGCAATTAAAGCACTATTAATGTTTTTCATAATATTTTTCAGGAATCTCAAAGCTTTTGGTAAGGGAAAGATAGTGATCATGGTTAAATATTTAAAAAGCCAGCTCTTCTGCCTTACTTCAACCAAAGTTTTTCAGCTGCCTAAACTTAACCACACATGGGACACAGTACGCAAACTTTGGTGTTAAAGTCATACACTTTGTAAACCCAGCATCCACCCCAAACACCTTCTTATGACATATGTACGGTACCAAAAAATCATCTAGTTGAATAAAATGATAATTACATTGTAAATAATAACGTTGTAATAAATCTTACCTGCAGACATATAAACATTAGGATCTATAAAGGTAACTGCGGGCTCTTTGGATGTTTTCCTCATCTTGCTCACAGCAGACGGTCCACCAGCAGTCTTAAATGAGGGCTGTAACAGGAGAGTAGGTGTTTTATTCCTCAAATGGAGGATAGTCTGCTGTGTTTGGGTTTTATAATGTACTTCTGCTTTTGAGCTTGTGAAGGTGGTGTTAGGTTGTGTAAGTAATGCTGTGTTACGGGCGAGTTTTCACACCCGAAACTCTGTTCCTCAGTTTCATGCTGCTGCAGGCAGTGACAACTTCTGTTCCTTTTCATTCTTACTTGTAGTAATACTAATAATAATTATAATAATTATATTAATAATACATTTATTTATATAGCACTTCTCAAAATACTCAAAGACACTTTACAGGTTAAAAAGTAGAATACTAAAAAAATTAAAAAAAGACAGAAGTTATACATTAAAAGCAGTTTTAAAAATGTGAGTTTTGGTGATTGTTTTGAAGGTTGTGGGGTCTCTACAGTCTCTGATATGTATGGGGAGGGAGGTGGGGGGTCCTGGTTGTGGAGGGCTTTGTGAGTGAGGAGGAGTATTTTGAATTGGATCTGTTGTTGAGGTTGTTGTCAAAGATGACTCCGAGGTTGCGACAGGGAGACAGGTTGGATTTGTTAATACTGAGGTAGAAGTTGTGAGTGACAAATCAGACATGGTCATCATCAGCCCCAAATCCCTCATCAAAACCACAGTTCAGCTGGAGGAAGTTAGATCGCATCTAGGATTTTATTCCAGTGAGGCAGTTGAGGAGTGTGGAGTGAGTGGCAGTGGTTATGGATTTGGTGGAGATGTAGAGTTGGACGTCGTCAGCGTAACAGTGGAAGCGGAGACCATGACGGCGTATGATGTTACCAAGGGGAAGCATTTAGAGGATGAACAGGAGTGGACCAAGCACCGAACCCTGGGGGACGCCTTGGGACAGAGGAGCAGGGGAGGAGGTGCAGTTGTTGATATGGATGAACTGTTGTCTGTTTGTGAGTTATGATTTTAACCAGGAGAGGGCAGTGCCGGTGATGTTGAGGGAGGATTCAAGGTGGGAATGGAGTGGTTGATGGTGTCAAAAGCTGCAGTGACGTCCAGGAGGATGAGGATGCTGAGGAGGCCGGAGTCTGTAGAGAGGAGGAGGTCGTTAGTGACTTTAAGGAGGGTTGTTTCTGTGCTGTGTTGAGAACGGAAGCCGGATTGAAAAGGTTTGAACAGGTCGGTGGAGGTGAGGTGGGTTTTAAGTTGAGTGACAACGGTGAGTTCCAGTATTTCTGATAAGAAAGGGAGGTTGGAGATGGGCTGGAAATTTGTCATAATGTCAGGGTGGAGTCCAGGTTTTTTGAGGATGGGGGTGACGGCAGCCAGTTTGAGTGATTGAGGGACTGAACCAGAGCTGAGGGAGGAGGTGATTATTTTTGGGATGAGGGAGGAGATGGCTGGAAGACAGTTCTTGAGCAGGTGGGATCGGATTGGATCCAGTGGGGCTTTTTTTTTACGATGTCCGGTGGAATTTTAAAGTGAGTTTTCATGAAGTCTGTAATGCTTGTCTCGAGGTTGTCGGGTGAAGTTTCAGGAATATTGAAGAAAATGCAATTTGCTTAGATACTTTGCAGGTCTCTGTCATGGTTTAATTTCATGCATTTGAATTCTCCACGTTTTACCAACAAGAAAACAAACTTGTTCTTGTGATGGTGTTGCTTCCTCTTTATTCTGATAAAGATAGATTTATGGCAAAAAGACTCGAGGCATGAAGTTCCTCTGTAAAACACACCCACCTGATACTTCCCTCATAACTTGGGCTTCTTGTCCTTCTGTTCTGTTCTAGTTTTGGGTTCTTACCCTATAAAATATGTGTTCACTGACCTCCTGATGTCACAGCTGTACTCATTCACTGCAGCCATAGTAAGTGGACCTCACTTGCATCTTTCCTTGTGTCTTACTCTCTCTCACCGAGGATACATGGAAAGACTCAAGGAAACCAAGCCAGATGTAGTGGCAGATGACTTGTACATCATGGCAATCAGCTGAAAGTCCTCGAGGAAGGCTGCTTTTGTGTGTCCTCACTCGTGGCTCCTCAGATGATCCCTTCTCGCTCCTCGCAGAACAGAAAAAAGAGCTTCTGGACAAACAGGTGCTGGTTCAGGAGAGGAGCGAGGAAACTATGATTTGTCAGTGTTTCATGGTGACACCATTGCATTCCTCCCCATCTTTACACACAGTGTATATGTTTGCTGCAGCAGCTCTCATCTCTGAGGCCTGAAAGTCACTTCTAAATGTGCACAAACACCTACAACCAACCAAAAAAACTATGTTTGAAATGTTTCTGCTGAAAGAACTGAATGCTTCAAGACACTCCTCTTCTGAAATGTTTCCAGGATATGACACCGCTGTAACCAGAGGACGCAGGTGGTGAGAATGCCAAAGGTTTAATATTTACAACAGAGTCACAGAACTGTCAGTCACAACCCACACCTACTGTATACCATAGAGGTCCAATCAGGCACGATAAGTGAAAACACCTGTGTGGGTGGACCGTGCGTGTGCAGGAGGTTGAACTCAAACACTTCCACACATACTGTAGAGTCACTAATGCATGAGGATACAACAGCACAAACACACACACACACACACTCCTGCAGGAGGCTTTAATGTGCCGTTGGCTGGGTGTGGTGCCCCGACAGAGTTCATGAATTAACTGAACTCTTGAACTGTACTCTGGTATGTGGCAGACAGTCAGTCAGACAACCAGTCAGTCGAAGTGCGCAGGAAAAATCTCTGTCTTAACAAGTCTGCGACTCAGTCCTAAAATTTTATTCTGAAGGATGAAAAATACATTTCAGCAGAAGTCAGCTAATGTAGAGAATAAAAGGGTTTAATGTTAATTATCTATATTTTGCATACATACATTTTGGAAATTGCTGAAAATAATTTAGTTTAGGGTTCGTGCCAATTAAAAAAAAACATTCTTGCAACAGAGAACAAAGTCACTGACATCCGTCCTTCAGTCTTTTGTTAAAACTGTGATTTTATCAGTCAGTGAGACAACCAGTAAATCATCAGTCAGACGGTTTGTTCCTCGGCCCTGTTGTCTTTTTATTTCTCGCTCTATTCACATATCTTTCCAGCTCCCCCACATCCCTTCATCTCTCCTGTGCTTTCCTTATTTAACCCCTTAAGGGAAACACCTGCTGCACCATGTAGGGTTGCATCCTTTGACATTCATAGGGACAGTAAAGCAAAGGTAAATTCAGTAGTTGAGGGAGGTACTGAGATGTAGTTTCTGCTTTTTTGACTGTTGAAATGTGTTGATAATGGAAAACAGTGATGGAAAGGCATCAACACACCATGATGCATTTCTCATTAAGGATTATGTGAACAACATATTCCATTTAGATAATCTAGATTAAACCTTATTCTCAAAATAGCAATTTCTGACTAAGACATGTGGATATGTCGTTGTTACTCAAGTTTAAAGAGCAGTCTTTAGACAGTGCATTCAGAATATGCCTCTTAATTGGGGTTTATACCAAAGTTTACATATACAGGAATCACAGAAACTCATAAGTACTCATCAATATTTGCCATTCAAGACTGCTTAAAGAACATCTGTCAGATGGGTCCCATCAATGTATCTAATGACTTGCAGGATGTGGTGCACCGTTTTAAATCCACTTCTTATGCACCAAAACTGGTTAGCAATAATGCAATACTCACCGCAACTACCTAACTTGCATCATCAGAAGTGCAGATGCACGTACAGTGACATCCTGAGGTTGTGTGGTTCTCTCTATCATCGAATACAATGTTGTGAAAGATCTGCAGGACAGTCCCAACATTCATGCTGCAAAGTCTCATCCAGTCCCTCCATGTAGTCCACGGTGGCATTAGCTGCCTGTGGCGTAAGTCATATGCATCAGAGTCTGTTCTCATGCATAAAAGAGAAAAGCTTAAAGAACACGGTTTTGCAGACGGGAGTTAACGAGGGTACACCAGAGTATGCACAGCTGCATGTCAACGGGAATGTTAGTGGCATGAAAACAGCTTAGTTGAAGATCAGAATACTTTGTTCATGTAAGCGTAGTCAGGGATTCACCTTCAGGTCACAGCGTTCTTCACTGAACTAGTTTGTGACCACATCTAACGATAAAAGTGTTAATTTATCACGTGGCACACATGAACATGTGGATAACAGCCAACACTTGTCTCTCTAAAGGTCGTCATGATGCTACGCTGTGTATAACACATGCATAGACACATGTTTACTGTTGCGTAGTCAATAAACCACAGAGGAACTTGACAGAAGATCCTTACTTTCACTTTTTTCAGGAAATAATTGTCAGACGAAGCTCATCAAGATTTGTTAGTCCAGTAAAATAGTTTTGGAAAAGTTATTTTGCTCCAACAATGATTTTTAAATTGCTCATTTGGTGGCTCCTTGTAAATCCTGGAGCAGCTGTGAGTATTTCCAGGTGAGGGTTACATGATTGTTAATATAATGTTTAGCTGTGGCTGAAGAACAGACCAGGTAGTCCATGTAAAATCTCTAGAACACTCCAAGAAGGTCAGAGGTCATGGTCAGCCTGAGGGGAGACAGTCTTGGTCAAGGACACTGCAGCGGGGCAGACAGGGATTTGAACTTGTGACCCTCAGGCTGAAGGTTCAGACTCTCCGCTCACATAAACATGAAGGTGAACTCCAAAGTGTCCAAAGTGAACGCAGGGTTTTGCCTTCCTGTGTCTGGCCTTGTTTCTGTCTGTCTCTGAACTCTGCAGGCGGTTTTTAGCTCGTCCTCCTCCAGGCTGACGGCTGGAATGCTGACATAACAGATGTTGTCTGACAAAACCAATAATTATCTGCTGTACGGCTGTATGTCCATACCCACTCTTCCTCCTCCCTCTCCACATCCTCCTCCACCTCCTCCGACTGCTTCACCATCTACATTTCCTCCAGCTGGTCTCTGACTCCGCTGTGACATTTATCTTGTATCCTAACTTCCAGCTAAAGCTTCTGCAAGCTGGTTCACCAAAATACCTCCATAATGCATCACTTCCTTCTCGTGGTATTTGGTTTTGCGATTACTTTTTTGTTTTATTCGGCAGTTTTAAGATATCTTGCTGAGATTGAATGGAATTTGAGTTGTGCACAGCAAAAAATCAAATCAGCATCGAAAATGTCAATGACTCTGCAGAAACTGTGTCCCTGTGACAACACACTGTCAGTAGTTATTATGAGGACTATTTCTTTGACACAAGAAGTCATGAAATTGATTGAATACTGTCTCTACAATGCTAAACTTTGAGGAAATGAACTGCGTACAAATTATGTGTGATTTAAGTTTGCTGTGCCACTTTCACTAAGCTCATGAAAGATCTGAACCAAGGCGGCGACCAGGGTTAAAGTCTCATAATAAGCTAACCCCAAAGCTAACCAAGTAGTTTTGGTGCCTTTTATTTTGAAAGTGTAAGTGCACGCTTCATTTTTGCTATTGCTAACTTAACCTTGGAGTTGTTTTCATGTGTAGGCGAGGCCGAACTTCAGCATGACGCAGTGGACCGGTGGACGGTTTGATGGAGATGTTCAGATGGTTCATTCATAAGACTTTAATCCAGAAAACCACGGACTAGTGAGAAACACGACTCAATCCATATCAAATGTCAGCAGTGACAGTTACAGGAAAGCAGTTGTCTTCCTGAACCTAACTGAGAAGTTTTTGTTGTTTTGATGCCTTTATTTTGAAAGTGTAAGTGTATGATGCTTTGAAATAGTCGGACAAGATGGATCCGACACGGTGGAGGAGTGGTGTCATGTCGTGTTGCCACCTGAGCTTTGTTTTTTTCAACGTGGAGGAATAGACAAAACTAAATCTTGCTTACTGATCAGCACTAGTTTCAGCAGTGACTCACGTTTCTCTGTGTTCGTGTCATCACCGCCATGTGACCAGATTTCCCCGAAAGTCTTGTTATAAATAAACCTGACCTGACTTTGTTTGTGGAGGTGGGCGGATCGCTGTAACGCACCGCTGGCCCGAGTCAGTTAGTTAATTTTTCTCTAAGGACCGCTCTTTTACCTCATTATAATAATTAAGTGCTCTCCCAATGACCTGAAACAACCGTTTAGAGAAATCATTATTGATGTGTATCTTTTGTTCCTCAACCAGAACACGAGCGACACGAGTCCAGAGAGGTGAGGAGGTCGGGTTCAGGCAACGTGTGAGGGGCTACAAAATGCTACCAAATGATTGTTTTGTTGTCTTTTTAAAATATATTTTCATATTTTGTAATAGAGAATGAATCGACAATAAGAATAATCCTTTTCTCTAAACTGAAAATGATTATTTTAATGCTCCACATCCGTTCTTTTTAATTAAAGTAAATGCCTTTGACTCTGTTTTAGCTGCTCTACATTTAGATTTACCTTCTTTTGTCTTGAACAAATTGCATGACAATGAAGCAAACAGGTGATCCACTGTGACCTACTTTCTTTTCGGTAAACCTCCTTCTTGAAAGAAACACTTTGTGGCACTAATGAGCAAGTGAGCAGCTCCACAGAGATCACAACACAGCACCAAACATTTCAGGAAAATCCAGAAAAGTTTGTGTTTCTTACAGTCGTTCACCAAAAAGGATCATGCACACACCGTGTTTAATTCATGTCGGTGTGACTAACAACAGACAACTGCAGCGATTATTTGTGTTTTTGTGATGCCTACCAAGTGTGAAACCTATTTCTTGTGCAGCTTTCATCCATAATTTAAAATCTAAATCAATCTTAAATGTGTACGTCTTTCTGCACCACAGATACAGAATCTACACAACATGACGTCACTGATATTTCAGCCCATCCTCATCAGAAAAACATTATTTTAACTTACTAAAGTATTTAAGTTAATGGAGGTACATAATGTAATTGAAGTTGCGTAGTTACTTGAACACCAACAATGTTTTCCTGAACTTAACCAAGTAATTTCAGTGCATCGATGCCTGTCAGCAGCCGTGGTTACATGAACAATATTTTCTTCGATCTGATTGAAATCAATCTGATTAGAAATTCCAACTAAACTGTTTAAATAAGGAGATCAGATAAGATGTGTTTACACGCCCCAAGGCATTTAATCAGAATACAACTTTATTGACACAAAGTGGTAAGATTTTTTTTCCAAGACGTTCAACAATCCTTAAATCTTTAAAGATCTCGAACTAAAAGTTGTATTAGCCTGAGACCAGCTTTGTTTTGCTCTGCCCCATGTTTTCTGTCCCTCCTGGAAGCGATGTCATTTAGGTACGGTAGGATATGTTCCTCAAGGAACCCGTGTTACTATTAATAACATGAATGATCATGTAAGATTGCAAACAGCCCATTTTGTACGTGTGCTCACAACTTGAGATTCTGTGAAGCTGTCAGTGTTTTGCAAGTTGCAGGCGAAAATGGAGACGTCAATCTTTGGACTAAAACAGACTGAAAACACATATTCAGAAGCTAAATATTGGTTACTTTGGATGGATAATTTTACAATGCGACAAAGCTCAGTGAACATATCTGGCAGAGTGTATCTGCTTGCTCAGGATGAATGAACGGCTGGTGGTGCTCCACAGCTGCCAGAGTTTAACTTCAGCCCGTTTTTATTCCCGAAGTCACACAATGAAGCCTGAAAGGTCCCTGACACTGACTCAGCATATAAATGGCAACGTAAACTTTCAATTACAAGCACAAAAAAGAAAAACCACTGAGATTGCAGCGTTGCGGTTTTTCCTGTGACAGCAGCAGCGATGAAAATAAACTTAAAGAAAACACAAGCTGGAGGTAAAATATCTGGACACACACGCACCGGCTGGCCGGGGAACTGATGTAGGCCACCGAACGCTTTATCCAAGTCACCATCTGACCCCGTTCTCTCCCTCATTTTGCAAATTGGTGTCTCTTATCGTGCCCAAGAACTGCCTTTGAACCAGAAAACAAGCAAATAAGAGGAGGAGGCAGGAGAGCTGTGCAGTGGAAAGGTTTTTATAGCTCAGAGGGAGAGAAAAAATAGATTTTATGAGACGGATAAAGAGATACACATCATGAATCACCGTCTGTTTTGGGATGTTTTCTTTAGTTTCCCCTCTTGTGTCCATCACTCATTCACAAGTCCAACATGAAATGCATTGAGGACTGCCTGTCCCACCTGTCCTCCGTCCTGTGTGCTTCCCATGTTAGTTTTACACTTTCTGTCTTATTGTCTAGATTTTGACTACCTTTGCTGTCTGGACTTTTCTCTGCCTGCCATTGTTGCTCATCTTTTTTGGATTTTGTATGTTCTGTATATTTATCATCAGCTTCATTTAAGATCACTTTTGTTTTCATAGCCCACAAAACATTTCTGGAGCTTCACAGCCAAACAGAGTTGCAGCATTCTGCTGAACAACTGAAGCAGCTGGAGAAAGAAAAAGAAAAAAACACAATAAAACATGAAATGGCTCCAAACAGCTCGTCAGGAATAATCCAAGTCATTAGTCTCTTGACTGGGAAGCCTGCTGTGTTTGGAGGACTGAAAATGCAAAAATCAAAAAGAAATAAAGAAATCCACGGCTCCAAAAATGAATTACTTTGCCATTAAATGCACAAAATAATATTGCAAATAAATATAGGAATTAATTTACACAATGCTTTGCTTCTGTATTTATTTACATTTGTATTAATTCACCTAATTATTTCCTTTCATTACATTCATGTATATATTTACCTTTTCATTTCCCCCATATTTCCTTCCACAAACCTATATATTTATGTATTTTCTTCTGTCATTCAAAGCCCAATACCTGATATATCACTATAGCAGGGAAAATATAAATCTATATACATGTTTTTCACAGTTTCAGCAGAGTCACTGCAGACTCAAAGAGTTAGAATGAGTTTGTTGTGTTGAACTGGGGCCCAGATACAACATGGACATACTCTGGCCTCTCCAGCCCATAGTGGGAGCTAGCGAGTGTGTTAGACTTCATTGTTGCGTCAGTTGTATAATGCACAGCGATGACTGTTGTGTTGTCTTGTGTCGAGTTGCGACCCCTCTTTGGTTCCCATGCACCCTCCCATCAGCTGACCGGTGGCTGACCTGCGCAGGCGGTGGCACCGGAGTGAACTCTGGTTCAAAACGTCGCAGCGTTCACAGTGACTGAGCGTCCATCAGATAACGACCTTGGCAGAGCTACGAGGCCCTGCAGCGGACATAATTAGACCAGGCTCTTTGTGTCCTGTTAATTTTCTGCCACATAGCTTCACCCCATTCTCTGCCTGTCAATGAAGGCGGCAGGTGGAGGCTGGAAATGCCGCGTGACCTCAGCAATGACCTCAGAAGTGGCCTCAGCAGTGACCTCACTGTCAGTTCTGCCTGTAATGAGGTCAAGATATGAAGTTGTATTGTTATCAGGTTGTTGTTAATACTGCTATAAACACTACAACAGCAGTCCTGGAGGTATCCACAGTGTTGCTCTTTGCAGAAGTCTGTTTCCAGGTCAGTTTTTTATGGGTTCAGTTTCTGCGATATCACGTTTGGCTCTCAATTGCGGCAATAAACTCTGATCGATACCTTTGACTGGCTTCCTCTCTATACTAGCAGTTGCTGAGGCTTATGGGTTTTGTAGTATTAAGAGTCAGCTGACATACCAAACTGACAACACAGCCTCCGAGAAGACAGAGGCCAGTATGACGACAGGGAGTACAGTGCCCAGGTGGTCTTCTTGCGAGTTAGCCTGCATGCTGCTGGCTAAGTGACTGCAGCTACATTTGCAGCAGCTATTAGTTTCTTCAGCAACAAAGCTGCTGTTGTCTGTGTGCAATGTCCTTATACACAATGTTGAGCCTCTTGTGCAGTGAAAATGTAAGAAGTAACGAGCATTGTGAGCATTTTGTTGTTGCAGCTCTGGTCACTGTAAAAGTTTCTTCACTGACTGTTTGCACTGCTGTTTTAAATATTACCGTTAACACGATATTTCACTGCCATTACAACCCAAACATTTGGATGTGGGTTTTCTCAGTCGAGCTCGAAAATGAACAGAACAAAATAGAACATCACTTCACTGCAGGGATCAAACTTATTCAAAGGAGAGGTGGACTCTGTGTTTACGACATCGATGCTTGGTGCTCAAACGTAGTGTTTCCCAGATTATCCGACTTTTAATGTGAAGATGCTGACCGTATTATCATCACCAGCTTATTGCTTCTGTGTACATTCACCCTGAAATAACTGTACATGTGTGTATGTTTCATGAGGGAGTTCAAACCTTCACTCTGTGTTTTATAAGGTCAAATAAATCACCTTAAACCGTCTCCGACTTCGTTCCAATAACCTGACACAGAATTAAATTAATCCTTCAAACCTGCACATGAAATATTATCAAGAATTATGATGTCACACTCGAACGACAGCCGTGTTTATCATCTTCTAATTTACTCTTTACATCAACTGTACAGCAGCTACATCTGATACACTCAGTGAATGCATTAACAGGACAAATATATACAGACTCCTTAAAGCGGAGAAAGTGCTATCTCCTTCCACGAATCCATCCGTACGTAAGATTTCACAGCGCGTCTATTAGGCTTCAAGACCGACACAGAAACAGTCCTAAAATTAGACCGTTAATAATAAAAATAACAATAATAATAATAATAATAATAATAATAACGTTACTTTCAATATATGCTGCTCTAAACAATGAAAGATTTCTATGTTCTAGCAGTGAAACAAGGTTTGATGGACAGTCCTTTACATTACAGGTTAGTGTCTCTATCTATTCATAATTACAGCAAATATTGTTACAGAACGAGTAAAAGTTCAATAGAAATTATACATCTGCATTTTAAATACAGCTTATTCAGAATGCTACTTCATTTGATACACACATGATAGCACTGTTAACGATATATATTACATTCAGATTTTAAAAAACAAACTGAACCATTTGAATGATGACTTGATGCCATATGTGTCAAAGTCAAGTGCAAGTTCCCTCAGTGAAGGTGTTTCTGTGGTGATCACTGCAAAACATCAAGAAGACCTGGACGTGGCTCCAGGTTCTCCTGCCTCCAACATGGGTCCTGACATATTTTCCAAAAGTGTTCAAACATTTGTCCATTGCAGATGGCTGAATTTCTGGCTCGAGTAAGGTTCTGATGAGAACTGTCACAGTTTTCTTTAGATTGACCACAGAGCTAGCGGGCATCCAGTGCCTTGCTCACAGGCTGCTCAGAAAGACAAGCCCTGGTTAAAAGATATAAATAAAGACAACTGAAGGATTGAAGAACAAGAGAACACAGAATTGGTTTCCAAGACTGTTAGCCATGTCTGTAAATCATCTGGAAGAATTTTACCAAATGCATTTTTTTAAGAGTTTTCAAAATCACTGTCTTTGAATCTTAAAACTCCTGCAGTCATTATCTTCTTACCCCCATGTTGAAATGAAATCAGGTGACATTTCATAGTCAACAAAATATTTCTGTCATAACAGAAATAACTGGAGAAAAAAACAACCAAAATATCTTCTGCTGTGATCCGAGTCTCCAGAAGCCCCGAGATCCCAAACTGATCTGAGAAGACGTTATTTGCACCCTCACCCACTTCAGACGGGACGGGCACTAACACCTTTATATTAGCAGCTGCAGTGAAGATTTCGTTTTTTTAAAAAAGGTTGTAAATCACGTCTTTTGAAATCAACTTGGGATCTTTGGGTTTCTGGAAACCTGGATTGTGTTTGGAGCCAATTTGTGTTTCTTCAGTTTAATTAATTCCCCAGCTACTTCAGTTGTTAAGCAGATTGCTTCAATGCTGTTTTGCTGTGAAGCTCCAGAAATGTTTTGGAGGTCATTAAACAATGACTGAATTTTCTGGTACAGGGCACCAAGCTGTCGTCTTTAAACCACTCTAAGTGTGCATCACAACAGAATGGTCCAAACCATCGTGGGAGTTTTCAGTTGCATGTTTGTCTCTGAAACCAAGAAACTGAAGCTAAGATGGCTTCCTGGAAACACTTTCTGTCTACAGTAGATGTGATGATGATTTCAGTAAAATGAACTTGAAGTCTGTTCTGTAGGCACTTGTTGTATGCAGGTCAAATCTGGCCTCTCCAGCTGAAGGTGAGCTGAGAAAAGTCCTGCAGAGCTCATTTCTCACTGATGCACATTCTGTCTGGATGATTCAATAAGTTAATGTGACTTCTGAGAGGCGACAGAAAATGAAATCGCTGCAGATGAGTGTGTTTCAGTCTACCTACACCACCCTGACGACAAAACGTTCTGCTTTTGAGGTGTACATGCCGTCCGTTCAGCAGCAGCACGGGAAACCCGGATCTTCTGTTTGAAAATAAGCAGAGAGAAGGCTGCAGGCGTTTCTCACAGATAAACACGGATACATTAATAACTTAAGAATGCATGAAAAGAAAAGTGAAAGTTGGGAAAGGATTTTTAAAGATAATGCAGGTGAGCACGTCAGGTACTTGTGCTACAACAGAAAGTGGTTTCTTATCAGTTTGGACCACACCGCTGAAGAGATGATGAAGTGCTCCAAATCAGCACCCGTCTTCATGTCCAAAGGGGGTCTGAACTGCACCATCAGGCCCAGCCAGGTGGTTCTGTCTCCTTTCGCGGGCTCAGAGAGTTTTTCCCAGAAGCACATTGAAGGTTAAAATGCCTCTTGGGTGAGTCTTTAGGAAAAGTCTGTACAGTATCTAAAGCGGGTAGTTGTATGAGAAGTGGACGTGCAGCCCGTTCACCGGGTGAACTATCGGCACCGTCTGCATCTTGGGAAAGTTCTCTGTGGCCAGAGTCCATTTGCAAGTCCCGATCAGCTCCACAGCCAGAGTCTTTAGGATGATCTGTGCAAGTTCTTTCCCTACGCAGCTCCGCACGCCGCCGCCGAACGGAACGTAGCTGAACCGCGACGACCGACTCTCCTCCCGGTCCGGGCCGAACCGGTCTGGGTCAAACAGCTCCGGGCTCTGGAAGACCGCTGCGGTCTCATGAGTGTCCCGGATGCTGTACATTACACTCCAGCCTTTGGGGATCTGGTAGCCCTGTGAGATTAGGACAGAAATCCATTAATAAACAAGCACAGGACAAAGAAGATGATTTTTATTACTTGTAAACTTTTTCTCGTTTGTTTTTCAGCTTCATGTTTTCATTAATTCGTTCCGTTAATCCAGACTTCATTATAACCTAATCCCAATAACTTCTGCAGTTGGGATTCCTTGTTTGGGCTTTCAGGAAGACGCACTTGAATGAACAGGAATAATTACATTTCCAATGCTGCAATTACTTCTCAGCTATAAGAGTTTATACCCCGGGCCTCTATCAGCCTTTCGCAATGAACAGGGTAAATTGGGGGCACGCTGAGGGCAGGGAAGGGGCATTTAAGGACGAGGGATGAGGGCATGTAAGAGCAGTTTCTCAGCAAAGGCCACGCAACTCTATGTGAACGTTTTTGTCTGGCACAGCTCAGCCAGTCGTGCTACGCAACAGATGGTGAGATTTAGTTTTCCTCCAGCCTGAGGATGTAGTTCATGACACATCTGAAGAAGAGCTTGTGCCCATCAACCATGGAGGTAAATGTTCAGCAGAAAATTATAGTGTGCAGACTATTTTGAACTATCTTTGGAGGATATTTTCAAACTAAAATTCCCGATTTCACACCAAGAATTTCGCTGAATGTTGAAATGTTTTCGGGGTTAGGGTTCCACCAAAATGCTGCATGTGTTGTCAGTTTACCCCGGCTTTTTTAAAGAACATCAGGGACGTTCATGTCATGTCTGCATCTCCACAACCAGAAACAAGGAGTTTGGTGACGTACATGTATGACTCACAGTTTTGCAGAAAAGGTTTTTGCACAAAGCTGCAGGGTTGCACATAATTCAAACGGAGTTAACACGCTTGGATGTGCACCCCTTTATAAACTTTTTTTCATTCATTAATAAAAGACCTCACCAATCAATGAAACTGCATTTCAACTGGAGTCATCGTCTGCAGCTCCAGGAGAAGGTGCAAGAGTTGTTGTTATTGTCTTTTATTTATCTAAAAATAATTAGAACAAGTATTTTGCACTTGTCAGTTTATGAGATGGTCTTTGTCGCACCTGTTCTGTAGATTTCTTCCTGCATGTTGTCATGTAGCTTTGGAAAGAAGCTAAAATTTCAATTAAAGGAAACATATGACGTCCTCGGTACTTTTATCACAGGAGAAAGAAAACCCACATATGAAGGGCAGAGACTTGAACTTACATCTAATTCAAATGTCTGCAGGGCTGTCCGATAACCTCCGGAGACCGGCGGCAGGAAGCGGAGCACCTCTTTGACGACACAGTCGACGTAGCGGAGCTGGCTCAGCTTGTCCAGGCTCAGATACGGTACATGAGACTGGGACTGTGGGAAACCGTCGCTGTGGTTCTGGAGACAGCCTCCGTTCAGCAGGCAGCTTGTCTCGGTGTCGGCAGCGTCCTCCTCCTTCTCCGTGGTGACACTGAATGGGCTGTTGGACTCGTGGCCGAGGCCCTCGGCCTCCAGCTCGACTCTGGCCCTCTCCACCACCGCTGGATGGCGGAGGAGCTGCAGAATCAGCGATGTGGAGGCGCTGGCTGTGGTGGAGTGAGCGGCAAAGATCAACTCCACTGCCGTTTCCTGCAGAGCGGAGAGATGGAATGATACGTCATTTTAATTTAGGTTTACTTGAAATTCAATGTGATGTCTTGCGTGTCCGTATCTTAAAAGTTGTGCAGTCCGATCCCATCAAAACTAATATCATTACTGTCACTTCACTCTGGTACCTTGAGCTCCTGGATGCTGAGCTCATGGCCGTGCTCCTTGGAGCTGGAGAGCATGTAGTCGAAGGCGTCGTAGTATTCCTCCTCCGCCTGCTGCCGCTCCATCTTTTCCTCAATGATCTTCTCCATGTTGGCGTGAAGGATTTCTCTGGCTTTGATCCCCTGGACAGAGAACCAAAATGTCAATACAGCCAGTAAAAATGAATCTAGTGGAGATATGCAGTATGGTTTTTAATAAAATCTATGACATGCCATGGTCCAAGGAGCGTTTGTATTGAATAACCCATGTAGAAATTCACGCAGAGAAAAGGGCAGCACATCAAAAGCTTGTTAAAAGTGTCTAAAGATGAATAAACTGGCTTCTTCGCGATCTCTCACCTTGCGGAGCCCACTGAGCGGAGCGTCTATGGGCAGCGAGAACAGGTTGTTCATCAGCTGCTCGAAGATTTGTGCCAGGTAAACTATGCGCTCCTCCTCCATCTGCAGACCGAGCAGGACCTTGATGGCGATGCGGAACGTGAGCGACCTGGCGGCGCTGTAAACGTCGATGGCGCCCGGCTCTGAGCACCACTTGGCGATTTCAGACTTGACGACGTCCTGCAGCCGGGGCAGGTATGACTCCAGAGCCCCCCGGCTAAACACTTTGGCCAGGATCTTGAAAGGGTGAAGGAAACAAAGAGAGAGGAGTCATAAAAAGTTATAACCTTGTACACGACAGTCAACACCTCTCAGTACTAAAGAGGAGGACAGGGTGGGGTGGGTGAGGATGTAGAAGATACAGGAGATAAGACAGGACAGGGTGGAGAGGACAGAACGTAAACACTGGATAGGTTTGTCTTCATCTTCGACTTGGATTGCAGCGGACGAGCTGTATGGAGACATTTCATGTTTTTTTGGTTGTTTTTTCTGTTTTAAAACAAGTCTCCAGCTGCTTCAGTTGTTTAGGAGAATGCTTCAAGAAATGTTTAGTGGACTACGACCCCGGGACGACGGTTTGTGGCGACCAAAACAGGATTTTAAGTGAGAACATGTTTTCCTCGCCCTCATGAAGTGGATTTTGTGCCAAAATCTAACCAGATCAGATGCATCAGCATTTTCAAAACATAGAATTTAACCTAAGTTCCAACATAAAGAAATCTCATTTGCAGAAATATCCATCGCCCAGATGTATTCTGGCGTTTGGGCTGAATCTCAATAATAAATGTTTAACTTTCCTCCATCTTGCCTCCACTTAGCGCTCCCTGTTTATTTGCCAGATGACAATCCTCGAGAGCAGAAACAGCTTCACAGTCTGAACCTCCACTGATCATTTCCTACCTTTCTCTTCTTCTTGTGCAGATCTCCGATGGAGTTGACCAGCGTGTTGGGTCCCAGGATGATGCGGGTGCTCTGGGGCCACTGTGTGCACACCAGGCTGTGCTCGCCCAGCAGGATCTTACGGATGTTTTCCGCCCCCGTCACCCTGATGACGGGTTTCCCCAGCAGGTGAGTCTTAAAGACGTTGCCGTGACGCTCTCTGCGCGAGATGTGGAAGTTGGATCCCTGAACAGCGGAGAGAAGAAGAAACCTGGATTAGTCCAGTCGACAGAATGAATGTCGGCAGCTTTTGCTGTAAAGATACGTTTGCATTTGTGTGTCATAGCGATCATATAGACATTCATACACAACGTCTCACATCACGTTCACGTTAAATGTTTATGACCTGACTTTTATATCAGGAGATGAGGGGACGGTGGTGCAGCTGCCAAGTCAGTGACCACAGTTTGAGACTGTGTTTCAACATCTGTGAGCCTGAAAACACTGAATATTTTTAAACCTCAGAACATTTTCCAGCTGTGTTTGTGCCAAAACCTGACGAGAGCTTAAGAAACGTTAAGTTTCAACAAATCTCTGGTTCTTGGGTTGAATTGTGCCTCCACAGATTTCACTTCATTATTCGAGAGTTCACCTTCTGTTTTTTGGTCCAGTTTGTTTGGTTGCTAGTTCACAGGAAACTCAAAAATAACATTTATTGAAAGAAAAAATTTCTCCATTTGAAAAGAAACAAGTTTTTTATCTTCTTTGAGTGCAAATCGTATCCCTCTATTGTCACTACAGCTATTTACATGATAAAAAAACCTTATTATCTCGGCTCGATGATCAGAACCCGACCGACATGTCGGTTATCGATATTTATCTCGTACATATTTATCAGTGTGAGTGTATTTGAGCCGATATAAAAACTAATAATGCAGAAAAAAGATGTTTGGGCTCGTTTATATTTGTTACAGTCACAGTGAAGTTTATTGTTAAACTGTGAAATATTCTGCTTCTTTGTCTGAGTGTTTTAAAATCACATCTGAGGGATCATTTTAAAAAAAAAAGTGTGTGTATCAGCTGGCATCTGGCTCAAAAATCAAGTATTGGTCAGGATCTCCTTCTGATTGCCTGACTTCGGATGTCCACATACTTTTGGCCACAGTGACGATAGACCTATATTTTTTATTTTCCTTCATCTGTCAGGTTTTCTCTGCTTGATTTAAGCATATTTAGAAACATGATGTCGAGTCGACATGAAGCGTTTGAGCGGAGAGAATTAAACTCAGAGAAGGATCGTCACGTGCGCTGCGGCGGTGTGTGTGTGTGTGTGTGTGTGTGTGTGTGTGTGTGTGTGTGTGTGGAGGATGGATGTTTGGAAGGAGAGAGAGAGAGATGAAGGGATGAGAGAGCGCATTCCTCACGGCTGCAGAGGCAGACAGACGGACGGACAGGGAGGAGGGAGAGCTGGAAGAATTGAACAGAAAACGTCTGTTTTTGCTCCGCGAGAAGGAATTACGCACCGAGCATCAAGTCCGCACACGCCGCATTAACAACAGAACTCAGCCTGCACAAGAATCCGCGGAGCTGCTCAAAGCTTCCCGCGCTCCAGACACATCATCGATAATCTGATTATTAACACATCCTGCAGCCATCCGGCGTTTAAAGCCTGTTAATTAAAAAACCTGCAGGAGAATCTGATAAAAATGCACAAGTGACATGAAAAGAAACACACACACACACACACACATACACACACACACACACACACACGTGTGCGCAGGGGACTAACCTATATTTTGGAAAAGCTTGTAAAAAGTCAAACTACCGCAGCCCAGACGTGTCAACTCTCTCACCTGGAACAGCCAGTGGAAAGTCTCCCCGACCAGCGGCCAGCCCATGGAGCCCTTCGGCAGCGGCAGGCTGCTCTCTTTGTCCCGGGTCAGGCTCCAGCGGAGGCTCCACAGCTGCCGGGTCAGCGCCAGCAGCAGGAGCGCGGACAGGACCGAGGTGAGCGCGGTGGCCAGGGCCGACAGCACCCCGAACTGGGCCAGGGGTAACATCTCCTCCGAGCCGGTCCGCTTCCCAGCATCCACCTGTGTCTGTGCGTAAAGGCGCGTGTGTCCCCGTTCAAAACTCTGTCGCGTAAATCTCCTCCGGCCAGTTTCTCCTCCTGCTGCCTCTTCTTCTTCTCTCCTGTAATAAACTCTGTCCACATACAGATAAAGGTGTTAGCTCGGTGCGGGCGGGTTTACCTGCAGCTGCACCAGAGAAGCGGAGAAGAATGAATCCAGAGTCAGTCTGAACTCTTCTCTGGAGGCAGCCGCGCTTTTTACAGCTAGTTAGAGAACGACATTAGCAACAATCACAGTGACTGGCCCTCAGCCTCCTGCTTCATCCAGACACATGCGCTGATGATGCACTTGTTGAATACATTTGATAGTATTTTGTCTCGTTCTCCTTCCACAAATCAGAGAAGGAAAGTCCGTGTTTTGAACTGATCTGTTGCTAACAGTCATCAGACCGGATGGATGCGCCTGCACACACTCATGTCTGACTGTGGATGAGCTTCATGAGAAACTCTCCTGTGAGGAAACTCCCCTTCATTCCGCTGCTCCTTCAACATGAGGAGTAGCTGTCAACTATTCCAAATAGTTTTACAGGTTTACATGCGCCGGCTTGTCTATTAGGTTATGCGCCTTTATAGGTACAGTTCAGGGGGCTCAGTCGCCCCCCGGGCGGCCCGAGGTTTATAGAGCAATGGCAATAAATCAGCTTTTTAAAAAAACACACACAGAAGAAGAAGAAAGGGGGATTTGAATACAGTGAGCTGCGGTGTGGCGCGGATCAACAGCGCTGCTAAAGTAAACTAGAGGTGAGCGCAAAGTTAAATAAAGTCGTCACCGACTCATTTTCTCAGTGTGATAGAAGAAGTTTTCTCTCCGTATCGAGACTCAAACAGCGGACTCACCTCCAGCCAGCCTCCCGACGAGCGCTGAGGACAATCCGTGTGCGTTAAAAGCAAAGTTTCCCCTCTCTTCTCTTCTCCTCCTCCGTCAGACCGGTGCCTGTTCCTCCACACTGAGCGGGGCTGCGGGGGGTTTTATAGAAGAGGCTGCGCGGCGTGATCCACCTTCAGCGGATGACGTTGGTCTGAATATGTTAAAGAGGCTCGATCATTCACGGCGCGGACCGGAGAGAGTTTAGAGAAGGAAAAAAAAGTTTGGAGATCAGAGTAGAGAGAGAGAGAGAGAGAGAGAGAGAGTGTGTGTGTGTGTGTGTGTGGAGGCGGCTGGAGGAAACTCGCAGGTAGCCAATCAGCCTGGAGACGTTTCAGAGTTTGGCGCACGTTTGAGGAGCGAGTTCACCGCATCCAGAGCGTCTGCAGGCGGCCTGTGAGTCCAGGAGGAGACCGGGAGCAGGAGGAACACGCACCGGTTGGATCGGGATTTTAAAATAGCAGCTTTATTTACTTATTTATTATTATTATGTATTTATTTACTGCACTTAATCAAGTTAGATTTTAGATTTCCAGCAAATATTCTAAACATGTTCTGCACATTAAAGTCTCCTGCAGATAAAGTTTATTTTTCAGTGACACGATGTTAAAACAGACGGAAGCTGCAGATTTATGTCTCTTGTTCATCAGAAGACGCTTGTTGGAAATCATTCAGGAGATTTTAAAGGTCAAACAAAGTAAGATTACTTTTGGGTAATTTTTGCTTTTCTCCTCTGAAGCTTCCCGAGAAAGAAAAAAAAAAAAGGCCTCATCCACATGAGATGGATTTTACGCACAGTCGTGCCGAGAGGCCTGTCCGTGCGTAATGTTCTTTTATTGTTGATATTTTTAATTTTAAAATAGTGTTTTCATTTTTAATCCACCAAACCTCCACGATGCTCTTTTATCTCCTCACTGTCTGCTCTGTAATCCGGGCACATTCGCATTCTGGCTACTGGAGCGATGAAGATAAGTGGATGCCTAATTTCCCGACTGTCTGGGCTCTCTGTTGTGGCTGAGGATGACTCATGGATTTGGCCTTTTGTCAGATTCCGCAGCGTTTTTTAAGCTCACAAACAAAAAGCGTCAATTAACATACTTTGTGTTTGACACTTTCAGTGTGTTGTGTGATTTGTTTCGGGTTAATGGAAGCGGAGGGTTTGGACACGAGAGCCGGAGCCTGTGCGCGCGCTTCCAGCTGTTCTCGGTGTGTTTTTTATCAGTTTGCATCTGACAGTGTTGACTGAGACTGTTGGGTTTCACACCTTCAATTAAAAGCAGGATTTCTGTGGCAGCAGGGAAATGCACTCAGCTGTAGGAGCTCGTTTCTGCGCGTTTATCATTAAAAATAAATAAAGTTAATCACAGTTGTTTTGTGGAAACGCTGCAGATGTGATGAAGCTCCAACACAAACTCACTGCATGTCATTAAATATATATTAGACTGTGATTCATCTTCTAACAGGAGTCCAGGTTAATGATTTATTTTATAAAATATGCATTTTAATAATTTTAAAAATAAAAATAAAGCTCACATGTTTTTAGTCCACATGTTTTAATTTTTGCACCATTTTCTGTAAGAAAAAAGAGAAAATGCTGTGTATTATTTTTCTTTGCTTCTTCATGTTTGATCTTTATAATTAAAAACAGTTAAATATTATATTCTCAGAGCCATAAATCTCCAGCTGACAGCCGGCAGCTCTGAGCTCTGAGCTGTGGGGAATCCCCAAAGATCACACATCAAGATGAAGATAAGAAAAATGATCTCTCACATCAGCAGACGACGGCAGCTTTATTTCACAGAGATGAGAGATTATTTTATAATTTGAAAACCAAAAAATACCCTCACAGAGCCAAGAATGATAATTAATATCTTAATTTAATTTACAGGGGGGAGCTATGAAGAGAAAAACATAACATACAGCTTTTATATCCAGAGAGGGAGAGCTGACGAAATAAATGAATAAACTTTCATTATTTTCTTTACAAAATTTGGTCTTTGACAAGCTGCAGCCGGTGTTGTGTGAAGATGTCACTTCTGTCTGATTATTTACGGTCCAACACGTTTGGTTTTCAGCAACAATTTCTCACACTGAGAATTAAAAAAATAGTTTTGAAACAAAATCTCTCAGAAGATGCAAATATAACTATTATTATATTATTATTATTGTTTATTTTCTAACCAGGCTTTTAAGACTCTTATCCACAACTTTAGATGAACTTTGCTCTCTGAAGCTTTTTATTTGTGTGTTTGTGCCGACAGGTTTTTATTCTAATGCAGGCACCAATAACATTTGAGAAATTCATTTCATTTCCTGCAGTTTAACAACTCTGACGTGATGAAGCCGTCACTGCTCATAACACAACTGTTCACTGGACCTTCTCCTGATGTGTGGGCGAGAAAAGTCATCTCAGAAACCATCTGAATTTTAGTCGAATCACCTGAAATAAAACTGATTTTATCTGGAGAGGTGGAAAGAAACAAAGTGTATTTACTCAACCACTGAAGTTCTTGAGTATTTTCTTTTTATGTGACTTTACACTTCTACTTCACTTCATTTCAGAAGCAAGTACTGAACTTTCTACTGAACTACACTGGAACATTTTCCAGACATGTCGGCGGCGACAGAGCCGAATATTTAATCCAAAATATAATCTTCTCCTTTTTTACCTCAAACTAGTTCAAGTTGCTTCGTACGCTGCCAACATTTCTTTCCGGGTTTCATATTGTTACTGTCACTGAGTTTTAATTTTGTCATCAGAGAAAATTTCGTCCTAAAATTAAATTAAATTAAATTAAATTAAAGGAATCTTCTGACATTCAGGCACTGAGGTGTCACACACACACACACACACACACACACAGTCCTGTCGTCCCATCACACCATGCCGCTCTGCCTCGGACACTTAAAGGGCCATTCCACTAATCCTAATCCTGAGCTTTTAAAAGCTTCTGTAATGGAGATCTTTCCTCCTGCGACGGGCCCCCGGGGGCCGGCCGGGTTATTCTGCAGATCACATCTCTGATTTCAGCCGCAGACGCTCTGGAGACGACCGTCACCCAAAATAAATTCAATCTGATTCATTTTACTTCAAACAGAAGTGACGCCCCTCGCAGTGAGCGTCACTGATGTGAAAGGTCACGTGTGCGAGCGCGGAGGTTAAGATGCAGGTGAAGCAAAAACAGGAAGATCTGAATGGTTTCATGTGATTATACTGCGATTAACTCAACATCCTCCTCGATCCAAATGTACACATTTTGAGATGCTCAGACCCAAACCCTCCCTGCGGCTATGCTACACGTGTCTGTTTCATACGGATCACATCAACGTCTCTGCAGTGGGGCGTATTTTAATGAAACACGGGGACTTTTCCAGCCGTGTTTGTGTCATTTTAAATCAGAACAGGATCTTTTCCCGACACTAAGCAGGTGCTGTTTGTGTTTAAACCTAAGCAGAGCGTAAGCACATGACTTGAAACAGACAAACGTACAGCACCAACATTTATTCAGGAGACGGGGCACGATAACAAACAAATGTGTTTTACGTTGTGACGACTCTGAGCTTCGTCTCTGCTGAGGTTCAGGCTGTGAAGCACGTGGTCAGGGTGAGAAGAAGATCGTGTTTTGGCTCAACATACCTGGTTCTGTGGCCACAAACACCTGCAGACGTCTTCCTGAAAACATCCAGCGGTTTCACACTTACAAATGTTGAAACACCGTTTGAACGCTGGTCTCTGGTTCGGCCGAGCGTGACGGGACACGTATGGTGGAAATGTCAATGTTACATTTACTCTGGCGACTGTGAGAAGGTTCGAATCAAGTTTAGGTTCATTTAAAGGTTTCTGTATAAAAACGTTCAGCTCACAATATTAACTCAACACACACACAGACACACACACACACACACACACACACACACAGACAGAGCACTGCTGCAGAGGAGGAGGCGTGTAGGAGCATGCTGGACACACACTCACTAAATATCAAGAGACACGTGCACATTTAGATAACACACACACACACACACACACACACACAGACAACAACACATTGCATTACTTGTTTGGTTTGTAATCACTTAATTACTTAATACTTAATTATCGTCTGAACTATTATTGACTGCTGCATATTTGACCTGTGAGTCAGAACTGAGGGATTTTTATCAACAAAGATGAGGAATAAAGACTTTAATTAAAGGACGAATCCGCTAAAACAACCATCTAAACGCTGTCCGACCCTGACGTACGCTTCCTGTTCGTCCTCGGTCATCGACTGTCCGGAGCTCCAGGCTGCTGACAGCGGTGACGTTTTGTTTCACACAGTTTCAGTTGAATCGTTAAAAAAGTCGTGTTGTGTCACAAGAACTGGCAACACAAACATCTCGGACTCCCTCAGACGAGCTGCACTCTCCTTCACAGAGCGAGAATTCAGGTGCGTGAAGATGTCGGCCATCTTATCAGGCAGCAGATCAGCCGGTGAAGTGTGTGTGTGTGTGTGTGTGTGTGTGTGTGTGTGTGTGTGTGTGTGTGTGTGTGTGTGTGTGTGTGCGTGCGTGTGTGTGCAGAGAGTAGAAAGTGCTGTAATGTAAACACTGGATGAACTGTGGCTGCTGTCAGCCCGAGGTAGCGCTGCACCGACAGTCTGAAGGCTTCACTTTGATCTGAGTGTGTGTGTGTGTGTGTGTGTGTGTGTGTGTGTGTGTGTGTGTTTACAAATGTAGACGTGCGTTTAGATTTTTGAAGTTTTGTGAAGTTGTGCCTGTGTGTTTGTGACCCGTTGAGTTTTGAGCCATAGTGTGAATGTCCTTAATGTTTTGTGTGTGTGTGTGTGTGTGTGTGTGTGTGTGTGTGTGTGTGTGTGTGTGTGTGTGCGTGTGTGTGTGTGTGTAATTAGCGTAGCTGCATGCCTCTCTGGGTCATGGCTGTCTCTTCAGGTTTGATGCCGACAGAGTCTGACAGGTGCTAAAATCTGCTCCAGCTTCACCTCCTGCTACCTCAGGCTGACACACACACACACACACACACACACACACACACACACACACACACACACACACACACCCCTCTGTATCTCCCTCCTGATGTTTTGCATACACGTTTCCTGTCATCTGACATAATCTCTGTAAAAATGAATCCACCTGAAATCAAACCTGGATCGCACACTTTCTAACAGAAACGACACACAGTCTTTGGAAACACACGAGGCTGAATGTCTTCACACGTTCTCTGTGAACTGAGGATTTATCTGGACCGAGCCAGAGGTGACTGTGGAGACAAACCAACACTGTTCTGGTGACTGTGGTTCAGTTTGAGTCCAGTTTGAATGAAGTGTGTTTGACGATGAGTTAACGAGGCGATGAAGCTCATCTGGCGAGACAGGACGGGCCCGGGCAGCTGGTTCTGGAGGTTTTGTTTCTTGGTGAACGTAAACCACAATTGTGAAAATCACCTGGTTTGAACTCCGTCGGCACAAAAATCTTTCCCAGATCGACTCGTTACAACTTGTACATGCTCCTCTACAGTACGGGAGGTTCTTCAGCACGTTTTTTCCAGGATTTACACACGACCCAGCTCATCTCGGCAGCTTAGATCTGTCCAGCTGACGTTATTACGCATCCCACTGCTTTTCTCGCAAGACCCTTTTTACTCCACCTGCTCGACTCGGGTCCTTTGATTTCATACGACTAAAGCTTCTGCAGCTTTGTGGTTAAACTGATACGCCTTCTTCTTGTAGAAGAAACCAAAAGATCTGTCAGAGTTTCGTGGACCGCGGCTCTCCTCCCTTTTTTCAAAGTCTTCGCCAACTGCATGCAGAGATGCTTCATTTTGCTTTAACTGCCTCCTTTCAAACATCATCAGACCCATCATTCTCAGAAAGGTTTGAGGCTGTTTTTTAAATCCTGGTCCAATCACCCTTCCCAGGTGTGGTGCAGCGTGGTGCTGACCTCGCTCCACACTGGTCGTGTCAGTCGTTATCTCGATGTGGAGGAACAACAAGTGAAGCAGACGCTCGTCACGTCGAGTTAATCTGAGTTTAATTAAGACTGGAAGCTGAGACGATGATTTCACCAGTTTGTTGCGTTTGTCTCCGTCACGTCGACGCGCTGCAGGAACACGACTGTAATGTTGAACACTCATTACCTCACATCTGATCTGAGTTGGACCACACTAACTCACATTTCTAATGAAGTAACGTGTCTGAATTGCTGTTATTTGTACAGAAAAGGAGGGAAAGTTGATATTATTGTTATAATTAATGTCGTAGTGTTTGAGTCGTTGGACTAAACGGACCCAAACAATCGGTCTTCTTGACGTTAAGTTAACATCTGACCTCAACAAACTCTGGTGAAAATTCAAAGAGCTCCACATTTCAAAAGCTTTCCTTCGGTCCATGACCCGCTGCAGCGGCCCGCTGGACGCAGACTTCCTGTCCTGTTGTAAGAAGTGCCAGTCAGGGGAGCGGCTGTCAATTTACAACGGAAGCGGTGTTCGGATATTTTACACCGTCTTTCCTGGAAACCCAACACTGCAACGAGCAGCCGAGCAGCAGGAGGGAGGAGAGAGAAAGTTTTCACTCGTTCCCTGGAGACGAGGGAAGATGAATGAGGGAGGGGGAAGAAAAGTGCAGGACAGGGGTGATAACGAGGGAATGTGGGTCATCGTATGGATGTGTAATGTTTGATTTTATCCTTCTGTCATCGCCTTGAACTGATGGTCCCGACTTAAATAAACAGTGTCTTGTTTTACGTGATAAAACAAAGTGAAGACTCTGTAGGACGACCAGGGCCCGTCAGCAAACACGTCTGGATTTGTACTGACGATTAAGAGTCGTTCTATCTAAGGACGATGATCAAAAGTCGACCCAATGTTGTTCAAATCTTCAGAAAATTGAGGCTGTATTAGTCGCCTAGTCCAGTTTATGAGATCATCTTTCACCACTGTGAAGAATCCAGTTCACGACTGTGTTTAAACATTTGTGAGCGTCAAACCGCTGGATGCTTTTAAGGACACATCGGACATTTTCCGGCCGTGCTCGTGGCGACGATATTTCTGATGAGACGTCAGGACATGCTGGTGGTGCCTGAACCCTGACACTAACCTTGGGACGATATCCAGCCGTGTCTGGGTGGCAACAGATGGATGTTTTTTGACTAGAAGTTGGGAGTTTGTGGCCACTGAACCAGGAGTTTTAACCTGAAACATGATTGTTTCTGAGCCCTGAAGTGTTTTTGTGCCTTAACCTCACCAGAACATAAGCACAGTGATGTCATTACATGAAATAAAAAAATTAAGTCTAAAGGACAATTGAACATATCTGTGGTTTGCAGACGTTTAGTCTGGTGACATTACAGAACATTTTGCTCGATGATATATTTTTTAAAAATTGAGAATCAGAAACAAAACAATGGATAAAGTCTGTTCATCATCATCTGATGGACGACAATGTGATATAATATACAAGAACAACACATTCCTGATGGTTTCATGATACATCTGTGTACAAATATTAGCTGCTGGGCTGGTTTTTAACTAGATTTATGACTAAAAACCCTCAAAACAGCCACTGAAGTACTATCCATCAGTACAACCTGTCCCAGTGTTGCAGTCAGTATCTCTGACGTACACACGATCAACTTCACTTCACCTCCTCGTCTCTTTGATTCTCTCCTCCTTTCTCCTTGTCGGAGTCGCTACCTGTCATCAGCTGCTCCCTCCAGGGAGTGTGTGTGTGTGTGTGTGTGTGTGTGTGTGTGTGTGTGTGTGTGTGTGTGTGTGTGTGTGTGTGCTGACCTGTTGTGAGGATATTTTAGTTAAGTTTATGTCCGATACCTTCAACTTGACTCAGTTTGTTGTTGCATTTTTTAATTTCAGGTATTCAGATACTTTACTTCAGTAAAAATACCAATAAATTCATGCAAAAGAATTTTTTTTTTGCTGAAAACACGAGTAAACATTGTCTGACCAACTTTAAACTCAAGTAGAAGTGCAGAAGTATCATCAGCCTCCTGCAGTGAACTGTCTCCTCTGATATCTGATTATCTGTGACATCATCAGATTGTTAATACTGGCGCTTCGGTGTTGGAGCAGCAGTTAGCTCGTTTAGTCCCAAACTGTGGGCCGGGCCCGTCGAAAGAGTCACCGGATAAATCTGAGCAGATGTCACATGATTACTGGGAGAGGAGAGAAGAAAAAACTACATCTGAATTCATTTTTAGCCTTTTTCTGTAAATATTAGAGGATTTAACGTCCTTCAGTGTCGGTGCATTAATTGGATCCAGCAGCTTCACTGCATCATTCAACTGTCAGATGATTGAAGCACAAACCTACCAGAGAAATGTGGAGACAGATTTGAGGACAGAAGGTGAGTAAGGTGAGGAGCCCTGGTTTTGACCCCCGGGGCAGCCCTGGGGTGGAGGGGGTAACACCAGGACTACCGGTGGTCCACTTCCTTATCTTTCAGGTGGAGCGCCCCGCCGCGCCGGCAGGCCCGGGTATCGGATTCGGGGCCGGGGCGAAGGGGTCGCGACCTCAGCCGGGAACAAGGGCTACTGTTCTGCTCCAGTCGAGCTCCTAAAAGAGTCGCCTGTGTTCAGAGGAGAGGAGGCGGCGGGTCGAACATTTTGTACGAGTCTTTATGTAATAACGAGAGACATCCTTCAAAGATCTGACAGGAACACTGGATCTCACAAACCTGCACAGACATTTTGATTTACTACAGTAACAGATATTTACAGGATCAGTTTTGATCGATTTCCTTCATTTCCCTTTAATTCTGACACATTGAAGCCTCTTGCTTTAAATCTGGTCCTGTTAATGTCGCTGTGGGAACCATTTTGAAGTCCGTCCCTGACCCGACTGTCTCCTGGGTCACTTGACAATATAATGACAATATGCAGTTTGCAGCACACGACCTCTCGCTTGTTTCTTGTCAGCTCCGTGCTCAGTTTTTGAGGCGAGGGTCAAAATACATGCCCAAGAGAAAAGCCCACGTTTCTGCTTGGAAGAAGCAACACAACTTATTTATTAAACATTGTGAAAGACTTGGATATCAGCGGGTTTCAGATATCCAATATCACAACGTCGACCTTTTCAGGAAGCTGGTTGAACGAGTGAAAGAGGCTGTTTTTACACGGTCGAATGAGTCCGACAACAGAGGAACATGCGGAAAAAAATCGGGCGTTGCAGTTTTTAATATTTTGATAAATGACATGTGAGGGCATGTTATCGCGCACAGCTGCATGTAGACAGGAATCGAGTGGGATATTTGTTTTTAAGTCAGAATATTGTCTTTTACGTAATACGGGCAAAAATCTAAAATATTTCCTGCATTTAAACATCGTCGGTGATGTTCAGACAGTCACCCTGACGTCTTCCCTCGTTCAGTTTAGCGCCTCCATCTGGGATCCACTTTCAAATATTTACCCGGGTTTATTCGAGGCTCATGTTGATCTTGAACAAAACATTCAGATACTGTAAGGAGACCTCCTGACCTTCACTTTATATCAGCTTAACTCCATCCTCCAAACGTGGCTGTCGTGAAGCTGATGTGCTCTCTGGTGTCTGAACTCAGCCAAACATTATTGAACACAACAGTTCTGAGTGACGTGTGTGTGGAGTGTTTGATGATGTCACACGTTCAGATGACGTCTGATTCTTCATCGCTGGATTCAGATTCAGTAAAGAAAAGCTGCTGAGCTCCGACCTGAGAAACATCTGCAGGTGACACGTTCATGTGTGGTCGCCTCGCAGTGTCACTGAACCTCTGCTGTGGCCTCGGGGCGCACATACCTGACGGAGGGAAATGACCACTCCACTTCCTATGTGTGTGTGTGTGCATGTGTGTGTGTGTGTGTGTGTGTGTGTGTGTGTCGGAGGTAGCATCCTTTGTTTACTCTGATGAGGGAGTAAACAAAGGAGAGAGGAAGTGTCCTTTATGTGAGCGCAGAGTCCATCCAGCCCTGCAGTAACACACACACACCACCTGTTACACAAACACACACACACACATGCAGAGAGGTGTCCTCAGGCTACGAATACAGATCACACACACACACACACACACACACACTGCGGTTGTTGAAATGACTCAAATCAGCTCTTGAGTTGGATCAGTGAAGGTGTGTGTGTGTGTGTGTGTGTGTGTGAAGTTTACGAGCTGAGGTGACGTTCGCAGTGAACCACCAGGTAAGTATTTTCCCCTGCGGTTTGAATTTGGGTGGGAGTTTGATTGAAGTGTGTGTGTGTTTGTGTGTTCAGTAAGAAAGACGCACAGTTGTGTTAAAAGTGACACCTTCTTTTTATTAAAGAGGACAAACTTTGATAAAATCGTTGTCACAGTCCAGTCCATGGGAAGGTCCCGGGTCTGTGTTCGGGTCCTGGCGCTGATCACACCTGGTATTTACATCCATCCTGAGTGATCAGATCACAAGTGTTCAGCTCTCAGTCCGTCAGCTCACACCTGCGTGAGGTAAGAAAGTTGCCTCGAGATCCACCTCACTGTCTGAGGCCTGAGGTCACCTGACTGATCAGGGTTCATCCTCTGAAGAACAAAACATTTCATGGAAATCTATAATCCAGTTAAAATATTATTATGCACCAAACAACCTGCAACAGACACTGAAGAAGACAAAGAAATGATCCTCAGGATAAAGCAGACTGAAGACCAGGTGCACGCAGGTTTTTAAGCTTGATAACAGACGTAACCTTAGAGGAAAACCTCGTTTGTTAAAGCTGCCAGGTGATAAATTTAATCGTTATTTTTGTTTACACGGATCGTGCACATGTTTCCAGAAGGATTCAGATTTATAAGAGTCTGTATGCATATTTATTTCTTTGTTTTGGTCGTAAATAAGTTTCATGCGTCTGGCTCGAGGAGTTCGTGCTCTCGTGTTTTCTCTGAGGGATGCAGGAATTTGTCATTTCCACCAGAACGCTGTCGGAGCAGCCGGTGCATCAGTGAGGACGTGAAGTCGGCTGAGTTCATGAACTCCTCAAAACTTTATTAGAATAAACAAAGTAAACAAAGGGACAGCAGGTTATTCACATCTGAATTATCAGATAACTGCAAGATCATAGAATAGGGTCATAAATCCAACCTGCTGATGTTATCTGCTGGGAAAGACACTGACAAAGAAACAATAAAAGAACAAATACGATGAAAGTTACGAGCTGTTTTTTGTTTTCAAACACATTCCTACATACAGACGATTAAACGTGCATTTCACCGTGATTGTTCTCGAACATTTCCATGAAGTTAACGCTGTCCTCTCTTCTGTCTCGCTACATTTAATAAACTCGCTACACAACTGTAGATTTCCCTTCAGCAGGAGGACAGACACAGGAGCAGAGACGATGCCTCAGGGAGTTTATTTTATTTTGGTGGCGACAAAAAGAGAAGACGGCTTTATTTTTATGAAAAACAAACTAAACAAGGGATTACTTGAATGCGTTACGTTACTCGTTACAACAGAAGTAATCTGAGTACTCTAACGGACAAGTTACCCTCATTAACACCGCTGCTCTAGCTTCATTGAGATGAGGATCATATCTCTGTTAGAGGATCACACCTGAACTGAAGTCGTCTTCCTGACTCGACTTACTCACCTCGACCGTGACTGGACAGGTTTTACCTGGAGACCGTGGAGGTCGCCTCACCCTCGCCTCACCCTCTCTCTCTCAGCACCGTGTCCTCCTCCCTCTCCTCCCTAATCCATTTATCATTTACAGTAGGAAGCAACCTGCCAGCAGTGAGTTATCTGCTCCACCTCCAACCAGCACTCACACACACACACACACACACACACACACTTCCTCCACCCAGAGCTCAAGAGGAGCTCAGTAAATTTTCCTTATTTCCATCTTCTTCTGCTCTCTCCTCCTGCTCCTCCACATGTCATGTCAGCTGTGTTCATCCAACAGGAGTTGTGTCTAAATGTGGCCCCAGTTTAGTTTCAGCTGTAAGTTAGATGCTATTCCAACGTTTCACCTCTAAATGTCTCACATCATTTCATTTTTTAAAATCGACCTGAGGCTCAAAAAGCTCAAATGTCTGCGGAGGCCAGGCGGCGAGAAAGTGGAAATGTGGAGATTAAAGTCGAGACTATTTGCTTCAGCGGCCGGCTGATGCACGGCGGCGCAGTGGTTAGCGCTGTTCGTGGAGTTTGCATGTTCTCCCGGCTTCATCCTCGATCCAGAGCCGTGCAGAAAGGTGTGAAAGTTTGTTCGACCCTGTGATGAACTGGTGAACTTTGCATGGAAGAATGAATCAGACCCAATTCAAGAGAATTGCATGCAAACGCAAAATTACTTGTTATTTCATGTACAAGTTGTTGCAAAAGTATTTAAAATTATTCTCATCGTGGTCACGCAGTCATTCCAGGACGCTGCTGCAGAGACCAGAGTCTAGTTTCATCTTGTTCTGTCTGACGGATCTGTTGTAACTCTCTCTCTCTCCTCTGCGTCACAGAAACATCATGATCAATACGTTTAGTTACTGAAACTAATGTGTTAGTTTATTATAACGGCACAGTGTCCAGGTGTGTGTGTGTGTGTGTGTGTGTGTGTGTGTGTGTGTGTGTGTGTGGAGTGTGTCTGTCATGTCAGATGGAGTTTGTGAATGAACACTTGGACTCTGCCCACACACACATACCTGGACTATAACACATGCACACACCCAGCAACACAAACACACACACATACACACACACACGCACACACACACAGCTCTTCATTCCTGGCTGCTCTCTGATTCCTGCCCCAGTGACCTTTGACCTCTATCCATCAACTGAGGTGCTACCCACCCTGCGGCCCTACATGTGTGTGTGTGAGTGTGTGAGAGAGTGTGTGTGTGTGTGTTTATTTCCTGTGCTACAAAATTAATATATAAAATAAATCAGAGTAAATATTTATTTAATTTCTGATCAAGCAATTTAATCAC